>NC_081195.1:26354118-26659832 GCF_902713425.1 Acipenser ruthenus
GCAAGTTTCAGCTCTTTCCATAGATGTTCGATAGGATTCAGATCAGGACTCATAGAAGACCACTTCAGAATAGTCCAATGTTTTGTTCTTATCCATTCTTGGGTGCTTTTAGCTGTGTGTTTTGGGTCATTATCCTGTTGGAGGACCCATGACCTGCGACAGACAGAGCTTTCTGACACTGGGCAGTACGTTTCGCTCCAGAATGCCTTGATAGTCTTGAGATTTCATTGTGCCCTGCACAGATTCAAGGCACCCTGTGCCAGGCGCAGCAAAGCAGCCCCAAAACATAACCGAGCCTCCTCCATGTTTCACTGTAGGTATGGTGTTCTTTTCTTTGAAAGCTTCATTTTTTCGTCTGTGAACATAGAGCTGATGTGACTTGCCAAAAAGCTCCAGTTTTGACTCATCTGTCCAAAGGACATTCTCCCAGAAGGATTGTGGCTTGTCAATATGCATTTTAGCAAATTCCAGTCTGGCTTTTTTATGTTTTTCTTTCAAAAGTGGAGTCCTCCTGGGTCTTCTTCCATGGAGCCCACTTTCGCTCAAAAAGCGACGGATGGTGCGATCAGAAACTGACGTACCTTCACCTTGGAGTTCAGCTTGTATCTCTTTGGCAGTTATCCTTGGTTCTTTTTCTACCATTCACACTATCCTTCTGTTCACTCTGGGGTCGATTTTCCTCTTGCGGCCGCACCCAGGGAGGTTGGCTACAGTTCCATGGACCTTAAACTTTTTAATAATATTTGCGACTGTTGTCACAGGAACATCAAGCTGCTTGGAGATGGTCTTGTAGCCTTTACCTTTACCATTCTTGTCTATTATTTTCTTTCTGATCTCCTCAGACAACTCTCTCCTTTGATTTCTCTGGTCCATGTTCAGTGTGGTGCACACAATGATACCAAACAGCACAGTGACTACTTTTCTCCATTTAAATAGGCTGAATGACTGATTACAAGATTGGAGACATGTGTGATACTAATTAAAGAAACTAATTAGTTTGAAATATCACTATAATCCAATTATTTATTATCTTTTCTAAGGGGTACCAACAAATGTGTCCAGGCCATTTTAGAATATCTTTGTAGAATAAGCAATAATTCATCTCTTTTCACAGCTTCTTTGCTTTATTCTATGACATACCAAAGGCATGCAAGTATACATGATAAAATAGCTTTTAATTTCATCACTTTTCAGGAGGAATGAAGCATTATTTCAATGAGCTGTAAGGGTACCAACAAATTTGAGCACGTCTGTGTGTGTATATATATATATGTGTGTGTATATATATATATATATATATATATATATATATATATATATATATATATATATGTGTGTATATATATATATATATATATATATATATATATAATGTGTGTATATATATATATGTGTGTGTATATATATATATATATATATATATATATATATATATATATATGTGTGTATATATATATATATATATATATATATATATATATATATATATATATATGTGTGTGTATATATATATATATATATATATATATATATATATATAAATTATTATTATTATTATTATTATTATTATTATTATTATTATTATTATTATTATTATTTTTATTTTTTTTTGGTTTTAATTGGTCAAGTCAAACTTTTTTTTTTAGTAGCTGATAAAGATAAGGGGAAGAATTGTGGATTTGGCGAGATCTCCTGCTAATCCGCTTTGAATTAGTCAGGGTTTATTATCAGGGTTTCAAAAAATTATTGGACATTTTAATATGTGGGCCATCAGAATTAAGGATATTCCAAAACATTTTTTTTACAGAATATTATATTGCAAAACTATTCCTCCTTTCCTTTTTCAGTACATATAAACCACACAGGTTAAATGCAGCACCTGTATATTTCATTTATGCAGTGGGAATGCAAACTCAACTCCCAAAGTTACGCCTGATTTTGATAATCAGGGTTTTATTGTGATTAGAAACTGCATAACTGCCTTTTATTGTTCTCTAAAACATTTTTAAATATCTCATTTACCGGTTTATTGTCAACACAGATTTGTTTTGCTTTGCTGTTCTAGCTGATGGTCCACTACCTTGTGGTTGTCATTATTATTATTATTATTATTATTATTATTATTATTATTATTATTATTATTAAACTCTTTGACATCTCTGCAAGCTATTCCTGTCTTGTCCAATGTGCGATAGCCATTCGCTGTCTTTTGGTCGCTAGGCGATAGTGGAATGTACACGGGCAGTGTCTTTGGTAACAGTGTTTCCTGCTGTTCCATGAGGATATGTCACATTGCTCATGTGACTGCATTGCTATGCACTTTCACTATGCTGCTCCAGGGTGTAGTGAGCTGTGACACTGTGGTGGGTGTAGTTATTTCCTAGTAATGCTGCTAGAAAGAGTGTTTGTTCACATAATAGTGACCCACAATCATCTAAAGAATAATAGTGCTGACAATGTTCGTATTTGTTCACATAAGAGGATCTATCAATTACTGGATCAAAAAGCTGCAAACCGATGCATATGTGATGTCTGAAATAACAACACGCACTGTTCTGTACAGACAAGTGTTCCTCTCCATTTATTAATTACTTTTACTCCTAGATTTTCTAGTGTCGCGTCGTACAAATTTTACTTTTGTTTTCCAGTTAATTCAAAATTAAATAATATCCAAAGAATATTTAGTCCCAGCACTAAAGAATAAAATGCCATACCTGTGCTTAATTTTCCTCAAAATGTAAAACCTTTGGACATGAATTCTGTCATCAGAACTTTTAGTTAACCTGTATATGCTGGTATTTACTGGTCCTCCAAAAGACTATACATTTGTATGTAAATGTGTTCAGGTTTCTGCTGGTTGAGTATTTCCTGTATGGAGCATTCTATCAGAACTGAGACAGCCAGGGTCCTAATTCATACAAAATGGTAGAAATTCATCTCTCTCAGTTCAATGTTTACCTCAGATGTAAAGTTTCATCTCTCTTGGCTCAGTGTTTTGTGGGAGAGACACCGCAGATGTGTGGTAGATTAGCCCTGTCCTTCCTCCTTGTTCATGTTGCATCTCCTGAACCAGTTAGTGTTTGAGTGGTTTAATCTCTCAAAACAACGCTGTGGAAGAGAAGATTGCATGGGCGCTAGTTACAGCAGGGTCACTCCAGCAAAAATGTGAAAAAACAATGAAAAAAGAAAAGCATGAGAGGATACGAAATGGTGGATTTGGTGCGATCTTAAGTGGGCAACATGTTCGTTTTGAATGCCTGTAATTGATTTCTGTGTTCTAATGGGATATCTCTTGTCTCTTCCCTCCAGGATGAAGTCGCTCACACAGTCACTGAGAGCAGAGTGCTACAGAACACGAGGCACCCCTTTCTAACTGTGAGTACCATTGTTTAGTGTAATATTCTGGATTTGTCCATCTGTATGTCACTATGCATTTTTGGATATGTCTCGAACTCCTTATCCTATTGTCATGAAACGTTCTTAACATTATTTAACATAATGCATTGAGTATCGGATTCGAGGATATAGGGGGGTGTCTCTCTATACATCCATCCATCCATCTCTGTCACACTGGGAACATTTTTGAATATATCAAATTGTAATTAAACATTTAATTGGCAATTCTTATTCGATGCTACTATAATTGTCTGGATGTTAACATTGAAAAGAGAAATTACAGGTGCATTCATTTGAACAGTTGTAGCAACACGTGGGGACATGTCGCACTGTATTTTTCAGAACCCTGCTACTTAATCTTAAACCCAGGGCAATACTTTAAGAGCAGGACAGAGGGGAGGACACGTTTCTATACTCAGAGTGATGAGGGTATGGAATGGGTTGATAAGCTATGCTGTCGATTCTTGAAGAACCGACTAGGCACACGTTTTGAGATTTAATGAGCTTTTAACACAAGCATTGATGGGCCAAAGCGCCTCCTCTCCTTCGTAAATGTCTTGTACGACATCATGCTGAAGCAGAAACTGGACCATACTCTGCTGCCAATACAGCTTTTAATTCCAAACAGGATCTAAAAATTCCAAACTGGATCTTTTCGTCATGGATCTCTTTGTTAGAGAGAGTCATTCTCTTTGCATGCTTTTAGAGAATGATTCAAGGAGTTGTTTCTTTTCTGTTTTTACAAATGGTAGATTAAACTGTGAAAGTAATGGGGACAGATCTGTGTTAGTCACGGAGAGATGGAGAAAGAGAGTCACTGTTTTCTAGGAACTGACTCAGGGTTATTTCAGTCATTCGTTTGAATGAGGAAGCTGTGCGCTGGGGTGCTACTGTATTTGCAGGCAGACGTTGGGTGGGATGGGTCGACCCCTCACTAGTCCTCATGCTGCTTGTATTGCCCCTGTTGAGGGTGCATATCCCTGGAGGCAGTGGCTGATCAAATTCAGTGGCTGATCAGAATAAAGTAACTTGATTGGGTGTGTTCGTCTTGTGCATTCACAAAGCTCTACAGTGGTGCAGTGAACACCAGTTGTATTCGTGCTGGGACAAATATGAATTATTCATGTTCAAATATTTTAACATTTAAACCATAATATTTCAACATTCTTTCATTTTGAATTGGCTCTAAAATAAATATATAATTCGTACCATATTACAGTAAAACAAACCTCTCTAGTAAAATTAACTTGGTGTCCCATCATCTGCTGAAGAAGGCGAGTGAAACATTTCTGATGTCATTTATCATATATTTTTATGACACTTGTTATTTATAATTATATGAACAAATACGAACTTGGTCTTTTTTGCCACCGAATATATTTCAAGCAGTGATGGTCTGAATATTTGTCCCAGCATTATTTAAAAATAATCAGTACCATGTACCATTTCTTTGGCAGTTGTTTCTTGCTCATAAATTAGTAGTTTTACTCTAGAAAGTAATGGTGAAAAGGTTGTATAATGGTGACTGCAGAGAGAGATCCACACTGTGCTGTCAAGTATCTCTACAGTGTAGTGGGTGCATGTTTGCCACCCCGATCCCTGCACTGAATCACATGTCTGTTTCTTTGCAGACACTAAAGTATGCTTTCCAGACACACGACCGGCTGTGCTTCGTGATGGAGTACGCCAACGGAGGAGAGGTGAGCTAGCAATCCTCAGTACAATACTAACTAATACACTGTTTAACAGGGGCATCGTCTCCCACAGCGCACTCCTCAGCACAACACAACTACACTGTTTTAACATTTTGAATGAGTATCAGTTGTTCAGGCAGCCCAAAGTGCTTCACTGATTCCCCGTCTCCAGCTGTTTATTTGGTTGCTCTCTCCCCCTCTGTGCAGCTGTTTTTCCACCTGTCCCGGGACCGTGTGTTCACGGAGGAGCGAGCCCGGTTCTATGGTGCTGAGATCGTGTCTGCTCTGGAGTACCTGCACTCCAGGAACGTGGTCTACAGGGACCTCAAGGTAAGTAAAGCATGGTCTTTGCCCTGGAATTTTAGAGCTTTGCTGTTTTATAGTTCTTGTATTAAATTCCGTATCATAGAAACGGATCTGTGCCACACTCTGATTAATTGAGCTTCAAGACTAAACCAGCCTGTCCCTGCACAGCTGGAGAACCTAATGCTGGATAAAGACGGCCACATCAAGATCACTGACTTCGGGCTTTGCAAGGAGGGCATCACTGACGGGGCCACCATGAAGACGTTCTGCGGGACCCCCGAATACCTGGCACCTGAGGTGTGTGCGTGTGAGAGCGGACCCTCATCCTGCAGACATAGTATTGATTATCTGGGAGCTTGGCATTTTCAATTAAATATTCGCTGATTAATGCATGACAGAACTGGTCTTGTCTATTCAAGACCATACAAATCCAGTTTTTAATAATCAAAAGAAAGGTATTCTATATTTGCTTGTCGTTCTTGGACAAATGAAAAGCAGAGCTATACAGTATATAACCATAAACAGAAACTGTATCGGCATGTTTCTTCAAGTTGTACTCTACTGAAGACGTGTAATTAGATATACTTAGAACAAAGAGTTCATTTAAAAACATTTTTGTAAAGCCAGTGAAAACTAGATTAGGTAAAACAAATGTTTTAATTACAGTACCAAAGAGGCGGTATTTGTACATTTTTCAAATAACCAAAGAAATTATCAATGGGTTTATCCAACACTGTAAACACTGGGATTGTGTAAAGTCCTGTGTGTGTGTGGGGGGGGGGGGTGGCTCTGTAAATGCTGTGTGTGTGGGGGGGAGGTCTATGGCTTTGTAAATGCTGTGTGGGGGGGGGGGGGGGGGGCTATGGCTCTGTAAATGCTGTGTGTGTGTGGGGGGGGGGTCTATGGCTCTGTAAATGCTGTGTGTGTGTGTGTGGCACTAAACCCTGGGTGTGTGTAAATCCCTGTGCGTGGCTGTGTCTCCCAGGTGCTAGAGGACAATGACTATGGGCGGGCGGTGGACTGGTGGGGGCTGGGCGTGGTCATGTATGAGATGATGTGCGGCCGGCTGCCCTTCTACAACCAAGACCATGAACGCCTTTTTGAGCTCATCCTCATGGAGGAGATCCGATTCCCACGCAACCTCTCCCCCGAGGCCAGGGCATTGCTGGCAGGACTGCTCAAGAAGGACCCCAAGCAGAGGTAACACTGACCCCACCACTGCCCTTCAGGGAGAGATCCACTCACCCCATCACTGCCCTTCAGGGAGAGATCCACTCACCCCATCACTGCCCTTCAGGGAGAGATCCACTCACCCCATCACTGCCCTGCAGGGAGAGATCCACTCACCCCATCACTGCCCTGCAGGGAGAGATCCACTCACCCCATCACTGCCCTGCAGGGAGAGATCCACTCACCCCATCACTGCCCTTCAGGGAGAGATCCACTCACCCCATCACTGCCCTTCAGGGAGAGATCCACTCACCCCATCACTGCCCTACAGGGAGAGATCCACTCACCCCATCACTGCCCTGCAGGGAGAGATCCACTCACCCCATCACTGCCCTTCAGGGAGAGATCCACTGCTGCCCATTGAAGTGCTGTGGAGACTGCGCTCTGAGGACCCATCAAAGCCAGCTCTTGTAGCGCAGTGGAGAGAGACCTTGACTCGGGAGGTGGGGGGTTCACATCCTGCTCTCTGGCAAAATGTATTTGAATCCCCAGCTCGGGGTGCACAAGTACAAGTGAATACGTCGTGTGCAGGGTGTCTTCCGTGATATAAGAGATGCCATCTCTTCTACAATAGGATTGTATTGGTTTATTGCCAATGTGTGATTTATAACTTTACATAAAGAGCATCGCTTCTTGAGTTGTGATGAGATCTGCTAAGGATATTCTTTTTTTTTTTTTTTTTTTTTATTTAGTCGTCGCCAATTATTTTACCCCGGTTTTTTCCCCAATTTAGCATGCCCAATTATTATCTGTATCCTCAGCTCAACGCTCGCAGCCCCCCCGCCGACTCGGGAAATGGAGGCTGGAACACGTGTCCTCCGAAACGTGCTCCTGCCAAGCCGTCATTTTTCGCACTGCAGATCCACAGCAATGCCACCAGACCTATAGTGCCGGAGGACAACACAGATCTGGCGGCTCCAATGCAGAGCCACAGGCGCCCTATCAGCTACAGGGGCCGCCGATGCGCGGTGAGCCGTGGATTCCCCTGCCGACCTAAGCCCTCCCTACCAGGGCAGCGCTCAGCCAATTGTGCGCCACCCCCTAGGAACTCCCGGTCACGGTCGGCTGTGACATGCTAAGGATATTCTTTAGCACATATAGAATTAGCATTGTAGACTGAAAAAAACCCCCAAAAAACAAGTAAAGAACCCAAATCTCTTTACACAATTAACGAGGGTTCAGTGATGCTGCTCATGCTAATAAGAGGTATTGGTTTCAGGATTGTCTTTGCTGTAATATTGCAGTGTCTCTGCAGGTTGGGAGGCGGGCCGGACGATGCTAAGGATGTGATGACCCACAAGTTCTTCACTGCCATTAACTGGCAGGACGTACTGCAGAAGAAGGTAATGGCTTTAATGCATTCCTGGCTCTGCTTTCCTCTCTCATGCTTTGGAGCTTGTGAATTAAGCAGCATTTACCAATGGGTTACCTAGTCATGTTGATGATGAATCCCTTGGATCCTTTAAGAATCAACTTGACCAAGTTATCAGCTGCTAGGAACCAGGCGAGCCCAGTGTAAGTTCTAACTTGGCTTTATCTATGGCTATAGCCCATCATACTGTTGATTTGACTACAGGTCTTGAATGTGTCCGGATAGGTTATCTTCAGAAGAGCTTGTCTGAATTTGAGTAAACATTTAGAAACGTTAAAAGAAACTTCAGTTCAATGACAAAGGGCTTGACATCCCTTTTTATTGATTCACATTTTTATTTCACTGGGTGATGTGGGCTCCACCCCATATTGATGAAGCCCCTTTAGGTGGAATGTGTGTGTTCTTACAAGAAAATATTCCATAAACTGGTTTGAAGACTGTATTTTAAACTATCTAATTGGGTTTGAAATGATTCATCTCAAGTTCTCTTGAGTACACAAGGTGTTTGTTTCTTATTTTGTAACCCTAACATTAACTTTTTTCTCATTTAAAAAAAAAAAGGAATTAATTAAAGAATGGAGGAAACGCTTTGAAAATATGGCCTGTAGAGCGTCCTAACACACTGTGTAACCCTAACATGCGGCAGGACAGAACATAGTTAGCCAAGCAGCAGCAGTGATTTTCAACACTGTCATTGAGGACAGTGCAGAAAGCTTGCAACGCAGTAACAAGGACGATATTGGCTGTCGGTAAGCACACTGGTTGAAGAAACTAAACTGGTTTAGCCCAGAACAAAGAAGAATTAGGGGACACTTGATTGAAGTCTTTAAACAGAAACCAGGACCAGAGGTCACAGTTTAAAAGTAACTAGAGACAATTAACTAGCTACTTGGAACTGGACGAGCATTGATAAACCAAATGGCCTCCTCTCGTTTGTAAATGTTCTTACGATCTTATACAACAGACGCTTCCTGAAGAGGTTGTTCTGATTCGTGGATTCTCTTGTTTTCTTTCCCCCTCCAGCTTGTCCCCCCTTTCAAGCCCCAGGTGACGTCGGAAACCGATACGAGATACTTTGATGATGAGTTCACAGCGCAGACGATTACAGTCACCCCCCCGGACAAATGTGAGTACCGTTCTCGCTGACAAATTGCTGATGTGCTGGACACAGTCAGAAGGTTGTGAGTGTCATCTGCTGAGAGGCAAATTATAACTGGTTTGATTTACTGGATCATATGTTTGTCCAAGAGCATATAGGAGGCTTGATGGCTCAGTGGTTAAAGAAAGGGGCTTGTTACTAGGAGGTTCCCAGTTTAATCCCAGCCACTGACTCACTGTGTGTGACCCTGAGCAAGTCCCTTAACCTCCTTGTGCTCCGTCAGCAGCAGTTGTTGATGAATAGTGCACCCCCTAGTCTCTGTAAGTTGCTTTGGATAAAGGCGTCTGCTAAATGACTAATTAATAATAAGACTTGATTGATGCCCTTAATCTTAAAAGGAGTTGACAACATTAGCCAATAGTGGAAATGAAATTAGGAAGAGGGTAGGAGACACTTCTTAACACAGATGAGGGGATGGAATGGGATACCTAGTCATGTTGTTGATGCTGAATCATCGGGATCCTTTAAGACCTGACTTGACAAAGTTCTGGGATCAATCAGCTACTAGGAGCTGGACAAGCAGTGTACATGTGCTTCTGTTTTGTAGGTTTGTGGGCTTCCTGCTGGTTGTGTGTTTTTCTGACCTGCTTGTTTGTTGTTTTCCAGATGACAGCCTGGACTCTGAAGACCCCACTCAGCGGACACATTTCCCTCAGTTCTCCTACTCTGCCAGTATACGAGAGTGACCAGGCAGGGAGAGAAACTCGAGGAAGCAACAAGAACAGAAGACAAGACAAGACGCATAGACTGGTCCAATTCATTGGACAGCAACGCCCATAGCCCTGCCTTAATTGGGTTCTACACTAAAAACAAACCCAAAAAAGAAAAGAGAACAATACACACACACACACACTCATCCCAGAGACTGCAGGAATCCATTGAGAAACCCTACCTGAAATCTTTTTTTCTTTCTTTTCTTGTTTAAGAGGAACAATCCTTTCTTTTTTTAATGTTTCTGAATGTTACACAGTTTTTAAGCCATAGTCTGTGATACAAGTGCTCTTTTTGGAAAGCAGCTGTTACCAATAGTGTTGAACTGTTCCTACTTGGCACGCTCAGAGTGATGTCACAACAAAGGGGAGGTTTTGTCTAGCTGCTTTTTTTTTTTTTTTTTCCTACACTCAAGGTAAAAAAATAAAATAAGAAGAAGAGGGTAGGCTTAACATCCCTTTTTATGGATTCCCGATTTTTACTTGTGATTCACATTAATGGTGTGTTTGCAATGTGGCCTGTAGAGGGTGCGAAAGCTAATCATAAAACTACAGAGTTGCAAAAGTTTGATCTTCTACAACGTTGTTTTGTTCTGTAAAATATCAGACACCATTTAGGCAAAAAAGACGACCCCCTTTTTTTACACTTATTTCCTGCTCTATAAACGGGCTTTGATATCAGTTATACCCACCTGCTGTTGCAAGTCAGATGCGTCCTAGAGTGATGGTTTCAAAAGGGGCTTGTGTCCCAACTTCCACTGGGGAATGTAAAACAACTGGACTATCATCAAGGTCTGGCACAGGAACATGCACAGAAGGTTATGGAAGTAAATGGACAGCAAGAATTTTTTTTAAATTGAATATTAAAAGCTAGTAGTAAAAAGAAAAAAAGAGAAGCGGTCTGTTGTATATGAATGTGACAGTTTGCAGTCACGAATGTATCTTTATGCTAATATTGCAAGAGATGTTAATACGGTTCTTCTGTGTGGGGGGGGGGCATTGTAAAATACTCAGAGTGCACAGGAACTGAGATCATGGGAGCCTCTGTTACATGGCTCTGATTTAAGATAAAAAGCCTGTTTCTTCTATGTGATAGCCCTTTGTTAATACATATTATTATATAGAAATTCTGTTTCAGTAAATGATGATGCTGACTGAACATGTTTCTAGAAAGTCTTTTGTCCAATCTTTTGTGCTCCTATTTTTTTTTTTTTTTTTTTTTTTTTTTTTTTTTTTTTTTTTTGTAAAGGGGTTGAGTTTGTGGCAAGATCGTTTCAGAGCCTTGCTGTACTGTCTGCAGTATATAACTAGGCTGTTATAAACTGACTGGGGTGCTTCATTGCAACACCATGAACCCTGTTCAGTATACAAGAGGTTTCACCACTTTCAGAGTCGTGTCTGACCAGCTGAGCTGCTGTGATTGAGGGGTGGAGATACTGGTATCCACAGTCAGTAGGCAAGAGTCAGGTCTGACTGACAGCCGTTTCATTTGCTGTGATTTTCCCAAGCTTGGATTTCTCCGCCCTGGCTGCATTTGGTCGGCTGCCAGACAGGAGGAAAGAATAAATCGATATGATCGCATTGAGTTGCACAGTTTGCAGGTTTTCTGATTGTTCATTAAAGAACCAGAGTCGGCACAAAAATAATGATGTTAAAAGGCGAGTGATTTTATTGTAGCGTTTTGTGAGCCAATGAGAAATCAACAGAGTAACCTTATATATAAGGATGAGGGATCCGTAAGAAAAAACAATTCTAGCCTGGAGTCGGATGATTTTGATCTGCTGCTGATGGAAATTAATGAGCCTGATATAAAATCCCATGTCGTCTAGCAGGTGGAAACATGGCCTTTGTCAAGGTCATCCACCACATGGAGAAACGATCCCAAAGCCCCCCTCCCACCAATGGAAGAGACACCTCCCCAAAATTTGGTCCATTTGACAAATAGTAATCTCCATGGTAACAAGGTTTACAGTCTCCATATGCATCTAAATGTACATATATGTAAATAAAACCAAACCTGTTTTGAAATACAAGTAACCCTTAAATTTAAAAAGTCGGTAACGGGAATTGCGATTACCAGAGATGGACAGAGTTGTATTGAATCCTATGTAAGCCCACTTGAGGTCATTTACATCCATTTTTTCATCTTTAAACCTTCTCACCTGTTAATATGTATCACATTACAGAATGCTAAACAACACAGGTTTTTAAAAGATGCAGCTCACATTAAAAAATAAATGCAAACTTTGAAAACTGACCTTAAAATGAGCAAAATCGCACAAGTGGGCCAACGTAGGATTTGGTACATAAGAAAAAAATAAAAATGTGGCAGTTGATCTACTCTGTGGTAGTCCCATTAAAGCTGAAACAACTGCACAATTCAAATGTATTTTTTGGATCTATTGTAGACAAAGCTTCCATCTTCTAGACCCTGATCCTCTGGAATAATGATAATAATTTCCCAATACTATAATCCCAATAGAAAACACTGCCATATATCACAGTATTTTGCACGTAATTGCAAATCTTTCATATTGCACATTTCTTTTTGTATTTCTGCATTCAATGTACCTGTTCGAATCTCCTGTTTTCTGACTTCAAGAACAATTGAGAAGACCCTGCAATTCCTTTCTTCAGAACATCAGAGCATTTACGAACGAGGAGGCCATTCCACCCATCTATGCTAGACCAGCTCCTAGCAGCTGATTTTACCCAGAACTAAGTTCCAATGATTCAGCATGAACAGCATGGCTGGGTAACCCATTCCACACCTTCACCACTCTGTGTGAACAAGTGCCTCCTTCCCTCTGTGCTGAGTCTGTCTCCTCTGGTCCTGGTTTCTGCAGACTTTAAAGTATCTCAAGGGTAGATAATGCTGAACTTTGCAAGCAGATGGAAACAACCTAAATTCTGCACCTGAACTTAGAATTTGCTAACTGGGCTAATCTGTTTTATATAGCTGCCTAAACGAATCTTAAATGTAAATTAAAAATACATTAGGGGGTATGAAAATATGTCTAGTCATTTTAAAATGACACAATGCAGCTTGTGATATCATCAAAGTGATTATCCCTGTCTTGCATACATTTTCAGATTTCCCTTTCTGGTTTCTACTATATAGTAAGCATGCTGAATGTGCATATCCTACATTGCGCTGACTGCAGAGTGGTTTGTATTTATGTGGTGCAAGATGCTTTGCAAAGGTGTACAAATTGGTGCGAATAGTAGAGGAAACTTGTAAGCCGATATTTTGAGAGGTCGGTTTTCTGCCTTCTGGAGCCCTGGGGGTAAAAGCTACTCCAGTCTCTGGGGAAATGAATTTGCTGGTCTCACGGTACCCCCTAGTGGACATTAGTGTAAGTCCCAAAAGCAAGCACAATACAGACTGCCAAAAGCCATTATCTCTCACCTTACAGGAACGCTACATTCACAAATAGAAAATTTTACAAAAAGAGAATCAACACATTTCAACTAATTGCAGCTAAGAACTAGTTATATACATGTACACTAGTTCCATTCAGTGTAAAAGTCTTGAATGGGCAGAAGGAAACACATTTCTTTTTAGCAACATGTATTTTCATTGTAAAAGATGATGGCTATGTTTTCAAAGTGTTTAGTTAACTCCTGCTGTTAGAGGAGAATGAAAGTTGCTTATTTGATCAAACTAGAATCAAACAACTGCTGTGCTACAAAAAAAGGGAGTTGTTTAAGATAGGAGTAAACGTTTTGAAAATATGGCCCGATATCTGGTACTCGCTAGGTGAAACGAACCTCTGTTTGCAAGCCACATCTTCACTGGCCTCATTCCTGTCTGTAACCAATCAGCTGCTTCCCCTCTTGACTGACATGCTCTCAGCCAGTCACATGCTTTGACCCAGAAGACACTGCAGGTGCAGGTAAAACAGTAACAGACTTCCTGGAGGTCAAGACAAGCAAACAGAGCTTACCGTGCAGCTCTGGCCAAAAATGTTGTATCACTTAGAATTTTAGGATTGAGACACAATTAAAAAACAGAATTAACATGTAGGTGAAGAAACTACAAAGTGATATTGCAAAAGTCTACCGGAAGCCATTATGCAGCAGTTTCATTCGACTTTATTCGAGTTATTTCTAGAGGGTGATGCAAAACTTTTGCCCATAGCTGTAGTAGCAGATGTCAGTTTTAAAATGAACATGTTTCTTTTAAAAATGCACATTTTAGACCGGTGTAGCAAATGGAAGTACTCAATGGGAAAGATGTATGCAATTATTTTAACTAGCTTTAATACGAAATGTTTCGTGTTTATTGAATCAGACTGTACCCTTACAGTATAAAACTCTCCGTGGCCATCCTGGGGTTAAACCTAAAAAATAGCTGTGTGATATAATCCAGCTCCATTTCCCAGTGCTGTAAAATGCTCTGAAGTAACCCAGCTGCTTCCTAGCCAGGCAATGGGGCAGGTTGATGAAATGAAACCCTTTTTTAATGTGCCTCTTTACTTAACAATCTGTGATGAACTCTGTTGTGTAGAGTGACCACGTTCCTCCAGATTCACTGGGCAGTGCGGTACAGTTCAAGTTTTTAACTCACATCCTATTACATGCATTCTGGTACATTTTACCATTATTACACAGAACTACAAGGAGGCTGTGTGGTCCAGTGGTTAAAGAAATGGGCTTGTAACCAGGAGGTCCCCGGTTCAAATCCCACCTCAGTCACTGGCTCATTGTGTGACCCTGAGCAAGTCACTTAACCTCCTTGTGCTCCGTCTTTCGGGTGAGACATAATTGTAAGTGACTCTGCAGCTGATGCATAGTTGACACACCCTAGTCTCTGTAAGTCGCCTTGGGTAAAGCCGTCTGCTAAATAAACAAATAATAATAATAATAACTACAGGTACCAGCATGCATAGCAATGTGATTTACAAACTGAACCGCACCAAACTGTCCTGGAGCAACATGGTCACCCCAGTGTTAAACATTCTCCCGCTCTCTCTCTTAAATTCAAAGTCTAAAAATGTTTACTGGCATTTCAAGGAAAAACAGTGGCGGAGAGGCAGCCTGTGTCCTTGCATCTGAAACTAGCGTTTGGGTATGTAAACAAACTGGGTTGCCAACAAGCTCATCTTGCCCTATCGCAAAGTAAAATGAAAAAAAACATTTGTGTAAAATGTAAACAAATGACTGAGGGATACTTCAGCGTTATCATTGTGTTTATTGTTGAGTGGAGAGCGGGCTTGCTGGCAGTTTCTAATACAGAGTTGCATAAACAGTATAGTCTTTAATTTATCAATAGGGTTTGTGATTTGTGTGAAAGAAAAGTGAAAAGTGATTTTGAAAAAGAAAAACACCCCATCGTATCGGAACCCTTAAATTACTAAGATTTGTTTTCAGTGACGTATAGTTTGATTGACAGATTGTCCCTTCAATTACTTGCCATCAATTAAACCATTAAAAGCTTGATTCTTGAGTTTAGTTAAACCTGTATGGGAAAGGGGAGGTGTTAGCGTGTTGGTTTTTTTGTTTTGGCGTTCGTAAGTATCGGTACGCTTTGGAGTTGCTATTTCGCTTCGAACCGGGCAGGATTCACAGTTTTGCTGTAGCGAAATGCAAGCCATGGCACGGGCCAGTTATTGCGATGCCAGAGCAACACTCGACCTCTATAGAAAGGTAACCATAATTTAAATATATTTTGCTGTTGGGTTCAGCCGCTTTGAAAACGTCGATTAATTTACATGTAACTTTTGTATATACAGTAGCTTATCCATCCAGCGGTCACAACTTGGTTCGGCGCAAACAGTATCACTTTTGTTCCGCTTAACAGACAAAATACTGCAGTCAGAGTTCGACAATAGTTGTGGCCCAAGATTTAGCACCTAAACAGTTGCATGGTGTAGCATGTTATGCTGTTATGGTTCAATAATCATGGTATACATTTTAGCATATCATTTAAGACACAAACGATAATCACACAGGCCCGTTGTTCGCTTCCATTTTTTGGCTTCCTGGTAACTGTATTGTCGAACTGTTAATTGCTGAATATGGTAAAACAGTGTGTAGAAATCTGGATTACATTTTAGTCGTCAAGCCCCAAACCCGTATTCCCGGGAAGGTTTTGGACACGATTAGAATGTGATCTGCATACTGACCGTGCACCTCCGTTCTATTTTGGTGATTATTGTTGATCACGTGATTTTTTTTTTTTTTTTTTGAGCCGACTCAGTTAATCTCTTGGAAAAACGTTGATTGTGAAACAAGTTAAGTGTAGTTTTTTCTTCACTTGATTTAAGACTGTGATTTTGTTATATTGATAGTGTGTGTGTGTGTGTGTGTGTGTGTGTGTGTGTGTGTGTGTGTGTGTGTGTGTATATATATGTGTGTGTGTGTGTGTGTGTGTATAATATATATATATATATATATATATATATATATATATATATATATATTAGTACTGTGCAAAAGTTTTAGGCAGGTGTGAAAAAATGCTGTGAAGTAAGAATGCTTTCAAAAATAGACATGTTAATAGATTATATTTATCAATTAACTAAATGCAAAGTGAGTGAACAGAAGAGAAATCTAAATCAAATCCATATTTGGTGTGACCACCCTTTGCCTTCAAAACAGCATCAATTCTTCTAGGTACACTTGCACAAAGTCAGGGATTTTGTAGGCATAGTCAGGTGTATGATTAAACAATTATACCAAACAGGTGCTAATCAATTCAATATGTAGGTTGAAACACAATCATTAACTGAAACAGAAACAGCTGTGTAGGAGGAATAAAACTGGGTGAGGAACAGCCAAACTCAGCTAACAAGGTGAGGTTGCTGAAGACAGTTTACTGTCAAAAGTCATACACCATGGCAAGACTGAGCACAGCAACAAGACACAAGGTAGTTGCAAGGTCTCTCCCAGGCAGAAATTTCAAGGCAGACAGGGGTTTCCAGATGTGCTGTCCAAGCTCTTTTGAAGAAGCACAAAGAAACGGGCAACATTGAGGACTGTAGACGCAGTGGTCGGCCAAGGAAACTTACTGCAGCAGATGAAAGACACATCATGCTTACTTCCCTTCGCAATCGGAAGATGTCCAGCAGTGCCATCAGCTCAGAATTGGCAGAAAACAGTGGGACCCTGGTACACCCATCTACTGTCCGGAGAAGTCTGGTCAGAAGTGGCCTTCATGGAAGACTTGCGGCCAAAAAGCCATACCTCCGACGTGGAAACAAGGCCAAGCGACTCAACTATGCACGAAAACACAGGAACTGGGGTGCAGAAAAATGGCAGCAGGTGCTCTGGACTGATGAGTCAATATTTGAAATATTTGGCTGTAGCAGAAGGCAGTTTGTTTGCCGAAGGGCTGGAGAGCGGTACACGAATGAGTGTCTGCAGGCAACAGTGAAGCATGGTGGAGGTTCCTTGCAAGTTTGGGGCTGCATTTCTGCAAATGGAGTTGGGGATTTGGTCAGAATTAATGGTCTCCTCAATGCTGAGAAGTACAGGCAGATACTTATCCATCATGCAATACCATCAGGGAGGCATCCGATTGGCCCCAAATTTATTCTGCAGCATGACAACGACCCCAAACATACAGCGAAAGTCATTAAGAACTATCTTCAGCGTAAAGAAGAACAAAGAGCCCTGGAAGTGATGGTATGGCCCCCACAGAGCCCTGATCTCAACATCGAGTCTGTCTGGGATTACATGAAGAGAGAGAAGCAACTGAGGCTGCCTAAATCCACAGAAGAACTGTGGTTAGTTCTCCAAGATGTTTGGGCCAACCTACCTGCCGAGTTCCTTCAAAAACTGTGTGCAAGTGTACCTGGAAGAATTGATGCTGTTTTGAAGGCAAAGGGTGGTCACACCAAATATGGATTTGATGTAGATTTTTCTTCTGTTAACTCGCTTTGCATTTTGTTAATTGATAAATATAAACTATTAACATTGTCTTTTTTGAAAGCATTCTTACTTTTCAGCATTTTTCACACCTGCCTAAAACTTTTGTGTGTGTGTGTAATATATATATATATATATATATATATATATATATATATATATATATATATATATATATATATATATATATATATATATATAATCTATCTCTTTCTAGATATAGAGATCTCTCTCTATCTATCTCTCTCTCTCTGTCTCTCTCTCTCATATATATATATATATATATATATATATATATATATATATATATATATATATATATATATATATATATACACACACACACAGACGTGCTCAAATTTGTTGGTACCCCTCCACAAAAAACGAAGAATGCACAATTTTCTCTGAAATAACTTGAAACTGACAAAAGTAACTGGCATCCACCATTGTTTATTCCATATTTAATAGAAATCAGACTTTGCTTTTGATTTTTTATTCAACATAATATTGTAAATAATAAAACAAATGAAAATGGCATGGACAAAAATGATGGGACCGCTAACCTAATATTTTGTTGCACAACCTTTAGAGGCAATCACTACAATAGATATAGATATAGAGATCTCTCTCTCTCATATATATAAAATCTGTCTCTCTCTCATATATATAATCTCTCTCTCTCTCATATTTATATATATATATATATATATATATATATCTATATATATCTATATATATATATATCCTCTCTCTCTATAGATATAGAGATCTCTCTCTCTCATATATATATATATATATATATATATATATATATATATATATATATATATATATATATATATATATATTATATATAAAATCTCTGTCTCTCTCTCATATATATAATCTCTCTCTCTCTCTATCTCTCTATATATATCTCTCGTAATTAAGAGGAAGTAGAAAATTACTGCACCATATCTGTGGAGAATGCTGTGTGTGCAGCATTTCATTGCATATGGAAAAGACATGGAAGAAACATTGAATGTTTCATTCCGAACACCTGGACGACTCTAAACTGCTAACATTCCTAATTCAGAACCTTGGACGTTAACAGGAAACCCTACAGATCCAATTGCTTTGTTTTGTAGCCAGAAGAGAAAAGAGTACCACTGAAAAGCTGGGGCAATATCTGCCAAGTGTCCAAGGATCGGAGACAGCAGCCTGACGAGGAGGAGGAGATGAAGATCCGCAGGAAGCCGGAGATGGAGCGGAGAAAGGTAGAGGGGAGGGTTCAAGAGCCTGTAACTGTTTAAACTGTACTGGAGAATCACATAAGCTATAATGAGAAGCGCTCTGTCAGAGGTAGAGATGTTCTGCGGTCTTTTGGGACATTTTATAAGTTTGGTGTCTTAATTCAACACTTGCCTAGGTCCTTTGTGTCCTGGTTTACATTGGTACATTATGTATTGCTTAATAAATGGTGCGGATAGTGTGAGTTTAATTGCACAATTTCTAAATGCTTTTTTTAACTTTCAGTGTTTTATAGATTTTGCCAAATTTCTAAAAGGGGAAGATCAGTAAGTGTCGAAGTGTAGCTTTGCTTACTAACGAGGGTGTACAAGTTTACACACCTTGAATTATGGTGACAGAGCCACCCTCTGTCAGGTACATTTAAAACAGCAGGTTGCAGGAGATTGATGTTTAAATACATTGTGAATTGTTACAGCTGCGCGAACAACTCCTATTAGCAAGCCTGACTTAGACATGACTTCATGCTGTGATGAGAAGTGTGGTCAATTTGTTCTTTAGCAGATGTAGCAGGGGCCCGATTGTTCAAACTCCTGACTCCTAGTCAATATACCTAAACAAGGGAAGTTCTGACGCTCTGAAAGAAGCAGCATTGATTTTATGCTTTTAGAGACTGAACAATACATGTGTACCTCATCTGGAGTATCGATATTTACTTTAAGCGTTTTTTTACAACTTCCTCCAGCAGAGGCGGAGGCTGGGGATCTGTGGTGGGATCGATGATGTCACGGCAGAAATTGTGGAGACTGTAAAGATCTGCTGGAGTCAAGCAGGTACTTCTTGCTGTGTGTGCGGGAAATGGAAACATCCATTTGGGATGTGTGCATTAAATGGGCGAGCCTGGGATAGTGCTGGGTGTTCTTCATATTTACTGTGTAAGACTACGTGTGATCAGCACGTATGTGTGTGCCAATATCCTCTATGAATATTTATCACTTCATAACATACCAAAGATATTACTTGCATTACAAAAATGGAGGGGGGGATTAAATAAAATGAACGAAATTGCACAAGTGCATAGGATTTGATATGATTCGATAACTACATTTCTGCAAATATACCCTATGGTATTCCTTTAAAGGTGAAACAACTTTCATAGTAAATATTTCAATTTAGTCTGCCAATTTTAGGCTAAATTCCCATCTTGCAGACCCAGTGGTGGACCTGCTGGAGTGTCGAGCCCTGATTGCTGATTTTCCTTTCAGAGCTTTCCGACGGTGAGGAGCAGCTGAGCCGGCTGCGCGGTGTCAGCCTCGCCCCAGTGCCCCGCCCCCTGCTGAGAGCGCTGGAAGAGGCCATGGTCACACTGGGGTTGAGCTACGAGAGGGAATACTCCTGGGACATCTTCTCAGCCATGATGGTAAGGGCAGGGCGGGTTACAGGGAAGGGACTCTTCTCAGCCATGATGGTAAGGGCAGGGAGGGACTCGTCTCAGCCATGATGGTAAGGGCGGGTTACAGGAAGACTCTTCTTAGCCATGATGGTAAGGACAGAGCGGGGTTACAGGAAGAGACTCTTCTCAGCCATGATGGTAAGGGCAGGGCGGGTTACAGGAAGAGACTCTTCTCAGCCATGATGGTAAGGCCCAGAGGACTACATCACCCCTCGGACCCAAATAGTTAGAAACTGTGCACTCGGTCAACTGGGGTGCCCAAAAGAATTCCTACAAGATCCTCTTGCCTCTTAATCTGGGTTCAGTATGAATATAGGCAAAACCATTAGACTTGTCTTAATTTGCTGTCCAATGCATTTTATAATCTGTCATGACAAACTCACACTAGCCCTGCACCCAATCCTGAGTTTTAGAACGTAATTAGTTTTTAATTTTTTTTTTATTTGAGCAATCAAGCCCCTAAATAAAATGTTCCTAGCCTGTAACTGCATGACAAATTCCAAATAGTAAACCTCCAACCAAGGTGAGACTTCCTCATGCTGTGATGAGCGCAGTCAGGTCAGGGCAGATTTAGCAGGAGCCTGACTGGTTGCAGGGCTGGTGTGGGTTTCTAACCCTGCCTGGATTCATTGTGTGTTTGCTTTGTGCAGCGGAAGCAGTCAAGCTGTGCATTTAAGAGCTCCGAACTCCCCAGGGGGTTCACAAACTACATGCGGGCTATACTGGTGGACTGGCTCATACAGGTACATGTAAGTGTCCGTGCAGGCTATACTGGTGGACCGGTTCAGACTGGTACAACATTCCAAAATGAGATCTAGCTTAAAGATAAACTATTAAATTTAATAAAAAGTCACTTAATACATTAAGTGGGGATTTAGATCCATTTTTTCCATTCCTCTTATTACACCAGCATTGTTATCCAAAGAGCTAGAGAACTGCTTGTGCGTTGATGAAGAAACTTGGTAAAGACACGCATCCTAGTTTGCATGTGCGGTATACTGATGGCTCTGACCTGTGTATCCCTGTTGTCTTGTTCAGGAATCGTTCAGATGTACTGAGGAGACCCTGTACCTCTGTGTTCACCTGCTGAACAGCTCCATGCGTCTGTCAAAAGTGAACATCCCCACCTTCCAGCTCCTGGGGATGACCTGTCTCTTCGTGGCCTGCAAGAAGGAGGAGTGTCTGTTTCCAGAGGTAGGGCACGCCAGGCTGACACACTAGAGAGCCTTAAGAAACAAGCTGTAACAAAGGAAATGCTTAACTGGACTGCACACCTCAGGTGGTGAAAGGGTTAAGGTGGTAAAATTGTCCATTGACTGCTTCCCATATAGGCAATGACCTAGACAGATAACATTATCACTAAAGCTTGTTTTCAAGGGCTTTCCAACGGCAATAATTCAGGCTATAGGTTGAGTAGCCCAGCTGACCCTGGTGAGTAATGAAGTCACGGCTGTTGGTGTTGTCTTTCCTGGCAGTCGACGGAGCTCTGCTTCCTCATGGAGAACTGCTTCACCAGGAAGCAGCTGCTGAGAATGGAGCGCAAGGTTCTGACCTGCCTCAAGTTTGACCTCTCCTACTCCCAGCCCCTCCACTTCCTCTACATCGTCCACACCGTGTCCCAGTGCAGCCAGCAGGTGAGCAAGAGACGCCCCTCCCCTGATTCTTGGTGTCCAGACTGTCATTGGGACATGCCGTGATTTAATTTTAAGGTGTGTTTCTTACCTTTTTAAGGTTGTTTCAGTTAAATCAAATGATCTGCTTGACTCTACCAGATAAAATCCAAAACCATGAGGATTTAGTGTTCCTGAGGTTTCACCGCCATTATCCTGTAGGCTGAATGCAAATATCCCCTGGGATCTAAAATGCCATCTCTAAACTTTTGGAATAAAGACTTTGTCATAGGACAAAGGGCATGCTGGGACAGTTCAGCTCATAAAACCGTTGTCACAGGAGATTGGTAGACGGTGAATAAAGCAGATCTCGCCTTTACTGCACACGCGAGAAGTTCTGAAATTAAAAGGAGGGTTCATGGCACCAGTTGGCATTTTCTATCTGTGAGCTTAATCGTTGAACACCCTGTATATCAAAGTTTTTATTTTAAACTGGTTACCATAAAATTCTAAAAATATAGCTAACTGTTTTAAACTTTAAAAATGGTCAATTATTAAAAGCTACATTTTGCATAAAAATATTTAGTGAATAGTGACATAAATCACATAGTTTTAATAACACTTTTTAAAATTACATACCTTTAAATTGAATTCATACCGATACTGTGTTTTTTTTGTTCTCTTATCATTTAATCGTAGTGGGTAACTTTACCTTACTACCCTGTTTACAAAGGGGGGCAAGGTAAAGTCACATTTATAAACACACATTTATATATATATATATATATATATATATATAATAATGTATGTGCAATTATATTTGTTCATGTGTTGCCTCTTTATAAAAATAACAGCAATATGTATGACCCCTTCTCAATACAGTTGTAATATAGTCTAAACATCAATATTGAAATGTCCATGTTGCTGAGGCCCCTTGTTTGTTCAAAGGTGCTGCATCTGGCTAAGTACTTCCTGGAACTGACTCTGCTGGACATAGAATGCATTGTATGCGAGCCGGCCCAGTTAGCTGCTGCTGCCCTCTGTCTGGCAAGGAGGGTACTGCAGGAGAGGAGCTCCCCAGAGGCTGAGGAGGCCTGGACCAGAGCCGTGAGCCTTTACAGCGTCAGGTAAGAGGGGCGGGAGGTGGGAACGGGGACCCGTCATTCTACAGCACCCCCTACTGGACAGGCTGCTGTTGAGCTCAGGCGGACACCAGCAGGGCTGGTGTTTTTGTCCTTCAGGAGCCGGTAGCTCGCTGACACCCGCTGTGGAGCGCCTGGGTGTAAAGAGACGATTGGTTCGGGGATTAGAGGACATCCACTGACCTTCAGTTCACCTGCTGATGTGGGGTATTGCTGCTGTGAGGGAACATAATTGGTTATTCTAAATTGGAGTGAAAAGCCAGGGGTACAATTGGGCAAAACAACATTTTTAAGAACTTGCCAGTAATCTTGAATGCATAGTGTTTTGCCTTTGTTTCAGTGAATCGGCACTCTGCAGGATCAAGCGGTGCATGGCCAGAGCAGCCCTCCGTGCAGAAAACTCTGAGACTCAAGCCACGTTCATGAAGTACTCCATCCCCGAGAGAATGGAGGTCAGCAGCAACTCCACCGTCCTCTGCTCACGATACCTTCTGGACTGTGTGTAGCCGACCACGCCACCCTCACAGCAGTGAATAGGGTCTCCATGCAATAGCTGTCTATGTCACTGCCGGAAACAGAGATCAAATCTAGGTCATATCAAACAAGTGTCTTTAATTGTGATTTTTAAAGACTGCCAGCTTTTGAACGCAACAGATTTCAAGGAGGTCCATAAATAAATCGGATGCACAGAAAAAAGGACCACAGATTAACTTATCTTGTGAGTGAGGTCTGTGTGAAATCGGCAGTGATATAAAATCGAAATGTACTGCGCTTCTCTGCTGAAGCAAATACCCAAAATGCTGTTGGACACAGCCATGGTTTGAAGCCTCTGTTGAAAATATTGCAAATAAGTAATTAAACGAATGGCCAACAGAAGTCATTCAAATAATATATATATATAAATAGTATTTGATATTAAAAAAAAAAAAAAATAAAATTGTGGTGCAATTGTTGGATTATAATGTAAATATTTATGTTTTTAAGTTATCATTGTTGTATAACCTGCCTAGAAATAAACATTTTTTTAGAATTGTCAAAATAAAGAATATTTTATAGAATGTTATTAAAATGTAATTAAAAGAGACTTGTGTAGTCACTGATGTTTTGGTGTGGTTTGATTTTGCGGAGAAGAGTAACTAGGCTGATTCCAGGACTTGGTGACATGCTGTCAGGTTAAAATAATTAAATCTCTTAAGCCTAAAAAAGAGGGAATTTCAGTGAAGTTTATCAAATCCTAAATGTTATAGTTACCCCGAGTTACAGCTCCACATTTAGAACAGAGTAGGGTGAGAGGGCTTCAATGGAGAGGGATGTTTTTACACAGGTTATAGATGCATTGTAGGATCTAAAACAGCAACATTTAAAACAATAATTAAAAAAAAACAAAAAAAAAACTGCAGCTTTTTGTTCTTTATCACATATAGTGCTAGTCTGGCAACTTCAGCAAATCAGTAAAAGTGTTCTGAAAACAGACCTTTTCTGTGTTCATCTAATAACAGAGATGTTTTCTACAAACTCTTAGCATGGCTTTTGAAATTCTATACATGCCAACTGTCCCTATATGGCTGGGATAGTCCCGATTTCCTAGCAAGTGTCTCACGTCCAATGGATAGGAACAACGTCCCGATATTTACGTTGGAAATTCTTCAGAGCTAGTCTTGGGCGTTTGGTCTCGTGCCTTAATTTTCCCGCTCTCTCTGTCGGCTTCTGACCCTCGTGCACTGCACTGCCTGGCAGGGAATGTGTTCACACACATCATATCCAGTCATATTTCAGAAGCGTATTGTTTCCCCGCTACTGCTGTATGAGTTTGAGTAAAATGTGGGAGCCAATGGAACGTGAAGGAGTGGAGTTAGCTACACCCTTCATTTTTTAATGAAACCAGCCATAACTACTCAGGTTCAGCCTCTCCAATATCGGCTTTCTTCGGGTTTCTCCGGCTCGGCCCTGCCTCGACTTGCCCCGCCCCCCTTATCAACTCCTGGAAGTTGCGTCATCATACCGCGGACGCAGCAGCTGTTGAGAATTAAACATGGCGTCTGTGACCAACGGTGAGGAGAACTGATTGATTTTGGCAGATTTAAACTTAAACATATCTGGATAGTATTTATTTAAAGGGCCACTAGTAGTCTGCGGTGGTTAGGAGTCTAGGAATAGCGAGTCTAGCGTAGTTAAGGGAGTTTAGAGACTGCTCTGTGCCTTTGGTGAGTGGCGGTGGTTGCCGGAGTGATTGTGTCTGTATGAACTGGGTGCAGGTTTCTGCTGTTCTTGGTTAGGCCGTGTGAGATGCACGGCAGCAGCTGCCGCTTTAGAAGGAGTTTCCACTCAGAGTAACTTTCTATAAATAGTTCATTTAGGCTGCAATACCAGAATACTGTACTAGAATATGAAACACAAACCAGTCCCGGTCTCCCTGGTTTTTATCTTACGTTTGAAAGTGTTTTAATTTCGCAAAAGTCAACATTGGAGGTTATAATTAGGAATTTAAGCTGCAACTGTGTAAATGTTTACACGTTTAAAATCGGGACTGAAAGAGAATATATATATATATATATATATATATATATATATATATATATATATATAGGCCTTGAGGTTAATTAGAGAACTAAAGAGAGGTAAACTATGAATAATAATAAACCGTTTAGGTGATGGTTCTAGTAACTTTAAGCCTGACAGTAGGTGTCAAATGTAAATTAGCAGAAAACTGTATCAAAATATACTTTAGGTTTACTTTGTGTGTTTGTTTATACCGTACAGTGATACATTAAATATTGCCGACAGAAACGTTTTGAATGCCCCTTAAGTACTGAACCTAATGTGTATTAAGTGCACTATATTTAGTCTGACTGGACTAATTTGCTGCTAGCTGTAAGAAGGGGTTTAAAGCCTGGCATTTATGGATTCCAAGAAATGCACATATAACCTTACTGTATTACTGTTTGTATTTATTGTATTTCTTGCTCTTATTGTATTACTTGTATTGTAACACTCGAATGTATTTTGTATTTGCTTGCGATTGTAAGTCGCCCTGTATAAGGGCGTCTGCTAAGAAATAAATAATAATAATAATAATAATAATAATACTGTTTGACTACTAGGCTAAGGAGAAACAATTTGATTATATATCTTTGGACTATGCATACTGTTGAAGTGAGTATTTTCAAGGTGTGTGTTTGTCATCTCTAACAGGTAATGTGGAGATGCATTCGGTAAAATGTAAACCATGTTGCCCTACTAAAGCTGAGCTAAACCTTTACATGCCCTTCTCTCAGCTACATCCGAGTGGATACAGTTTTTCAAGGATGCTGGCATCCCTGCTGGTCTGGCTGTTCACTACGCAGTCTCTTTCGTTGATAACAGGTACTGTGTTAATGGATTGTAATAGTTTGATAAAGATGTCTAAAATAGTGCTTGTATGTGAGATCATTTGGTTAACATTTCTATTTATACTATGTCTGTAAAAGTTTAAACAGTAAAATAAAAATCCTAAACAGCATTTACATAGTATATGGTTAACCACAAATGTGCTATTTTATGAGGATCCTGAATTGATTTTTTGATACAGAGTTCATTATAAATAATATTTGTATGCATTGTAATCTACTGTATTAAAAGACGGTTTACAAATACCAAGTCAAATGTTTTTATTTGCAATTTGTATGATAGTTTAAACCGTAAGCAACAATTTACAGGTTTAGACTTTAATACGGGGCAGCAGTGTGGAGTAGTGGTTAGGGCTCTGGACTCTTGACCGGAGGGTCTTGGGTTCAATCCCAGGTGGGAGACACTGCTGCTGTACCTTTGAGCAAGGTACAAATAAAAACCCAACTGTATAAATGGGTAATTGTATGTAAGAAAAAAAAATGTGTAAAAAATAATGTGATATCTTGTAACAATTGTAAGTCACCCTGGATAAGGGTGTCTGCTAATAAATAATAATAATAAACGTAGATTTGCAGCCTTAATGCATTTGTCTTCTTTGTGCAGAATTCAGAAGAACATGCTGATGGACCTGAGTAAGGAGTTCATGATGGACCTGGGGATCACAGTGATCGGAGATATCATTGCCATCCTGAAACACGCCAAAGTGGTTTATAGACAGGTACAAATCCAGCTCCGGATAGGAGTACATGAAGTAGTGCATCTCACTGCATTTCAACATCAGGCTTCTCAGAAACCGCAGGCGATCGACAGCCTTTTGATCTGCTATTATTATTATTATTATTATTATTATTATTATTATTATTATTATTAGTGCTGGACGAGCATAGTATTTTCACGTTGAGATATCCGTTCAGGATTCGGACAAGTATCACAGCCATTATATGTAACACAAATATTCCAGAAGTAAGAAAGACCTGAACTTACCAGTGAATTAACTTACCAAACTTAACAAACCAAAGGATGCCATACATTAGTTAAGGTTAAAAAAAAATTCTTGTGTGTATTTCAGGTAAAAACATGATGCGTCGACCAACGCATTTTTTATCCCTGCAATTGTGTCTTCACAATAAACAAAGTGGCCATAGCACATTTTCATAAAGTAATAACATTATTTTTTAACTTTAATAAACGCGCCAAATAAAATAAATGGAAAAGGGTGTGTTGTACAGTGAAGAAAAACAGTATATACTCAACCCTTTCATGAAAGAAAACATTGATCACACCCTGATTAACTTGCTTCCCAAATCTGAAGCAGAAACCAGGAACTTCACATGTATGTAGAAATCTCTGTTTGGCAGCTAGTGCGTGCACAGACTAATCTGGACTCTAAAATGTGTTTTCACAGCCATAAGTAAATAGGGGATCAAGAGTGGCTGTGTTGATTTTTCTGTTTTTAAAATATTATTATTTATTATTATTATTATTATTATTATTATTATTATTTTTATTATTATTATTTGTATTTTTTTTACATTATTAATGTAACAAAATCATAGTTTTGGGAGAAAAAAACTAAAGTGAACTTGTTTCACAATCAACGCTTTTCCAAGAGTTTATTTAACTGAGTTGGTTAAAAAAAAAAAAAAAAAGAACACATGATCAAAAATAACCCCCAAAAACGATGAGCCCATACATACGGAACGGAGGTGCACGGTCAGTATGCAGATCACATTCTAATCGTGTCCAAAACCTTCCCGGGAATACGGGTTTGGGGCTTGATGACTAAAATGTAATCCAGATTCCTACACACTGTTTTACCATATTCAGCAATTAACAGTTCGACAATACAGATACCAGGAAGCCAAAAAATGGAAGCGAACAACGGGCCTGTGTGAATAGCGTTTGTGTCTTAAATGATATGCTAAAATGTATACCATGATTATTGAACCATAACAGCATAACATGCTACACCATGCAACTGTTTAGGTGCTAAATCTTGGGATGGTGTTGGTTTTATTTTTCTTGCACTGTGTTGGTGAAACAACAGTTAATAAAACAAACACAATAAACCTAGCTCTCAGCTGGAGCACTAACTAACAGTACTTTGTGTGGAACAAACACTAGATCTTTTACTGAAGTTTTGGTTTCTTTTTGTTACTTCTACTTCCTTCCTCTATACCTCCATCACAAAGCTATCGGCTAAGCCATTTCTATCGAGGTGTCATTAACTTTAACAAGCAGTTAACCAATTGAGTGTTATCCATAATTCGTTAAGGAAAGCAACTGTGGATTTTTCGTGGGCGTGCCTCCGGTCAAGAGTCTAGAGCCCTAACCACTACTCTACACTGCTACCCCATACAGGAACTTGTGACATCTAGTGGTCAACCCATTACACTGCAGCCAGGGAACAAGCTCTTATCATTCTCATACTAAGTTTGATTCTGCACCACAGTAATCATATCGGTCCGCTTATAAGAATCAACCACTTCTAAGAATCAAAACACCCGGGACGGATGTGATTCGTATAAACTGACTGCACTGTGTGTGTGTCTATCGATCGATCGTACTTTAATGGTTAAATCCCCCAGGAATCCCTCCATGTTTGCATGGGAAAAAAAAAGTTTATTTTTAAATTGCCAAAATGTTTTCAAAGAATATGTTATGCGCCGCAAGACTAATTCACGTGATTGAACCAGTTGTTTTTAGTACCGGTATAGTAGTCCCCCAGTTAAACACTTTGAAAAACAAGCAAAGAAATAATGTATACCAGGTCACATTTCTCATGACTAATCTGAAAGTGGTGCCAAACAAACGAACACATTGAATAGCAATGTGACTAACAGCTCAGATGTGCCCCTGGCATGTGGATTTTATAGCACTGAGCTCGTTCTGTGGAGTGCTATTTTATGTTTTTGCCAATTAAAAGTTAAAGAATAATGAAAATCCTTGAAAAATGCACGTTAGGAGTTTGTTCTGGGACCGATGAAACCAAACAGGACTGATCTTTCTGATCAGTTTAGGTGGCAGATGGAAACGTAGCGAACACTCCAGTGTTTTGTTTCAGTGTTATTCTAATAATAGAGTAATCGCCACACGGTCTCTGAGGCTCTGCTGTTTGACATGCACTGGAAAGCATCTACATATTTCAAATGCATCTTTAGGTCATGACTGAAACAAAATCTTGTATGATTCAGAGTACAGTTGTGTGAAAACTCTTGAGGTCCAAATTATCAATCTGTTTAAAAACAGCTGCACTTCTGAGCCATAGTCAGACATGCATGTGGCTCTGAGATGACATATGTTAGACTTAACTTCAGCAAATCTAAACTTTAGATTTTATGAAATGTATTGTTTAAGTTTTTTAATTGTTTATAAAGCGATTTTTAAAGAATACTGGTGTAGGGAAATATATTTATTCCTGTGCTTAACCCAAAGAAACAGAATCACCAGATTTCAATCCTGATGGTTTTAAATGTCTTTGTGTTCTCTTTACTGTAATGTTTAATGCACAGGTAAAGTGTAATTGATTTCCTAAATCTGCTGTTTGGATACCGCCTAGCACCAAAAGCCCCTGTACGTCCTGCATCTTTTTAACTTGGATGTCTGAACGGAAGAAGGCCATTTTTTCTATTGGAATCACTGTTTGTCACTGAAGCGATCTTTGTTTTTAAAAAGGCAATAAGATGTGTTTCAGCAAATGGTGGAGTTCCCCTTGAAATGTGTTTTTCTCACTTCACTTCCACCGGATAATTATGTTCTGTACTTTTTTGGAATTGTTTTGTGAAGATGAAAAGCGCAGATTGGAACTCTCCTCCTTCTCCTCCTACTCGACCCAGCATGGAATCCAGGACTGGAGGCACTTTCAGGAAGAGAGACCCTGCAGATGTAAGTGCCGTCAGAATTACCCTTCATCTTGTATTTCACATTCTGACCTTTTGTGTTTCATTGTCGTGGGGGGGGAGAAACCCATACATGCTTTTGAACTGTAACAACATGTTACATATAATAGGACCCTATATATACACTTCCCAATACAATTACTTCCTTCTTCCTGGGCATAGAGAAACGGGGCATATGAGCTGTACACAAAGCTGCTGTGTGGCCAGATGAAGACTGGTGAAAGAGATGGACTGCACAGGTTTACAAACCTCTCTTTAGAAGTCCTGTACAGCTGGCGTTGTGTCTTTCAAAGCATGGACTGAGAAATCTTCAGGAGGCTTCAGATGGTTACCACCCTGCTGTGCTGCATCAACCAGCCCAAGAAGAGAGCCTCTCCCAGGCTGCTGCTACAACGCAGGCCCTCTGGAACTTCATCCCCTCCCAGCTTGCCCCAAAGTCTCCTCTGTGCACCACTCTAGTCAGCTGGTGTTAACTGCTCAGGAAGTCATGTGGTGGCATCAAAGCTACCTTTTCCACTTAGATTGCAGGACTATTGTTACGTGAGACAGAAGGACTACACTTTGTAGCAGCAACCCAGGACATCACAATAGAATATATGTTACTGATAAGGAGGAGTCACTCGTGTCAAGTAACAGCAGAGAGATTGAGATTGGTAGTAGTGTGTGCACTCTCCTATCCAAAAACTGTTGTTCAGACAGATCAATAAATGCAGTGACCCACTGCGACCCCTTGTTCATAAAATACCTTGGCATCTTGATGATCTTCTCTTCTAGTGTGTGCGTATACTGAAGATCTTAATGAAAAAATCTGCTTTCCATGTGCAATGGTGTTACCCATGCAGAACGACAGGATGGCATTCCTTCATTTTACTCCTGAGTTTCTGCAACAGCCAATAGTTAATGCATTCCAAGACAATGCATGACATTCTGGGGTATTGCTGCATTTCTAAGATTAAAATATTTTCAATGCATTTGAAAAGGAGATATCTTTTCATGGATACCAAAAAAAGTTATGGGGTGGGCAGCAGACCCCATTTGTTCTACACTTATAAATGTGTCTCACTACTAGTTAAAGGCTGTTGCACATCATGTAAGATTTATGAGGCTCAGCCCTGTGGTGGAACATAGATCCACCCAGTGCATCTAGCAGGCTTTGCTTTGTTAGCACCTGGGTATTTCACACTCAAATTAACAAAAGGCTTTTCTTTTCCTTTGTACAGGATATGTGTAAAATGGCAACTGAGGCAATATCATCGGGTCAAACAACCATTCAGGCAGAACTCAGAAGAAATGCCAACACCCGTGAGTAATTTTCTGTTTTGGAAGAAAGGACTGCATTGTGTGACTAGTATCCTGTAGTGGGTGTTCTATTCAGGATACAACTCTGTTTGTAGATCTGACTACATCTGTTAAGAATGAACTAAGGGGGTCTCGCAAGCAAAAAAAACAAAAAAAAAAATTCGAGAGGATGTTTAAGTATGTAACAGTAGAATAACAGGCCCTGTTTTATGTCTTTACTCTCAAGTTGATCATTTGAGTTACCCATGAAGAGCTGTTGTGTGTTCAGTTTATGCCAAGCATAATTAGCCATTTACTCATGGTGATAGATTTCATTAAAGCATTTCCTATCCCCCCACACCCGCCCAGCTGCTGTTGCGTGGGGAATTCAAAGCTTGGTAATTCATAGCAATTGAAACATGATAAATAAACTCCCACACGCACAGTATAAATTCTATTTAGAACTAGCGCTCCTGTTCCCCACATCTTGGTGTTTCTCATCTGTGTGATTCTTGTCTTGCAGCTGCGACCCGGATGATCGCAAACAGTCTGAGCCAAGACTCTCCCCCACCCACCCCCGTCAGGAAACCCGACAACAGACTGTCCGTCACCGTGTCCAATAAGCAGGCCAAAGCGGGTATGCCAGGTGGGTGCTGTACTACACACTGGCCTTTTAAAATACATTATTTTTTTCTTATTTCTTTCATTGTGTTTTGAGTTTAGTGGTCCAGAAAAGTAAGGGACAATTCATGCACAAAAAAGAAGGGAATACTGAGAAGCAAAACCGTGAAAAACAAACTGCATACCAGCTGGAAAAAGTATTGCTCTTCACTTTATAGACTATCAGAGCTTCACAGATACGAGACATTACTATTCAGGATTTTTTTTTGGCTGCCCATAATCAGGGCCCCGATTTTATCGCGTTTCCTTAAAGCAATTACGTTTCAAGAAAAGCACATTTTTCGCATTTTTTCGTTGTACTCTTTGTAACTGTTTTTTTTACTACCAAAGTCTAATTTTAGTGTTGAACACTGTATAAATAAATGCAAAGTGTATAGTGTACAGAACGTACAAGAGCAGGACAGAGGCAAAAAAATAAATAAGGCAGCATTAAACATTCTTTGCACACTGATACCATCAAAACAGCACAGCCGTAAATGCATATGAAAATATGAAAGAATACAAAGATAACGGAAGACCAAAAGATCAATGAATTGGTGTCCTGGGGCACTTCCAAAGCCGCAGCTCGATATCCTCCCATTTCTTTCACAGCGTCCTTGGTATATCCAGGTAAGGAAGCCAAAAGCGAGTCGTTTCTGTCCAGTAAGTTGACAAGGTTCGGGTTCAAAAGCCTGACAGCTTTAAAAAAAACAGCAGCAGGCTGGCAGAACTTGGCAGCATGATCAGATGGTTTCTTATCTAATGCAAAGTACTGTTTAATTTTCTGCACAGAAAGCTCCAACGATTGTGTTGCATTGCCGGTATTCAAGGGTAAAGTTTGTAGTTGGTTAGTAAAAAAAGAAAGGAGATCCATTACATCATTGAAGACACTCATTACACACTGACTGGGAGAGTCACTTTTCAGAATTCTGCTACGGATGATAGTTGTCGACAATGTAGCGGACTTCACATTGAACAGACTTGGATTTTAATAATTCCGCTGTATCTTGACACATCGTGGAAGCAGAACTTTCCATTTCTATTTCTAGAAAAGCAGTTAAAAGCTCTGTGTTTTCATTGATGTATTGGACAGAATCAAACCATGTTTTCCATCGGGTAACAATTGGCTCTGGAGGTCCTGGAACCTTTTCAAGTGGCTTTCCTGTTTTTTCTGACACGTACTTTCGGTAACGCAACTTGTGCGCAGCTGATTGTTTGAAAGATTTTTTCACTGATGCAACTGTTTGGTTGGCAAAGGTAAACTTGGTCTGCCAAATGTTTCCGATAAGTGCATAGAAATGCGCTGTACATGTGACATGAATAGAGTTCACAGCCATGCCTTTGATAACAGACTCGTAACATTTATTCATATTTGCAGCATTATCAGAAACAAATGCAGCAATTCGTTCCCATTCAATACTGTACTCGCAGAGAGTTTTGACAATTAACTGCGCTATTGTTGCTCCGTCTTTTTTCTAGGAACACAGATTGTAGAAGTTTGACTGCTGGACAGTTATTCTTGTGACTGATTTTGTAAACTACGATATTCAGTACAAAGCAATCTTTGTCTGTCATTTCATCTACCAATATAGACAGCCATCCATCTTTAACAAACTTGAAAAGTTCACCTCTGAGCTTGAAAAACTTTGGGCGCGTATTGTTTCCTCCAAAAATATTTTAAAGCTAGGGTTATCTACCTTTTCTAGTGGGATATCTGCTTTTATCGGTGCTTCTGCCAGCTGAAATCTAGCCAAGTCTAACTTCACCATCTTTGGTCTGAGCAGTGAACAAACTTGAAACAATAACTTGCTTTTTTCCCGTCTCACCAGAATCAATCTGCACTAACTGCAGCCGTTTTCTTTTCAGGTGTTTTTCGCTTTTAAGATGCTTGACACAAGTGTCCTTTCTATTGTGGTCTACTGCTTTGTTACACACCGAACAAAATAATACATCATCCGATGAGTGAAACTCACCAGAAGGAAAATGTTTTTCGCGTTGTTTAGCTGAAATGCGGGATGTTGATGCACGTCTAGCTGCCATAGTTGCAGTTTAAAAAGGCGTTTTTTTTTGTTTGTTTTTTTCAGTGTTTCACTTCCCTTTAACCAGAGCTTAGCGACAGGAAGCATATAGTAAAAACGAAATGCACCCAGAAATAATGTCATAACAAGTGAGCATTCTTTTATAGGACTAAATGTTTAATTATTACATTATGTAGGGTTTTCGCAATACCCTCCCTAAAAATGAAAATTTCGTGTTTTGTCGTGATTTTTTGTGATCGCGATAGAATCGTGGCCCTACCCATAATACCTTGCCATGGGGTGCAACGCTGCAACTGCCGTGCAGAGCAAAAAGCTACAGTTGAATCTGACTTCTACATTAGTTGTGTAAAATAGTTGATCGCAATAGAATTAAATATATAATAAAAGCTTTAAAACTGCCGATCCACACACCTGTCTCTTCCTGGATAGTTCAGATAGTTGTAAAATGGTGAACAAAGCAATAATGTCCACTTAATTGATTTCCAGCCCCACAAACGAGGCGACTCCATTGCTACTGCAATCTAGAACCCTTCTGTGTGTAGGGTTTCTGAAGAGGTCTGAAAGAAGTAGGGGAGAGGGACTGTATGAAGTGGTTCACGCCCTTCTCTGTGCTGCTCAGTGCTGCCCTATATGAAGTGATTAACTCCCTGCTCTGTGCAGACGCGGGGCCCGATGTTTCGGTGAAGCGACGGCGGGTCACTGCGGAGATGGAGGGTAAATACATCATCAACATGCCGAAGGGGACCACGGAGCGAACCAAGAGGATCCTGGAGGAGCAGGCAGAGATAGGTACTGCGGGCTCAGCACACGCATGTCTGTTTGAGTAGCCGTTGAGTAAGCGGCTTCAGATGTCATTGATATTTAATATTTTATGGCTGTGTTTCTGGGTTGTGTTGCTCCAATATTACTATGATTTTTCTCTAAATCTGCCTTGATCTGGCACTGAACAGCCGCCTTCATTCCATTCAAATCATGTGACCAGCACCACATTTTTATAGAAAGATATTAGTTGAGGCACTTAGGATTCGCCAAGCTCAAAGCCAGGTAAAGGTAGGGAAACATGTTAACTATTGGTGCAACAAAACCAGAACTACTCAAAATGTATATACAAAAAAAACCCGACATTTAAAGCCACTTATGCTTTAACGATGCATATGTTGATACCTTTTGTTCAAAATACGAATGAAATGGATGTACAGCTGGTTTCAAAGACCCAGATTAATACTAGGCTTTGACTACCAAATTTTACTTCAGTTAAGGTAATCTGTAAAAGCAGCCTGTAGGTTTTGTGTATATAGAAAATACTGCTTGCATTTTGTTAAATAACCTTACATTGTACGCATCACACTGTATAATCACTATGTCTGATCTGCATATTTCACATGCATGTTTGTGACTGCCAACGTTCAACAGTTTGAAAACGTTTAAACTCTAAACTATTAGCATCCCTCACTGCTGTCTTACCTTCGGAGCTGCTACTGCTGCTACTAATCAGTAAATCCTTTCTGAAATTACATTTGACCACTTGGTGGCACTGTGCACTAAATTCAAATCCCAATCAGCCACATACCACCATCATCCACTGTAGCATTGCATGCTATGCAAAAATCCAGTGTTTCAACAGCGATCATTGCATCATGTTAATTCAGTTTATGCTCTTTGCAGAAAAGGGTATTTATCGAACCTCTGTGTTTGAGAGACTCGGAGCTGAATCCAAGGCTGATGCCACTGTGGGAAGCAAGGTAAGACATTCTTTACTGGTTCTTAAGTTGGAATATTCCTCTGGATACAGTAACATTTACAGGTTTTTAATGTTCTTTAAAACATTTTTAGGGATCTTATTCAAAATGTGTACATTATGGACTTATTGTCTAGCTGTCTGTAATTCTGTCACACACAATAACTTTTGCAAACTTTGATCATAGACTCCATGTCCTATCAGCCCTTTGCATTGAACTTGTGCGTTTCAGATAATCTGCTATAAACCACTGATGGGCCGCTTGCATGTAATTGTCAATCTGCCTCTGAAATTTGAACTACTGATATCACACTACTGATTTCTGATGCTCTACTGTACAATTTAAATACTATAATAGTCATGTGTACAACTTTGTTGAAAGTGTATGATTTGTACAGTTTACTCATGGATAAATGTTTAATATAAAGTGTAAATGTACAGCGTTGGGATCCCAAGAATGCTTTTCTTACATTTCCAAAGATGAATCCCCTTCCCTTAATTTGCAGCCCACGGGGGTGTTCAGCCGGTTGGGAGACGCGACGGGTGAGAGCAAGGAGGAGGAGGACGAGAAGGCAGTGGAGAGCGACGGGGAAGGCTCCGTGCTTCAGTACGCCGGGGTCCTGAAGAGAACAGCACAGCCTGCCAGGAAAACCCCGGCCAAGGCCAGCCCTGCTTCCCTGACCACGGCCAAGACCAGGACTGCCCTCCCGGCTCGCAGACCTGCCCTCATGGCTCGCAGACCAGCCGTCGTCACCTTGAAACGCCTGGGCAAGCCTGCCAGGGCCCTGGCAACCTGCACTGCCACAGACAAGCCAGAGCCTGCTGCCAAGGTCAGCGTGCTGCAGAGGCTGGGCAAGCCCTCCAGCCCACAACCCGACACCCAGGACAGCAGGGTGACCAGCACCAAGAGCAAAGGGTTCACCGTCACCATCAACCGGGGGCTGGGCAGCGCCAAGGTGAGCAGCAGCACCGGGGAGTGCCAGGGGGCGCAGATGGACAGTGCTGGCTCTGTCAGTGTCTTCAAGAGACTGGGCCTGAAGAACACCTGACTGCCTCGCTGCGTCCTGCGCTTTTAATAATGTTTATCAGTTTTACAGATGCCTGAGTTTTTTTATTATGAGGGGAAAAAGAAACAAAACAACATGCAACGATAAAGGTGTACCACTTTAATTTTTTACAGCAAATTTGGATTTAATGGTTCTATATATTCAATACAGTGACATGTCCATATTGTATTGTCTATTCAGCTACCCCCGTGGGAAGTTGGCTGGCTCACTATTTGAACCCATTTAACTAGTAGTAAATGGAAACCCTGACAACTAATTACAACAAACCCTGTAGTGCTGCAAGGCTCAAGTTGGCATGTAAATTTCTTTTTTTTGTTTGATTTTTCCCAATTGTGGTGGTCTGATTTTTTTATAAATTTGCATTGTCAAGTGTCTTACACAACGTGGTATTTAAGAGGCTGTAAAAATGTGTTTTGGAATCTCACCATAAGCTGCAATGAGAGTGGCTCATCAAATTGTCGTGTATGTAAAACATCACTAACTCTGAAAACATTGGCACGGATTTCATAACCCCATCAGTTTCAAGACCGCATTTAAGCGATGTAAGCCAGTCCAGATTTTCTGTCAACCTTAAGTGATTTAAAGGTTTTGATCCTGATTTAAAATAATAAAAAAAAACATGACATGTTTGGTTTTTCTAGAGTTTATATAATGGGTGATTAAAATATCCCTGGACAAATGGACAGGTTTGAACAGTACTTAATTCTGTGTTCATCCTGTATGTTCGACCAGTTGTCTGGTGGTTTCTGAATCCCCCTCTACTGCCCTAAGTGCTCAAGTGAGTATTTAAACAGTGATGAACTTACTGTCATGCTTCGCTGTCAGTTGAATCTTATGACTTCCACTGTCTGAAGGCATTTCTGTAGCTTCTTCCACATCTGAAGCACACATTGTGCATTCGGAGATGCTCGCTGAGAGCTGTGCACCCTGCACGTACTCTGCAATTACTTGTGCATCAGGCACTAGAGCTGTAGTGGTCTGCTGTTTTGAATGACGTTAGTTTTTCCGAAATGCAGGTCTGCAGTTTTAAATAGTTAATAGTAAGTGGTGGCTCATCACCAGAACCTTGCTAAAAGGGTTGCCTCTTTGCAATGACCTTGGAGAGGCGTAGGTGTATACAGTACATGCAGTCATATTTCTTTTTATTTATAGTGTTTGTCTCTTGAACAAACGTGTCTTGTTACAAGAAAGTAATTCCACGGATGTCTTGAATCACTCTGTTTATCTCGGAGGGAAGTCTCCTGTCTGCTCTGCTGTTGCTGCTTGTGTGTTTGTGAAGAGGAGCTGGAGTTCATGGGAGTGGTTAATTTTCATTGTTTTTCTCTAGAAGTGACCCTGGGAGTTTGTTCTTGTAACAGAGCTGGGAGCCCAGACTATTCACATTAACACAGTGCTGGGGCAAGTATTGGAACAAACACCTGTGAAATATAAATAGGCTAAAATGATCACATTCACCATTTTCAAACATAATGGAAACACTTTACATTAAAAAATACAAGCTGTTGACTTCTCATAGAATTTGAATAACTGCTTACTTTTTCTTGAGAAATTATTTCTACTGATCAAAGTAGCCATGATTCATAATGAATTCTTGAATAATAGCTATTCCATTGGAATTCACATGGATTTGCAATTTTGTTTTATTTTAAGCTGTACCCAACATAATTTATGTACATTTGTATACCAGCTATTATCATAACATTTCTGCCCTTGTGAAGTTAGACTATTGGTACCAGGTTTTACAGGATATGTATTAAACATCTGTAATAAAATTTTTAAAAACACACCGGACATGTTTTGTTTTCGAAGGTAATTTAACTGTAAAACAATACTAGATTGTACTTCTTTGAAATGAAAGACTATTAGTCTAAATTGTAGACAAATGTTTAAAAATCAATTCCAGCACTAATAAAGGATACATTATCTGTGTAATTGCAACACAAATTGCATGTGTTGGTTACATAAAAATGTAGGCAATTTTTCTTCATCAATTTAAACACATACAATTATCTATTCTAAAGAAACCCTGAAAAGTATTATAATCGCGTAAATCTATTAATAATCGCGTTCTGAAGTTACTTAAGATAGGAACCTCAGACGATCTCCCAATCCAGGAACAGCTGCTGACTTTAGGAGACTGCTGTCATATAGGAAGGAGCACTCCTCAAACACACTAGTATTGACATCATCCTGCACTCTGCACTGCTGTCATACAGGGAGGAACGGCATCCCTCAAACACACTCAAGTATTGACATTATTCTGCTGTAGGAAGAATTGACAAGTAAATAAATGTACAAGACCCAGTTAAGACTAACTAGCTGATGTGTAATGGTTTTAATTAATTAGCACTCTTAATTATTCATTACTTCCAAACAAGCTCAAGAGCACGAGGAAACAATTGCACAATAAAACACGCAACACTTGTATCTTTTATAACTTATCAGAAGTTTGTGAATAAAATGCAGTACAAAAGTAGGAAAGAAGGTTAATATCAAAATATAAATCGGCACATTACTCTCAGTAAGCAGTACTGGTTAAGCAGAATCTCAGTGTAAATGTCAATTACAAGTGAAAGCAATGCATTCATTGTCTATTCTGTAAGACTAATTTTATTCTTGTCAGTAACTATAATAATATGAATATGCAAGCAGGAGCATTGTATAAGTAAATAAATTTAAATTCAGGTAATAATAATACTCTATTACGAAACTGTTCATTCTCTGTCCTTCAGTTGTTAAATATATATCCTTTAATTAAAATCACGGCACAAAAACATTTGAACATCCGTCTGTTTAAGGAAAATAAGATTCGGTACTCCTGATTCAAGTTCATAGATCACCTAGCAATTCTAGCTGTTGGCTGCAATTCACTTTCATGGAAAATTAAAACTAGACGCTTTTTGTAAGAACTAAATATAACACACCCTTTTTACATTACACCACTATCCACTTTTCTGCAAATATACATTTATTTAATTCCCCAAGTATAGTATCTGTAACCCTTTCTATTCTTTAGTTTAATTGGCAATACTCTGTTCGGCAGTGTTGAGCGTGCATGCCGTCTTGTAGAGCTGTGTCCCCTTTCAGCCTTTATTTAACCAAACAAATTATTCCAGTAAAATTAATTAAGGTATTGAAGTTATTTGTATTTTAATGTCCATTAAACAGTCTTTGAGTCTTTAAGTTTCTTAATCATTGGAAGTTTTCTAGATGTCATTCAGAGGTTGCAGTCCAGTTGTTAAAAGCAGTCTCCCTTTCCTCGGTCTTATTCGTTCATGTTTGGAGCTGTTGGTTAAAGATGTTATATGCGCGCTCCTTTTTTTTCTGACTTTGCTTGCTAGATGTTGATAGCAGTGTTGCCGTTCAAGATGTTAAGCCTGTTCTTCCCTTTCTCTGACTGTACAAAACTCCTTCTAAAACAAAGACAGCCTCTTCGTTGACCTTGAAGATTTCCAAACTTACAATATCTCTCATTATTCACAATAACTAGATTGAAGTAGCCGCAACACCTGGCAGTTCTAGGGAGTCAAAATTGGTTGCGCTGTGTGCCTCACTTATCGGTGTAGCTATGGTTACTGAGCTAGGCTCACTCCCTTTTACCTCTTGTATTACAATTTTGCAGCTTCAGTACAATTGAAAATAAGGTTAGAACACAAAGAATAAAAGGCTACACACCTTCTCTTTCTGGTTGTCATAGAGACTGGTCCAGCTGCCTCCAGACCTCTGTACCGATTCCTGTTATCATGTTATGTTCCTACACTGCACTCAACACTGCTGTATACAGGAAGGAAGAGCATCCCTCAAGTACACTCCAGTATTGACATCATCCTGCACTCGGCCTTGCTTCATGTCTTGAATACTGCTCATGTACAGGCATTCATAATTAATCTAGAGCTGCTGCTAATTTTTTTTTTTACATGTGTATGGGTGCTGTGTTGATTTAGTGTGACAGTTTATTACCGTTGGTTTCCTGTTACTTTATTATTATAGTTTATTAACATACACCTGCCTATTGCTTTTCTCTTATTCTGTTCGTTTCATATGTTGATGCACGTGCGTTGTGACAAGCAATAAATATTGATTTATTTATTGATTGATTCATATTGTCTGGTGGTCCACTCTGTCTCTCTGTCCACTCGCTTACTTCCCGAGGGCTGTTCTCTTAGCCGGAGACTACTGTCTTAGCCGGAGACTACTGTAGTACCTTTCTTTAAAAAAATTATACTTGTAAATTTAGTCACAAAATTAATTTAATGTGTGGCCTGACCTGGATTTGAACCCAGGATCAGAGGCAAGAGAGGCAGTGGATTAGCCTGCTACACCCCCTCACTGCATGATACACATCACCTGCATGTCATTGTGGTCACCCTGTTCATACTTAGTAGCCACAAGGTGCAGTAATTGGCATGTCATTCCTATTTTGTTAACCGTTTTCGTCAGCTTATCCTGTTGACTGGAGAAGGAGGTCAGCTGTCAAGTGAACCATCATAAACTAGGAGCTCTCAGCCAAAGGGATGAGCAGAGGCAGCAATTTGAGAGGAATTACAGTCTGGAGTCTGACACATGCTGAAGCCAACAGAAAAATCCTCTCAAATAATTAATGCTTTGTAAAAAAAAAAAAAAAAAATAGCAAAGTGTCATCGTTACCACAGTAGGATCTCAAAATCATTGCGCTGCTCCATAGAAACATCAGCAAGCCTAATAATCCTGGTGGATTGTTTAGAAGACAGATGATGACCTTAGAAGGACCTCTGATGTTTTTCAGCTATAGTTTGATTCCAGATAGAGAACAGAGTAAAGTTTTGTATTTTATAACGTACATTACAATTTAGTCTTCAATTATTTTACCCCTGTTTTCCACCCCAATTATGTTCTCTCACTGCAGCAATTTCCCACAACAGCTCAGGAGAACTGAAGGTCAGTGGGCATCCTCTGATCCCATCATCAAGCCAGCTGCCTCTTTAAAACCAGGAGCAGACGTCAGCTGTTACACCCAGGAGCAGATGTCAGCAAGCTACCAACCTTTGGAGGACAGAGACCAGCACAGATCACCAGGCTCACTGGTCAGTTTGGGCTGCTGTAGGGCGGTGACGTGATGCACTCATGGATGATTGCTCCTTCCCTCACCCCCTAAGAGAGAGAGTGCTCTCCCTCCAATCCAAGGCAGATTTGAGGCACAGAGACTGAACTGCACCCTCCCTCACTCCCTAAGAGAAAGGGTGCTCCCTCCAGGGCAGGCTTGAGGCACGGAGACAGAACTGCACCCTCCCTCACCCCCTAAGAGAAAGGGTGCTCCCTCCAGGGCAGGCTTGAGGCACAGAGACAGAACTGCACCCTCCCTCACCCCCTAAGAGAAAGGGGGCACCCTCCATCCAGGGTAGGCTTGAGGCACAGAGACTGAACTGTTCCCTCCCTCACCCCCTAAGAGAAACTAAACATAATAAATAGAATACATTATATGACAAACGTTTCCACTACAATTCTTTCTCAATATCTTTAATCAACGTCTTCTAGTTTAAATGTTCCTCATTCTTAGGGAAGGTATCTCAGTATTTCATTAGAATAAATCAAATAACAAAAGCAATATATCCTTTTTACTGCCCATGCTGATTCTTCAGCGATCAGATGTGCTCCCTGTTGTTACAGTTAATATCATGTAGAATACAGATGGCTACAAGCACAGAATCCATTAAATGCAGCATTATATTCAGCAAATGACTGTGACCTCCCCTTAGCTTCAGCGCCCTGTGAACAACATAGATCAGCTTTCATAAAACAGCAGCCGTGAGGAGACAAGGGGCAGCTTCTAAATGAAAAGCATGCTTGCCACTGGGATGAGACAGTCATCCCATTTGATTTGAATGTATATTCCAATCACAAGATACTGGTGCAAGGATATTGACTCATAGTGCTTATATCACCTCATTGGCTACCACCCTGACCAACTGCTAACAAACAGACAGCTGCACTGTAGTGGCAATGGTTCTGTATGACTGGCAATGGTAGCACATGTATAGGGAAGCTAAATGGGATGAGGCTGCTATTGGTAAAAGGGTACCAGAGTAGGCTAACTGAACCCTTCCGGAATGCGGTGCAATGGCATACAGACGCGCCAGCAAAGAAAAAGTCAAACGTGAACATTTGAGGTTAAAATTTTTTAAATGGAGAGAGAGGATGGGAGAAAAATGCAGGTTTATTGATAACTTGTTTTTGGTACTCTGGTGTTATTTTGGTAATTCTGAATGAGATGCATGCGTTTTGTTTGAAATCATGATCATGTTTTGATAGCAGCGTTTAGTCTCCAGGTCATATTTATGTTATGCTGGTTTTGCTAATATACAAAGCTGCACTTTATTTATTGTTTAAAAAAAAAAAATAAAAAATCATCCAGAACTATTAACCCTTTGAGACACAGTAACCTACATTTTTGAGATTCTGTAATTCTAATGAACCAACCTAGTATGGTACAAAAATATTTTTAAAAAAACTTGTCCAGGAGTGTTCAGGTGGTCACTTATTAAAACGACCCTCATAGTCAATCCACTAATAAGCACTGAATCCTCTGTTTCTGGTGGAATAGAGCAAAAAAGCAAATCCCCTGGGATCTGTGAGGGTTTTCTCTTGTACTGCATGCAGCGCAATGCCTCGAGGGGCTGTGAACAGGCATGTGTCATGCCTGGCTTGTGCGTTGCTCAGCTGGAATGTAGGGTTTGTATCTCAGATTTATCTCTTGACTTTTCGAAGATCTCTCCTAGAGCTGCCTTTCACCTAATAGTTGCATCAGAAGGAGCATGTTTTCAAACAGCCATGAAAGCACATAAACATGCAAACAGGCAAAAAACGCTGAAATAACGAAATACGTTATTCACAACACACTACACAACACAATTTCACAAATTACTTAACACAAGGAACAAGCACAAAACACTGAAAAAAAAACCTGAAACCAATTTTCAGTACTTCAAAACATACATAGCAAAAACATGACTTTCTCTCCTCTGACAATTAAGAATCTGTGGTTTCATATTGAAACCACATTGCCAGAAAAAATACGGGTTAATTTATAAATACTAAAATACTAAATTCAATGACAAACCGTTTCGACTAGAAGTCTTTTTCAATGTCTTCAATTTTTTTTTTTTGTAGAAATGTTAGTCATTAAATTTATTATGTTTCTTTTTAGTACTACAATAAGTTAGTGGTTGCTGATGAAATATCTACGGCTCACAAGATCCATTGGTACAGTAGTACCACAAAATGCTAACTATGCAGGCAGTGGCACTACAATGGGTCTGTCCTGGGAAGCAATGGCAGCTACAATGGGATTGCATTAGTAGAATGGTACCACAATGGTAAGTTTTACATGCCACTGATATAAAGAATTAATCCATTGCTGTACCATGGTGTCATATCTGCGCTACTGCACCAGGACCTCTGTACTGTGCACTATACGTCGCTATGAGTGCTCTGCTCTGCTAACTGATTCTAATGTTGTCAACACCCTTGTATATTGCACACTGCTCCTCACCCTGCTTCTGAATCCTGACCTACACTTGTGGAGTGGAATGTTCATATGCAGTGAAAATGAACTTTTACACTTGGGCCACAACCTCTAATGTTGTTGAGATAAATAGATTCCCTTGTAATAAAATGCTACCACAGTATACTGGCAGTTATACAATGCATTTACCATAGTTGATCCTAGTTTGAGGTGTTTATTAATATGCTTTACCACACCTCTCCTGTCTTCACTGTGCTTTACCATGCTTTCACTTTGCTTTAGTACACTTTGCTGTGCTTTTACTGTAGGGAACTTAGCAGGGTTAGTCAGTTACACCAACATCTTTAGATTTAGTTCCAGCAGTTACATGAAAGTGTTTTGGTCTTTCTACATGAGTTTTTATTTTAAAGACATGATACCTGGGTCTTTATTAGGTTAAAGAAATCTCTGTTTGCAAGCCATGCTTTCAGATAGTGTTGCACTTCCTTTTCCACATTTCCTGTAAGTAACGAATCAGCTGCTTCCCCTATTGACTGACATGCTTTCAGCCAGTAACATGACCCAGGAGACACGACTGAGGTACATTACAACCTCATTGTACATTGGTCATTTTCTCACTGTCAAAATAGACAGATATTAAATGAATAAAAACTCTTCTTATGTTTCCATTTTGCAGATTAAAATGGGTTTTATTTTAGTAGGGCAGGCTCAGGATTTCACCTTGGGTTGTTCTGTTGCTAGGTAACCATTTCCACAGTCTGAGGCTGACATCCGTGACTGGCACAATCTGGAGCAGTTTGTGCTCGCGCTGACACTAATGTGTCGGTCGTGACACGCCAATTCTCTTCAGCATTAGAAAGAAATCTTTTTTATTGAGCTCCCTTGGTCTCCAGGAACAAGGATTTCCTTGGGGTTTCTGTGACGATGGTTTTTGACACAGATAAGCCTGTTTTCTACAGAACCCCATAAATACAAGCTGTAGTAGTATATAAAGCAATCGGCAATGCTTTTGTTATGCTAATGTGTTGGCTTCATGATTGGGAATAATAATGCTGTTTATTTTCTCCTTGTTTAGTTTTTATGCACTATATAAGAGATGGAGCCAACAACGCTGAAAGGTTACTTTCTCACATGTGGAACGAGGGCATCAAAGTCGGTAGAGAAGCGACATTCAATCGTAAATAATGGTCAAGCCCCCCTCACAACTTCCCACACGACACAAACCTTCTCTCCTGTGTGTGGGTGGGTCATGTGAGTAGTCCAGACCCAATGAGAAACTATCATCATCTATGGTTGCTAAAATACAAAATATCAAACAAAATATTTAAATGAATCTAGTGCCATATCACCAAATTTGCCCCCTTGTATTAAGAACATAAGTCCTTGCCTGACCCCAGTGATTCTGCATCAACACCATGGCGAGGCAACACAAAGCATACCCTCCCCACTCTGTCCTAATCTTTATTTCCAACTGTGTCTCCTGGTTCTGCTGTGTTAAAAGTATAGGCTAGGGTTTATCAATTCCTTTTAAGGCATATAAAATAACTTCAATCATGGCCCACACCCCCTAATTTATCTAAATAGATCCAACTCTGAAGGAGTGTGGTCAATCCACTCTCGAATTGACCGTGAATGTGCAAACAGAGACTTCTTTAATGGAGTGTGGATGTACAGTAATCAGCCGCGTATCTGCCTGTCACATATCCGCCCTAGCTGTTTATCCGCCATGAACAACTTCTTCAGCAATGTTAGTTTATTATTGATCAGAGAAGATTAGTTCAGAGATTGTAGATCCTACCATTGTAGATCCTTCCATCCTGCCATTGCTGGTAGTGTCACGTGAGCTGTTCAGTGTGTTGATATGTCAATAAATCCTGTTCGCCTGCACTTGCACAGTATTGCTATAACTGCAGTATAATGGCCTGTGCATTTTGTTAATCATCATGTAATACTGTTTCTGCTCTCTAGGATATTTGGACGTTACTGTTGCACTTGCTTGGTTAATTCCCCTGAAGGGGGAGATTGTTTGTTGAACAGTTAAAGATTGTGTTTTTTTTATTAGTTTACTTCATATGAACTAACCATTAACAACCTGTGTTAACATGTTAGTAAGCGAGGTGTTAGCAGTTGTTAAACTAAAAATCATCAAATAACGACCAACGTATTTTTATTGTTATATTAAAAATTATATTGCAACAAAATAATGAATATCATTTTTTTTATTAAATGCGTAATATATATATATATATATATATATATATATATATATATATATATATATATATATATATATATATTGCTTGTTTTGAGTGACGTAATGTAAATGAGCTGATTGTGGGGAAATGAGCCGGGGAAGCATATTAGTATCGCACAGGCTTCAGTGCAGAATGCTTCAGCTATGGAGGTCTGTGTGCAACACCCAGCCTCACTTCAGGTGATACGCACTGTGAAGTCTTTTCAGGAGCCCTTTAAAAAGTTTACCATTGTGTTTTTGTTGTGTAATTTTGCAGTTTTTATGGTTTTTCCATGGTTATGCTATGCATTTAAGATAGTTTTCCATGATTTTCCATGCTTATTTTACACCCGGGGAATTACGCAGTTACGCGCCCGCTTAAAACGTAACGTGATCAGGCATTACCGCATAATATTGCATAATAACCATTAAGACCGTTAAAAATGGAGGATCACGCTGAGGGCGAAGGGAGCATTGATCGATTTTGCCAGAAAACGCCACGACAAAAGTCACACGTTGCAAACATAACAGCAAAACAGAGAGTAAAAGATTTTCCTGGACAAGTTTTTGTAGATGGCGGAAAACTCTTTGTTCTGGACCATCAGAGAAAATCTACCATTGTAAACCACCTCACCAAATCACAGAAGCATTTAAAGAGAATAGCTTCATCGCAGGGAGAATCGCACATGCAGCGTACACTTTCAACGTGTTTCAACACAACCGCAATGGCGCAACGTGAGCGCTTGTATGTTGTCCTTGACTGGGTCTTAACTTGTGCCTCTGCAAACATACCGTCATCTAAAACAGACCATTATTATTATTTATTTCTTAGCAGAAACCATCCTTAACCATCCTTTCGTACGCCCTCGAGTCAAGAACGGCGGTGCAATTCCAGGAGGTTACCACCTTCAAGATGCATATCTTTACGGATGTCTACAAAACTGAGAGAAATAAACTTAAGGACAAACTGATAGGATAAGAACGTGTCAGTTATAGTCGATGAAATGACTGACGATGAAGCTTAACATTTTACTCGCCCCACTAGTGAAAGACGGTATGAGAAAGTGTCCTCCTATCTTGCTGATACGAAATTCATGCAGAAAACAAATCACAGCATCGTGTCTCAAGCAGTCATTCAGACTGTGCAAAGTTACAAAATGACTTACAACAATGTGGTTGTCTTTGACACGGGTAATGTCGCGTATATGAAAAAAGCTTACAAAGCTGTACTGGACTGTTTCCCTATAGAATCCACGTAACGTGCCTTGCTCACGTAATCAACCTGGTGGAGGAAAGTTTTCGTAAGCCATTTGAGGATGCAAATGAAATGGTAAGAGCTTTCTCACAAATGTTCTATATGGCAGGGGACAGCAAGATGAGGTACTTAAACTACCTGAGGTCCCAGTGCAACAATGGCACCAGACCCAGTAGCAACTCGATGGAACATGTGGTTTGCTGCTGTTCAGTACCATGCAAACCACTTTCAGTAGTATCACGGCTTTGTTGAAGAAGAAATGGGTGTGTGTGGCAAATCGGCACCACACTCGTTGCGGGAACTTGAAAGAATGCTGTCAGATGAAACCCAGTGTTTCGTGCTGAAGATGACTTTGCGTTTCATCAATGAAATGTGCAAACCAATCATTGACCTAATGGATCCATTAGAAAGCCAGAGACCGTGCACTCTCTTTGCTTTTGAGAAAATGGAAGAACTGCTGTTTTTCTTTGAGACACATACTCATTTTTCGGAGGAAAGCACTCAGAGGTTTCGCAGTGCTGAAGATGTCAATACTGTAAAAACTGACAAAGTAGCAAGTTGGTGCGCCTGTTTCGTTCGGCTGTTGACAGCTCAGCTGAAAAGCTGAAGAAGTACATCAGTGATACTGATACTGAGAGTGAGTGGGCAGCCCGCAATTTAAGTTCCTGAAATGCGTAAGGATCTTCAATCCCAGAAGAGTGCCTGTAATGTCTCATGTCAAGGAGGATTACGCTTCAATTCCTGGCTTCAGTAACATTCCACAAGAGGAGTTTGCTTTGTACACCGGGAAGGTGGCACCCGACGCGATCCAGAGCCCTGAACAGTCAGGGGAAACTGACATCGCCATGTTCTGGTCAGCAACATCCGACCGACTCCCGAATATAAAAACATTAGCGTTTAGAAACATAAATGCTATAACAAACACAGCTGATGCCGAGCGCAGAAACTCGCTGTACAATCTTGTTTTCTCTGAGCGGAAGCGTTCGTTTCCGGAGGACAAACTAAAAGAGCTGGTTTTCCTTTATTTCAATCTTGCAACTTAACATAAAACCATTTTGTTTAGTCTTTGCTGCTTTATTTTATTTGTACCTGCTGTGCCGTGGTAGTATGCGAAGCACCCAGTATAACTGCACATCATTTTTGTTACATTGCACAGTACTTTTGTTTGTTTTTTGTTTTAGACTCGTGAGAGTCTAATTTACTGCAGGTTGCTGAAAATTCCTTATTTAACAACTTTATTTAGTTTTAAAATTCACACTTGCTGGGTCACTTTTTTGGATCAAGGAATGATAAAGCACTTGGTTCTGTGATACAAATGTGCTGCATGTGCTATAAAATACAAAACACCTGCATATATTTCTAAAGAAGGTTCAAATAGTGTTATATTTAATTTGTAAAAAAAAAAAAAGGATTTAATGTTGCATAATTTTGCATAATTTATATTTTTCCTTGCATAATTTATATTTTTTCCTTGCATAATTTTGTTTTTTTTCTCTGTGCATAATTCCCTGGTGTGTAAATTAATATGCTTTACCAATCCGCTGTGTGCTTTATAATGTTTACCTATGCCTTACCTTGCTTTCTCTGTGCTTTATCAAATTTTGTTTCCCATAGTCTTCTACTATGGGAAACTTTTATAAGGGAAATCCCTCTGGAATTGATAGTAAGCATGGCGAAGAGGTAATGCGGCGCTCAGTTGTAGAACTGCTTCTATTGACTGATTAGTTATACAGGAAAATAGACGGTTCAGCATGCAGCGACGATACAATTAATTACACCAGCATGGCCCTGTGCCCCCCCCATGAGTGCACTCTAGATTAATAATAACTGAATGATAGAAAATGACTGTTTCAACTTCATAATACGATAATTAAAAAAAAAAAACTTTTAGAAATAACTAAATAAAAGGCATTGTTCCACCCACTACATCAGAAACACAAACTCTATAATTGTTGGCATAGTTTGAGGATAAAAAAATGTGATAATATTTTCTTTTTAAATAGCTATGATAGAAAATCATTTTGAAGAGTCTCTTCTATGCATGTGGAAATTTAAAGAACGGGTGTTATTGCTACATTTGTGTATCTGAATGATTTTTTTTTTGGAGGAGATACAATTATACAGCTGTGCCGACATAGAATGTCTTGTTTTATGTACATATCAGAATATTTCATTAATGGGTCATACGTTTAATCGACCCATTTCACTTGAGTAGCACTCAAAGGAATGATGGAACACTCAGATTCCAATAGCCATACGGAACCCAGCAGTCCGTGTACCTTACATAACAGCGCTGTGTTGCCCCATAAAATCCCAACCATGGTTTGAGTTTAATACTCCAACGTATATGCCTTTCATATTTGGTTATCTCGCAATGATTGTACTGTTTTTAACACTAACGTGTTGGAATAGGCCGATTTCATCAGTCCTTTATGCACTGTGCATATTTCCTTCACTGTGAAGAACGTTCACAGCACAACCAACTCGTGGATCAAATTGCAAATCACGTACAGATACCCCATTAGCAAACCGTAACACTCCGCTACCTCCACTTAGCTTTGACCCTGGACGTTGGAAAAAATGAAAAAGCACCAGCAAAATATAACCAGCAGTTTGTGTATATCCCTCTGATATTCCTGTAGCACGTATATAGCAGCACGTTTTAAAATAATAAAAATAGCATTATTAAAAAGGAATGTAAAACGTGACATGGTAGTTAAATGTGTTCAAGCAAAGATCGTTGATATTACAATGCGACTATTTTGTAAGAATATGAGTGACCGAATTGTTTCCTTTCAGCAATAGGAGAGGAAACTAGACTGGCGTTAGGTAGTCGAATTGCAATGTTCTGGGTCAGAGAGAATTGAAATGTTCTGTAGTAGAATTTTTTTTTTGTCTCCTTGGTACGCCTGTCTGGACGCGGTTTCAGTGTTTCAATTTGTTGCTGCAGGTAGGTCGGTAAATACAGGGGATATGTTTAATTATGTTCGCTATCCCCCTACCACACACACACACACACACACGCACGCACGCACACGCGGCAACTTTGACATATATATTCTCTCTCCCACTGCCACACACACAGACACACACGCACGGCGGGGAAGGGACGACGGGACTGTAAAGGTTTTGTAACACATGCCGTGTTCTCTGTATTGTATTGTGCGATGCAGTATACCCACAATGCAATGCGCGCAGGAGCCAGCATTGTGTCGCTGTCCGTGGTGCTGATGTGAATGCTTTAGCTGCGAGTCGTCGTGTACTGATGCTCCTGGAAGAGGTTGCGCCAGAGCCACATCGCATCTACCCTCCTTGACAAGGGAGAAGCGGAAAGCACAGCCAACAGAACGGGAGAAGGGAGGGGTGCCGGGGTGACTGTTTTTGTTGTTTGTTTGTTTTTGTTTTTTTGGAGGGAGAAGGGGGGGGGGTCTCGCATCCTTTATGCACAGTACATTGTTCCAGCTCATTCAGAGAAAACAGGCATTTGAATTTAAAAAGCATGGCCAGCCGCTGCCAGTGAAAGACATGGAAGCGAAACAGCACACCATAAAGAGCCTGAAAAGCTACCCAGAGGCTGGGGGCAGGAGCCTGGCCGCGGCCGCGGGTGGGGACGGCTTCCGTGCCAAAGCAGAGGTGGAAATGGAGTCCAAAATCCAAAAAGCGGTAGAGTTTAAGGTGGAGGGCAACCGCTGCTACAAGGAAAAGAAATTCCGGGAGGCGATTGGGAAGTACCACCGGGCTCTGCTGCAGCTCAAAGGGGTGCACGCCGGGGAAGGGACGACGGGGTCCGACGTGAATCTGCTCAGCAAAGCCAACAGCAAGCTGACCGAGGATCAGCAGAGGCTCATTGAAAGCACGGAGATGGAGTGTTACGACAGCTTGACTGGTAAGGGGCCGGTGCGGATTCCACTCACTCTGCGATGTTTTGCATTGCCCGTGTCGCTGACACACAGTTGTTCGCTCAGCTGTACTGTATTTTGAGGGCAATAAAACCCACAATACCAGCAACGTCTGGCTGTAGAAAAAAGCACAGTCATGATAGCAAGAGAAAAAAGACAGAGTGATGTAATTATTCAAAAACAAGAAGAAGTTCTCGTTGGTTCCGTTGTTTCTTTCTTTCGCCCCCTGGCAATTATATTTCAGTGAATGTTGTTTTGCTTCCCTGCAATTATTTATATCGTGTTACACGTTCATATTTATTGAAATGGGCTTACATTTAAATCATAGATTTAAATCTAAAATATTCTTTGTTTAGTTACCTGTGGTGAAATGTATTCCAGGCTTGACAGACAAATACTGTGTCAGCTTTTGTTTGCGAAGTATTGTGCGATTAACTGTGATTTTAACATGATGTGGAACGGAGAAAACGTTCTGCTCAAGCCGTCTTCTTGTCTAACACCCTGAAACCCCGTATTCACAGGACACGCTGGTGTTAATAACCTGATTTACAACCTCGATGTGAAATGTTACAGGGGTAACACAATCATGTAGACAAGCAATGAGAAATGCGCGACAGTGATATTGGCTATATCGGATACCGGGACGGATTGTGCGACCACAGATCCCAGATCTTCCGAGTTAAATAGCAGAAAGACTATACAGCGAAGTGAAAATATGTGTCGGCAACAAAATAAAGTGTTGACCTGTAGGTGCTTAATCAAAATGATAGTGTTGGTCACACCCTTTCTTTTGTTAACGTGTAACCCCAACCCTACCTTTAAAAACCCAGACACACACCCCATAATCTATGTCAAATTTAAAAACACAAACACCGACCCCATTATCTCTGTCAAATATCAAAACACGAAAATGAAAATACAGGCGGCTATAACGATCTGTATTGCAGACTATTTGTTTTCTTTTTGTTATATAAGGTGTGGTTTGTTTTGCTTTGTCGGTGCACAGTGAGTATAGGGCTAGTTCATTCTCTATGCTCACCGATCTCGGTTCTCTCTCTTTGTGATTCTCAGTGCCATTCGCGCGAACCGCAATTCACTGATGGAATTTGAAGCCTGATACCAGGACAAGCTTTGGAACCTACCAAGTGCTTGTATCCTAACTGGCTAGGCCACAGCGGGTCAGCCAGACTCGCACTTTTAATTATAATTTAGCAAATTAATGATATCACGAGTTTGTAATCAACAAGAAAGTAAAACGATTTTCTGTGATGGTGTAAAGATGGGGCAGCAATAGTCAGTCACAAGAGTACTGCTAAAGAAGAACTTGAAAATGGGTGAGATTGAAATGTAGATTTTTTTAAATGCTAAAATTTTAAAACATATATTGGTGTTTATTTTAAGTTTGTGAATATAGAATACAGAAAAAACACACGTGTTACCAAAAAGAACAATATCGAGTAAAGTATATAAATAATCAAAAGTAATAATAATAATAATAATAATAATAATAATAATAATAATAATTTAAGAGTTTCTGATATATATATATATATATATATATATATATATATATATATATATATATATATATATATATATATATATATATATATATAAATATTGAAGTTGGATAATTATCTTTTTATTTTTAAAAAATGGATAATTGTTTATATCATGTAACAATTTTGGACATTATTATACCTGTGTTACAATTACAAAGAAGAGACGTGGTTGAAATGAAATGAAATAATGATATTTAAAATATTGATTTTTCATGCATCAAAATGCCTTTCTTTTTAATGTCATTTAAATGATAAAGTGGTTGCTACAATGCCATTTATTAGAACACTTTATTGGTAACAGAAAGGCCAGCATGTATGTAATGTATTATTTGTATGTTTTAAACCTTTATACCCTACAGCGTCAGAGGCTATTATGTATCATAATTGCTTCTGCAAATTAAACGTGGAACCCCATGAATAACACAGTGGTCTGTCGCTAAAAAACACTACTGCGGTTTCAGCTCATCCGCACAAATAACTGCGTATACAACACTGTAGCGTGACGGGGGTAGTGGTCAGCGCTGGTAAGTGACGCAGGCTGAAAAGACATAAGCTTGATATCTGCTCCTGAAAGCTATGCTTCAGAGCGGGAGGTCCCGGATTCGCGTCCCACCTCCGCCTGTGAGAAACTCCTGCCTGCGGGAACCACGGCTCGTTACAATACATTTAATATACAGTATAGAAAACAGCGTCATCCTCGTTTATAAATACGAACACAGTATTTGAGTATTTGGAGGGTGTTGGTCGTCATCAGGATAAAAATTGATTTTGCTTTTTTACAAACTGACCAGGGATTTAGAGAATTTTAAAATGAAGTGGGGGATTAACAACGCCCTCTGTGAGGTCAGCGAGGAGGAGGAATTACTTCTCAATGTGTAAAAATTGGTACGAAAGAGTTTTTGTGGTATAAGCATTGGGATTCTGTTAGTGGAGGGAATACTTTTTTTATTTAAAAAAAAAAAGTTTTGTAGTGTTCAGTGTTTTTAATAAAAAGCTTTTCTTAGTTTTTTGTAAACGATTGATTTAATAAAGGAGTACTAAAAGTAAAAAAAAGTCTCTCTCTCTCTCTCTCTCTCTGTCTGTCTTTCTCTCTCTCTGTCTCTGTCTCTGTCTCTGTCTCTCTCCCTCTTTCTGTCCCATCTCCCCCTCTTTCTCTCTAGTTCTTAATACACTCTGAATTTTAAGAACTACTACTACTACTACTACTACTACTACTACTACTACTACTACTACTACTACTACTACTACTACTACTACTACTACTACTACTACTAATAATAATAATAATAATGTATGTGGTATAACGAGTGCTCTTCTGCTGTGTTCAGAATGGCTCTGGCGCAGTTCAGTCTCCATGCCTCTCTCTATCATTCTCTAGTGTTGCTTCTAAGATTACCACACTTACTAACTATTGCATAGCTAAAACCTGAAGAGAGGTGCTTTGAACAATGGCCAAAAGGGCGTCCACCTTTAAGTTCAGTCTCTCTGAAAGTGTGATTTTTGTAGAGAGATGCTCTGTTTACTAGCTCACAGTTGGCACAGCGAATGGCATACATCACAGATGAATACCCATAATGAACCAAGAAAATACATCACTGGTAATAAGCACAACGAGAATGATAAAGAAGAATCATAACAATATAAAACTGGTAAGAAATTAAATATTAATACAATGTAGTGGTATATATATATATAGCGGAGGGGTAATAACTGACAAAGTTCGCTACATTATGTATTATTATTATGTAGGAACAATTGCTAAAAATATAGCTGACTTAATTAGGAAAGGAAAGGGCAAGTATACAAGTCCCAATTAAGGTGTGACTGCCCACAGCTGTACTGTCGATCCTCTTCCTTTATAGGCAGGTGGTTTCCAACAAACAAGTAGTACTCCTAGAAGTGAAAACAACGCAGTCGCTGTGTGGCAGGACAGAAGCCCTGGTGCTGTACATAGTGTGTGCGCGGGAAGGTTGGCTGGGATGGGGTTAAATCCATCCCTGCCAACATACACCTTGTGCCTGTTTATTTGTTCCAGTGTTTTGTTTGTTGTTTTGTGAATTAAATGTGTGCAACAGCGCTTCACTGCAGCTTTCTTGTCTCTGAGTCTCTAGGGGGTGCTATCCCACCGCTGACACATTTAATTCACAAAACAACAAACAAAACACTGGAACAAATAAACAATCAAGGAAAGCCATGGCAATCAGTAATCGATTTATCAATTAATTGTTGCACGGCTTATAAAACATAGCTGGTATGTATCCATTTAATTTAAAATTAAACGGCAGTAACATAAGATTACCATTTAACAAAAGCTACACTTTTCAGTGTAACGTATTCAAAGAGTCATGAATTCTAGTTTGTTCAAGTTGATGTTTTCAATCAATTATTCGATGATTTCAATGATTCAATGAACTCCCCTGGGCTGTGCTGGCAATATCTCCAGATTGAAATTGAAATGTGAAATGTTTCCTCCTGGCTCCTGGGCTACAATGCATTCTGCTTATAACAGGTTTTGCTGTGACACAGCAAACAATGGATACTGGGAAATGTGAAGAGAAGATGAGAGCAGAAAGGTTACTGCCAATACAAATGGCATGAACATAAGCACATTTAAGAATCAGAGGAGGCCTTTAGCCCCATCAGTGCTCATCTGGTTTCTAGTATAGATTGATCTCAAAACGTCAGGTCAGGTCTTAAAATATCTTAATGATTTAGCCTCAACAGTATGGTTAGGTAGGCCATTCGACCTCAGCACTCGGTGTCTCCTACCCTCTGTCTCTTCCCTTTCTCTGGCTTATCCCTGCAGGTCAATTTAAACACCTTGCAGGGTTGGTGCATTGAATCAGTGCTCCTGTGGTGGCCCTGTACCCTATTAGAACATAAGAACATTTACGAACGAGAGGAGGCCATTCAGCACATCTAAGCTTGGCTGCTTCCTAGTAATCGATTGATCCAAGCCTTTTTGTCTCAATTTCTCTGTTGGACTCTCTCCAACAAACCTGTATTGTGCATTCATGTGCCAAGTGTGACTCTGTTTTTCAATGTTAATTAAGTGATAATTTATTATTATTATTATTATATTATTATTATTATTATTATTATTATTATTATTATTATTATTATTATTTACTAAACTATTAAAACCCAAAACTGTAGCATATGGTGACATAATCTACTGGAACTGAGTCATCTGATTGGTTAGAAAGGTTGTGATGCTGTAAAATAAATAAAGAGGAAGTTCAAATATCATTTCATTTGTTTTTCTGTTCCCTTGCATGATGTGAGTGGTGTTTTCAAAATAGACTTGTATAATGAATTGAAATGCATGAAAGTTAAGATTTATGGATTCTTCTAAGATGCTACTTTAAGGGGTTTGTCTCTTCTGAAATGAGTTTGCTGGTCAATAGAACACCCCACCTGGCACAAGTCCTGGATTCAGGGAGGCTCAGATCAGAACTGAGGGCACACAAAGTTACTGGAGCTAACAAAACTATTTCATAAATCTTACCTGTTGTGCACTTGAAGTCATTGTATACTGCAGGACTCAAATGTGCAAAGTTGTATTTTCATTTTGAAACATGACACCAGGTACTACTCAAGGTAAAAGAAAGATCTCAGTTTGCTTGGCTTGCTTACCAGGTAGTCTGGTACTGTTTCACTTCCTGGATCATGTCACCTCAGCAGTGTCTACAGGGTCAAGCATCTTACTGGCTGCAAAGCATATCAGTCATTGGAGGAAGCAGCTGGTTGGTTAATGACATGAAAGAAAGCCCTTTACTCTTCAGATGAAAGGACCAAGCAAGGACTATGAACAGAGATTTCTTTAAGATAAACATCTGAGACCTACAGTGTACAGTGAATGGATGTGCATGGCATTGAACTGTTATGGACCAGGGTTAATGGGTGCTGTTCATGTCTTCCACTCATCAATAGAACCAGGCTGACGAAGCAGAACCCCAGTCTTGCCCTCTGTGTGGAGGCTGTGTGCTGATCTGTGGCTCTGTGCAGGAGACACTGGCCCGATGCAGCAGCACCCCTCATCAATTACAGCCAGTTTCTATTATTTCACCTCAGCAGTGTCTCTGGGATCAAGACATATCACTGGCTGTGATGCATGTCAGTACACAGGGGAATAAGCTGGGTGGTTTATTGAAAGGGTGGGGACAATTTCACTCTATAGGTGACCAAGGAAGCACATCGCGATCTGAAAGTACACTTTTTGTTTTAATATGTGTTTCTTTCAAAACTGCACATTTGAGACCTATAGAGAGTGGAAGTGCACAGCAAGTAACATTTATTACATAATTATTGTGTGAGCGACAAGACCTTTAAGGCTTTTACTCCAAAGTGTCATTAGCACCTTTTCGTCTTAAAATAGAAAAATATCACACATGATCCGTATCGCAGCAACAGCACTCTGATTGTTTTATTTTGTATTCACACATCAGGGATCATACATTGCCAAAGGAATACATTTCTCAACTCTCATGTACTCACCAGGAGAAAGATTATAATTGTGTTTAATTTGGAGTGGCCAATTATTATGTTTATTTATTTTACCCCCAGTTTTGGAATGTCTAATTATGTTTTTTCTACTCACCGCAGCGAGTCCCCACACAGCATAGCATGTTCGGTGGGCGGGCTACCGATCCCGGAGAACAGAGACCAGCCCTGCTTTTTATCCACTCTGTTCGGTGTCTGGCCAGTAGGGTCCGCTGTTGCGCGATGAGGAGAAGCAATCCCTGCTGGTTTCCCATCCCCCACCCCAGGAGTGTCGGAGCCAATGTGACGCCCCCCTCGGAGTCCCCAGCAAAGTTCGGCCTCTTTGCACAGCCTGAATGCAAACCGGCGCTGTCCAAGCTGTGTGACTCATCCTACACTCCCAGCGGCAGCTCTTTAACTGGATGAGCCACTTGTAGACCCCAAACTTCACTTCTAAACATGATGTCTAAACCATGCTCCCTCTTGCAACAGTGCTCATTTCTGTTCCCGCAATATGCCACTAATTTCAATCAGAACACCAGAGTTATTGCAGGAGGGAGCATGAACTGGGTACACTATGATCCTTAAAAGAGAAATTCTTGAGAAATGCATTCCCGAGTTGATTTATGACCCATGGTGTTTAGAATAATCTGAGGGGTGCTGTTCACACTAAGCTCCCACAGGGTGGTGATGCCACCCCTAACTGATACAATTACAGTGCCTTGCGAAAGTATTCGGCCCCCTTGAACTTTGCGACCTTTTGCCACATTTCAGGCTTCAAACATAAAGATATGAAACTGTAATTTTTTGTGAAGAATCAACAACAAGTGGGACACAATCATGAAGTGGAACGAAATTTATTGGATATTTCAAACTTTTTTAACAAATAAAAAACTGAAAAATTGGGCGTGCAAAATTATTCAGCCCCTTTACTTTCAGTGCAGCAAACTCTCTCCAGAAGTTCAGTGAGGATCTCTGAATGATCCAATGTTGACCTAAATGACTAATGATGATAAATAGAATCCACCTGTGTGTAATCAAGTCTCCTTATAAATGCACCTGCACTGTGATAGTCTCAGAGGTCCGTTTAAAGCGCAGAGAGCATCATGAAGAACAAGGAACACACCAGGCAGGTCCGAGATACTGTTGTGGAGAAGTTTAAAGCCGGATTTGGATACAAAAAGATTTCCCAAGCTTTAAACATCCCAAGGAGCACTGTGCAAGCGATAATATTGAAATGGAAGGAGTATCAGACCACTGCAAATCTACCAAGACCTGGCCGTCCCTCTAAACTTTCAGCTCATACAAGGAGAAGACTGATCAGAGATGCAGCCAAGAGGCCCATGATCACTCTGGATGAACTGCAGAGATCTACAGCTGAGGTGGGAGACTCTGTCCATAGGACAACAATCAGTCGTATACTGCACAAATCTGGCCTTTATGGAAGAGTGGCAAGAAGAAAGCCATTTCTTAAAGATATCCATAAAAAGTGTCGTTTACAGTTTGCCACAAGCCACCTGGGAGACACACCAAACATGTGGAAGAAGGTGCTCTGGTCAGATGAAACCAAAATCGAACTTTTTGGCAACAATGCAAAACGTTATGTTTGGCGTAAAAGCAACACAGCTCATCACCCTGAACACACCATCCCCACTGTCAAACATGGTGGTGGCAGCATCATGGTTTGGGCCTGCTTTTCTTCAGCAGGGACAGGGAAGATGGTTAAAATTGATGGGAAGATGGATGGAGCCAAATACAGGACCATTCTGGAAGAAAACCTGATGGAGTCTGCAAAAGACCTGAGACTGGGACGGAGATTTGTCTTCCAACAAGACAATGATCCAAAACATAAAGCAAAATCTACAATGGAATGGTTCACAAATAAACATATCCAGGTGTTAGAATGGCCAAGTCAAAGTCCAGACCTGAATCCAATCGAGAATCTGTGGAAAGAACTGAAAACTGCTGTTCACAAATGCTCTCCATCCAACCTCACTGAGCTCGAGCTGTTTTGCAAGGAGGAATGGGCAAAAATTTCAGTCTCTCGATGTGCAAAACTGATAGAGACATACCCCAAGCAACTTACAGCTGTAATCGCAGCAAAAGGTGGCGCTACAAAGTATTAACTTAAGGGGGCTGAATAATTTTGCACGCCCAATTTTTCAGTTTTTTATTTGTTAAAAAAGTTTGAAATATCCAATAAATTTCATTCCACTTCATGATTGTGTCCCACTTGTTGTTGATTCTTCACAAAAAATTACAGTTTCATATCTTTATGTTTGAAGCCTGAAATGTGGCAAAAGGTCGCAAAGTTCAAGGGGGCCGAATACTTTCGCAAGGCACTGTATATACCACCCCATACAGTTGCTAATCAGTACACTGAAGGTGGCAATAGCTGAAACAGAAGTTTGCTTGACTGAGTTTCTTCTAAGTTTTACCTGAGAATTCTGATTGCTTGTTCTGGATCATTATTTTTTTATTTTTTAGCAGACACCCTTATCCAGGGCGACTTACAATTGTTACAAGATATCACATTATTTTTTACATACAATTACATTATTTTTTACATACAATTACCCATGTATACAGTTGGGTTTTTACTGGAGCAATCTAGGTAAAGTACCTTGCTCAAGGGTACAGCAGCAGTGTCCCTCACCTGGGATTAAACCCACGAAGAGTCCAGAGCCCTAACCACTACTCCACACTGCTGCCCATCATCCTCTCTTGCTCCCTCTATAATGTAGAGAGAGAGAGAGAAAATGCCAGCATTGTTCATTCTGATTGGAAATAGAGTGTTTTCCATCAGTCTATTATAAGACTAATAAAGCAGCCCCAAGCGTGTGGGATTTCCCGTAATATTTTCTTAGAACCTTTTAGATGAGAATTGACAATGTGTTTTGCAGAGATAAAAGCTTCCCAAGAAAAGGATATAGCGGCTATGGCTGATGTAGAGGTGAAGCATTATGGGTGTTGTAGTTCAACAGAGTTGTAGTTCTTTATAAATTCAGGTTAAGATCCCAAGGTTTGCTCAAAAAGAATCAACTGCAGGCAGGTCCACATGACAATTAAAAATAATAATACATATATTTATACAGTGGTACATCCTTGAACATATTTATACAGTGGTACATCCTTGAACATCGTTTAAGGTTTGCCATCTAAACTGTTAGAACAATTTTTAGCTCAAAGAATTGTTGGTTTATATCTTCTTTACCTTTTTAATGTTGGTCCAGTATTAGTAGAATTCTGGGGTCACCTTGCTGGAATATATAGAACTATGGATATTGATCTATAGTAACTGTTTTTCAATGGGCTTAACCAGTTGATATTTCCTGTAATAACCGTCTATATCAGATAGTTTGCACCAGATGGCTTGTAACAGATGAAAATGATGTACAGCACCCGGTACAACAGAGGGACCTAGCATCCAATAACTGTGGTGTGATTCAAATCCAACGACAGAATGACCGGGTGAATCGCACTGTTCCAAATTATGAGGGGCTACTAAGCGGATGCACAGCTTGATCTGAGGAAAGTTTGCGAATTCAGCTCTTACCTTTAGGTATAAATGTGCTTTTATTGCCATACCTTGTACTTAGTAATATAAACCCTGCATATGCTTTTTTCACTCATAAGGATGGCTACAAACATCCCAGTCGACCCTGTCGGGGGCTCGTCGGGTTATTCTCTATCCTCATGAGTGGAATAGCTACTCCATGAATGTTCATATCCTCTATATACTGTAACATTAAATTATTAAGGATTTCACTTGACATTTTCAATATTGCACAGCTGTAGAGATTAACAATGCTAGACAGTTGTGTGGTGGTCCAGTTGCTATGGCTTAGTGGCTCACATCTATAGGGAGCTTCTGCATACAGCGTTGAGGCTGACATCACCTGATAAGGGCCGTGCCAGTCCTGTGCATGTGCAGGTTGAGAAGGGAGCTAGATGGAGACGTGGTGATTCTCTGTGCCAGCCCTGTGCATGTGCAGGTTGAGGAGGGGAGGGTGGAGATGTGGTGATTCTCTGTGCCAGCCCTGTGTGGGTGCAGGTTGAGGAGGGAGTTGGATGGGAGACGTGGTGATTCTCTGTGCCAGCCCTGTACATGTGCAGGTTGAGGAGGGAGCTGGATGGGAGATGTGGTGATTCTCTGTGCCAGCCCTGTGTGGGTGCAGGTTGAGGAGGGGAGGGTGGAGCTGTGGTGATTCTCTGTGCCAGCCCTGTGTGGGTGCAGGTTGAGGAGGGAGTTGGATGGGAGACGTGGTGATTCTCTGTGCCAGCCCTGTACATGTGCAGGTTGAGGAGGGAGCTGGATGGGAGATGTGGTTATTCTCAGCACAGCTGGTGACAGCCTGAGAGAGCCAGCTCCCTGGGCTCGAGTGAGCGCTCGGCTGCCCATTTCTCTTCTAATTGGCACTGCAGTTTATTTTTCTGTTTCCACAAGCATGGGTAGGTTTACACATTGCTATTTATATAGGGATTATAGGGAGTGTGTGCACACATGCTACCCGTCACAATGCACTGAGATAATAGCAAGGTCTTACTGGCTTGGCATTTTCGTGGTTTTCCTTACCTTATGCTCTTCAGTGACAATGCAGACAGTGGAAACGGCAATGGTTCTGTACTTGCAATGGCAGTTACAATGGAAATTAAATATATGCATTGATACATACATACAATATATTTCTAGATATATTTTTAAGTTTTCTTGTAAAGATACAGATACATTTGATAATATATGTCTTTTTTAATGTCTTAGTTTGAAATAAAAAATGTATTTTCTAGAAATATATATATACTGTAAATGTATAGCACAATCAGATACATCTAATAATGAATACTAAACATTGTTAATACCAGGTTTTATCCCAGTTTATGAAGCAGTTTTCCAGATATATTCAAAACTGTAAACGTGACTTACAGACGGACAAATACATGAAAAGACCACAATGTCTCCAGAATCGAATACTCGCAATACCATGCTAATAATGTTAAACCCAAATTTCATCTTGATGGTGATTTTCCAGGTATATGAAATAATGTGTGACAGAAGTACGACTGCACAATATCCCCTTCGCCAGGGATTTCAACCACTGCAGGGCATAGCAGTGCGGTAAGCACAAACAGCACAAAGGCATGCTGCAAAACACACAGCATAGGTTATTAAACAAGTAATGATATATTACAACATGATGGCATCCCTTAAATATGAGTATTTCATATGGTGGGATTCTAAAAGGTCCAACGTTTGAAAAAATATATATATAGTGTGCCTAACTGTATTCATGGCAAAACTACATTCACACCACCACCAGATGATTTTGTATCTCAGCCTTTTCACAACCTGGCAGTCAAAGGCAGCAGTGATTGCCCAATATTGTGCCATGCAGGGCTACTTTGCCAGTTTTCCTGCTGCATTTGCTTTATTTCTAGAGAGTGCTGTGAAGGCCCACGTCTTGCATGCTGATTGAGACAAACACATTCACACTGCAGATTCTATCGAGAGCGTCTTGTCAACAGGTAGAGCTAGAAGCAACAGATGATCTTCAATGGCAGACAGGGGCACTGCAATGGCAGTGATTCTGTACTGAGGAGTAGAGGTATCACTAGGTTAGCTATTGGTAGAATGGTACCACAGTATGTAACTATACCCTTCCCAAATGATCTTCAACAGCTATACAGACTGTAGCACTACTGTGGTCCTGTACAAAGGGGCAACAGTAGCACAAAAAGAGAGACAAAACCGAACCAGGTAACTACAGACCAATAAGCCTGACTTCTATTGTATGGAAAATTATGGAAACTATAATAAGATCCAAAATGGAAAATTACCTATATGGTAACAGTATCCTGGGAGACAGTCAGCATGGTTTTAGAAAAGGGAGATCGTGTCTAACTAACTTGCTTGATTTTTTGAGGCTGCAACATCGACAATGGATAACTGCAAAGCATATGACATGTAACAACACACACCTAACCAAAATAAAATAACTCCCTCTCTATAATGCACATATAGTGAAACAAAAATGTAACTTTCCATGAATTAACCATGCATAAAGCACCATGTAATCAATGCTATATTTTTTACAAAAAAAAAAGGTAACATTCCCACTCGTGGATCATTTTACCACAGGGATCAGTATTAGGTCAGGAGTTAAGTATAAATAGCCTGGCTAAACAGTGGTCAGAAGTTCAGTTCGAAGCGGCGGAGAAAGCCACAGCGCCTCTCGCAGCAAAAAATTAAATACATTAGGAAAGATAACCACGTAATAGGCCTAATATTTATTTAGTTATAAAACAAATGCTGAATAAGATGTCCATGTTATAAAGTGCCAGCACAGCTTTTTTTCAGTTCAGATACTGTATCAAAAGGGAGAGACAGAAGCGGAAGTTAGACTGAGAAGTTGTTTACAGTTTGAACAACACGGGTACTGTATTTATTGTAGAAATATTGCATGAATCACTAGTATAGGGAATTGGAGGACATGCTGTAGGAGCGTTATATCCGAGGTGCGTTATAATCAAGAGCCTTATAGAGAGGGAGCACTGTATAGTCAAAAGTGTTGAATTTAAATCAAGGGAAGTAATGTTAAAACTTTACAATACATTAGTAAGACCTCACCTAGAATATTGTGTTCAGTTCTGGTCACCTCGTTACAAAAAGGATATTGCTGCTCTAGAAAGAGTGCAAATAAGAGCGACCAGAATTATCCTGGGTTTAAAAGGCATGTCATATGCAGACAGGCCAAAATAACTGAATCTATTCAGTCTTGAACAAAGAAGATTATGCAGCGATCCGATTCAAGCATTCAGAATTCTAAAAGGTATTGACAATGTCGACCAAGGGACTTTTTCAACCTGAAAAAAGAAACAAGGACCAGGGGTCACAAATGGAGATTAGATAAAGGGACATTCAGAACAGAAAATAGGAGGCACTTTATTACACAGAGAATTGTGAGGGTCTGGAACCAACTCCCCAGTAATGTTGTTGAAGCTGACACCCTGGGATCCTTCAAGAAGCTGCTTGATGAGATTCTGGAATCAAGAAGTTACTAACAACCAAACAAGCAAGATGGGCCGAATGGCCTCCTCTCATTTGTAAAAAAATAAATAAATAAATAATAAGTATAGGGCAGCTGCAATGGGATGAGGCTGCTGTTGGTAGACTGGTTCCTGAATGGGCTAGTGTAACAGGAACACTGGAGTATGTGTTAGTTCAATTGTATTGACATTTCTGATAACGCTGAAATACAGGTAGTGGACAAAAAAATGGAAAGACCAATGTAAAGTCACTTAATAGGGCGTTGGGCCACTATGGTATCCCGCTCTGTGGAGTTCTAGGCAGACCGTTTTTGATGAAACTGGCTGCTCGCTCCCCAGGTTGAAATTTGCAGTCAATTGATCTCCAGTTGCTCGCCTGTTTTGCCTTGCACTTTTAATTAATGCACGGATAACACAATCCTGGAGTATGCGCTTCCACTCACTGTTGCCCTTTGCTGATGATGTCTTTCCCTCGGAGTTCCACATCACCTTAGACACCGTTGCTCGTGAAACATCAGCAAGTTGAGCTGTCTTGGTCACTGAAGCTCCTGCCAAACGCGCCCCAACAATCACCCCTCTTTCAAAGTCACTGAGGTCTCCTCTTGCAGCCATGCTAGCCATAATTCTAGGCAACCAGGCCTGTCCAGCATTTTTATACATGACCCTAAGCATGCTGGGGTGTTATTTGCTTAATTAAAGCATGAGCCACACCTGTGTGGAAGCCCTTGCTTTCAATATACTTGGTGTCCCTCATTTACCCAGGTGTTTCCATTTTTTTTTGTCCACTACCTGTAGATTTTACAGTTCTTAACTTTCTTCACACTAGCAATAGACAAACATTTTGGCTAAAGCCTTCATCAGCATAACACAACTATACTCTATATGCTATAGTATATCGTAGGATACTATAGTCAAAGTGTAGAGTATAAATCAAAGGAGGTTCTGATGGGGTTGTACAATGCACTGGTGAGACCACACTTTTCATTGTATAAGTGGGATTTACCATGCATGAAAGAATCTGTAACCCAGTAGCATATCTATTATCAAAACATAATGGAGTAATATTTCGTTTAAGTCGTTTTACATTGCCTTTAAACTGTCTTACTATCATGTCAGAATTCAGTCTCCGTCCACCGAATTAGTACTTATTTTGGGTGCAGAAAGCCCTTACTTGATAAGATAACAGTGATACAGGGGACCTGCAGTACAGCGATTCTACTAAGGTACAATGGAGGAAGAATTGAGCAAGAGGAAGGGGAGACTCACAAAACAGAGAGAAAGCAGGAAGAATATTTTACAAAAGCCATTCCACAAAAGGAAAAATATGGACAAAAATAACTGAAACGGTTATGCCCTGGGCACAGAAGTACACAGTAGATTTAATTATCTAAAGTGCTTTAAACTATTGAAATGGTCTGATTTGCACACAGGTCACTGATAATAGCAGTGTACAACAATATGACACAGGTATCACTAAAATTAACAGTAGCCTCCTATATTATTATGATTAATACCTAGATACTATATACGGGTGCATTGTTTTGAAATGATCATGCCACACCCCAAACTAATAGTATTACCATACTATAAGCTCTAAAAAACTAAAAAGACACATTATTATGTTTTAGAAGAAGCCATGTGTCTCGGAGCTCTCTATAGTTAATGTGATAATTGTTCTGCTGTATTATGAACAAATCATGGCATGGCCCTGGGTAGTTTTCTGAAACATTGGTAATTAAATCTTCCACATCACAGATCATTTGCACTTTAAAGCAATGCAACTTGTTCCTGTTTCAATACATGACTTCAGCATTAGTTGGATGGAATGGCTAGTCCAGTCAGCAACACCACGGTTTCCGGTTACCTGGAAACGTGTGACCTGGATTTGTTGCTGCTCTTCCTCGGTGGTTGGGAAGTAACTGAAATCTAAGAGTCTTTTGAAGAACCTTTCAATAACGTCAGGAAAGTGGTGACTGTGATAAACCGTGTCGATCTCTCTGAGTACCTGTATGTCTAACCGGGCTGCAGTGGGGCTGGAGCAGACCGGGGTGTCACTCTGCTGCTGTCTTTGTAGTGGGGTGGTGGTTTATTACCCCAGTCAACACTTTTGGTTTTTATACTTTTCCTGGATCCCAGTCACAACGTCGATTCATCCAGGGTGCATAGCCTAATATTAATCACACTTATATGATATGAAGTACTTATTTATACTGTATCACAGCTGTTGGTCTTGTGACTCGTTCATTGTAGTGTGCACTGTTAACACAGACTTTCACAGACACTGGTGTACATAAACCATTTCATTTAATATACATTGAAATAAAAACCCCACTGTATTTCTAGTTACACTTTAGAAAACAATGATAAATGTATTCTTATAAAGCAACTGATTTAACTGTGCCGTTAGTGTCTAGTTTTTAAATATTCTTCAAGTGCTTGTAAACATTTGCTGGTATGTGCATTTTATCTCAGCTGGTATTAAATTTTTGTTTGTAACAGCTGTTTTATTTTAGGACTCCCCTGGTGTCAAACCTGTGGCATTGAAATGCTTTATACTTAAAACTGGTACTGCATGACTTCTGATTGTGCAGGAAGTGAGGTCAGGTTTAAGAAGCTCATTATGAGTTAATGATCTTTAGCAAGTTTTGAAAATAATTGTGTAGTTTACTTGAAAGAGTAAATTTACTTGAGAAATGTACTTGAAAGTAAAAATAGGCAACCACTTCTAATGTGTAACCCTAACCCTAACCCTAACCCTAACCTTAACAACTTACTCTCTTTAGAAAATTACTCAAAAAAACACACTTATTCAATGGTAAGCACCATTCCGTTCTGTTGAAAAAAAAAAAAAAAAAACATAATGTGTTCAATTCTGGTCCCCACATTACCAAGAGGATATTGAGGTCTTGGAGAAAGTCTAGCTAAGAGCAATCAGACAAATCCCAGAGCATAAAGGACTGAGCTACAAGGAAAGGTTGAAGGTTATCCAAGAACAAACACAACTTGATTAAAGTCATTAAAGTCTTTAAAATCTTAAAAGAAGGACCAGAGAACACAGTTGGAAATTAGGGGAGGAAGGGTAGGATGCACTTCTTTATACAGTGATGGGTGAATGGGTAACCCAGGCATGTTGTTCATTCTGAATAATTGGGATCCTTTAAGACCTGATCAGTCAGCTTGTAGGAACTGGACCAATCACTGGACCTCCTCTCATTTGGAAATGATGAGCCTGCAATGCTGTGTGAGAGAGAGGTTTCTTATTACAGAAGAGGCAAGCCATGGGCAAAACCCTAGATACACATGCGTGACGTGGCACACCTTCTATACACTGTAGAACATAAGAACATGAGGATTTATGAGAGAGAGAGGCCATTCTGTCCATCAGTGCTTGTTGGGCTCTTAGTAGCTGGATCTTTAAGAATGGTTCCATATCAAGAACATGGCTAGACCCATTCCATACCCTCACTACTCTCTGTGTAAAGAAGTGTTTGAAGTCTGTCTCCACTTCCAACTATGTCTCTGGTCCTTTCTGTGCAAATATTGGCTAAGGTTTGTCAACTTGTAAGATGTTAAATGGGCTGTCCTCACAGGATTTATTTGTCATGCAGATGCATTCTGCGAGTCACTTTGAGACACTCTGGGACAGCAGAATAGCCGATCAGGAGCTCAGTTGGGAAGTACCTTCATATCTGAGACTGCACAAGAAACAGCCTCAAAAGTGACAACTTTCTCTGGCATATCCCAGCAGAACAATTTAGACACCTTGCAGCTGTAACGGGCAGTGCTGTGTGAGACACTGCCTTTCCGGATTCTGTCCTGTCCCCTGTCAGTGGGATGAGATGAGGTTACAAGCTCTAAAACCATGAATGCAGATGAGCCCGACTCTTTTGCACTGTGGTTAAGATGCTCGCTTGTGGTGCACGAGGTCGCTGGTTCACACCCAGCCTCCGCCCTGTTTCACACGCTTGGCACAATGAATCAGTGCACCCTGGATACCCTGCACCCTATTAGAACATAAGACAATTTACAAACAAGAGGAGGCCATTCGGCCCATCAAAGCTTCTCTGGTTCCTAGTAATCAATTGATCCAAGTGTTTCTGCCTCAACAACATGACTTGGTAGTCCATTCCATACACTCACCACTCTTTGTGAGAAGAAGTGTCTCCTTCTTCCTGGTTGTGTCCTCTGGTCCTGGTTTCTGTACTGCACTTAAAGTATTGGTTCGGGTTAACTATGTCAACTCATTTTAAGATTTTAAAGACTTTAATCATGTCTCTCCTGATTCTTCTTTGTTCCAGGCTAAATAGATTCAGTTCTTTCAGCTCAGTCCTTTAAACCCTGGGGTTAGTCTGGTTGATCTTCTTTGGACCCTCTCCTAATCTAAGTTGTAGATAAGAAACACGAGTGGTCCAGGACAGAGCCCTGCGGCACCACACTGAGTAGATTGCCCCAGTTAGAGGTTTCCCCTCTTACAAGTCCTCTCTGCTTCCTGTGTTTTAGCCAGTTTTTTTTATCCACTTGTATGTACTGCCTTGTATTCCCACGGATTGCAAATTGAGTAATAGCCTTTGAAGTGGCACTTTGTCAAAGGCTTTTTGGAAGTCCAGGTATATGATGTCAGAGGCACTTTCTGTGCCCATCGTTGCAGTGACTTCTTCAAAGAAGTCTAAGAAGTTTGTCAAACAGGAATGCCCTTTTCTGAATCTGTGTAGGCTGTCTCCTATGATGCCGCCGCTGCATAGATTCTCCTCTGGTCTCCATGATTTGACATGTTATGGAGGTGAGGCGGATGGGTCTGTGGTTTCCTGGTCCTGCCTTTATTTTTTTGTTGTGGGGATTCTCTTCAATGGATTCCCCCAGGTCCATTCCTCATATATAGTTTTGGAATGTTTAAAATGTATTCTTTACTAGGGAGCTTTCGTGTATCGCGCTCACGTGCACTCAGCACAGCAGCTTGTAAAGTGAGGGATAACACACAACAGGGTGTGCGTTGTGTTGCATTACGAGAATTAGCTTCCAGTCGGCTTTTAAAACACTCAGTGTAGAAGTTAATTGCCACTGATAGGTACTCAGTTGTAAAAGTGAGAGGAGGGCAGCTTTTCTTGTTTGGCAATCAACACATTAATAAACAGGTGTGTTTTGATTTAGTAATACCTGCCAACATGTATCAACACACCTCTAGCCTACTTTTTCAGGAGGGATGTAATTAGAGGCGCACCACACTAATAGTGATTTTTATACTGTCCTCATTCGACATGGTGACTTATACTGGCCCCATTCCAGAAATTCCACCTGGCTCAGGCTTACTGTGCATCAAAGGTCAAATATGCAGGTGACTTTATTAAACTTGCCAAATACCCAGGAGTACACACACATTAATAAACAATGTCAAACTATGGATATTAAACTGACTGCCTGCTTTGGTGGCACTGCAATCTATTTTGTGGGTTCTTTAATCATGTATTTAGTTGGAAACAGATATTTCTACACAGTAGAATGTGTTATAGCAAAGCCAGCCAGACAAGGTAGGCAAGTGTGAAATGAGCTCTGCCTGCAGCAAAACAGTCCTTGATTGATGTTCAGGACTCTGAACCGCAGAATGCTTCTTTCTGTGGAGTTGGGTTTCCAGAATTCTGACATTTTCCAAACTCAGCACATTATAAACGGGCTCTGTGGAGAGGCAGTTCCAGGCTTGTCAGAGTTGTCAAGCTAAAGCCCTGATGTATTGTATTCCTGATGCGAATGCATCACATTGCAGTCCAGCGATGACCTCTGTTGATCTACAGGGTGCGTGATTGTATCAACCAGAACGCCAAACACTCAATCAAACTGTAAGAAACAAAAGGGTGGATTCTATCAAGAAATACTGGAGAGTGTTGCAGAGTGTCTCCCCTGGTAAAGACATGACCATGTGGTGTGCAGGGTGATTCATGCAGTCAAGGGAAAGCAGGGGTCCCCGAGAGTCTCCCCTGGTAAAGACATGGCCATGTGGTGTGCAGGATGTCATACGTCAAGGGAAATTTTGGGGCATTATAAACCGGGGAGAAAAACTGGTAAAAAAATAATACATGTTGCTTTCTGTTATTTCTATTCTATTTTCAAACTTCCAGACAGTATACATATTCCGTTGTGTAAACATGCTGTTAATATAATAAGCTTTTATTATAAAGCATGTCTCTCTTGCACCTTAAATATATTGTAAAAGGATCTTTGATGCTATTTACAGATTAATATTTTGTATTTAAAAGCCTCCTAAATCAGAAACACTTTACACTTCATTTCCAATGGTTTTTTAAACATGGGAAACCAGTGTTAAATAGCTGCTGATTTGTTTAGTTTGAAATTACCAGCGTGTCTTTCGTTTCTTTTCAATTTCAAGATTTACATTTGAATGTCCTTGCCAGCTTCTGTAATAGAGTTGATCAAATCATGCTTCTCCTTGTTCGTGTTTCGATATTCACACACGGAAAATGAACCTCAAATGACAGAGAACGCGGAAAGCCATAGTGGTAGAAACCAATTAAAAAAAAAAGTGATGTAGCTAACAAAATAAAATACATTTTCCTTTCATGAACATCAGTTCATTGTATAGGTCTCAAATACACTGCATGCAAAAATCACATGTCTTAGCTAACATGTATTTTAAAACATTATATATCTGGTATTACTCTGGGTTAAGGAAATATCTGTTTGCAAGCCTTGTTCTCAGATTGTCCTGCACTTCCTGAGTCATTTCACCTGTAGATTGAAACTCTCCCCACCCCTTGAGGGACCGCCTTTCTGTAACCAATAAGCTGCTTCCCTTAATGACTGGCATGCTTTGCAGCCAATAAGATATTGTGATTCCTAAGGGGAAATGACAAGAAAACTGTGAACTTTCTTTCACCTAATGTAGTATCAGATATCATGTTTTAAAAAGAAACTGCATGTTTGCTGTAATGTGCTGTAAGAGCCCTGTCTGTATTGTGTGGGTGTTTGTATGTGTTTTGTTGGTGGTTGGCAGGGATGGGGTTAATTCCTGTTCCTGCCAAAAACATGTGAGAATGTGGCTGCTCCCAAATAGAATGATTGGTGCTAATTGGGAGCAGCCACATTCTTACATGTTTCTGCACCAAAAACACCCACACTATTTACAGACAGGGCTCTTGCTCGGTCACTTGCACATTTCTGATATATATAGCGAATAGAAGAGCACTACAGGTAAGATTTATTAAACTATTTTGTTCTCTACAATCTTTTTTAAAATACACCAAAACCCTGTGAATAAGCAGCACCATGCACAGCCAGGGCGGCACTGTTATAAACGAGTCTGAAAGGTGTTTAAATTAGTCTGGAAGATATATTATTCTTCAATGAGAACTGCAAGCTCTTCTATATTGCTGACACGTTAGACAGGGTGCGTGATGCTTTGCCTTTGCAATCCAATTGAGCAGCAATGTGCATCTGCAAGATGTGTTAGTAGCTACAAGCAGCTGTGGTTGAATCTACTGGAAGAGAACAAGAGTGATGACACAGTAATAGGATTAGTCTGCTTTATAATGACCCTGTAAGGGTCTCCTATTAGGAAATGAATTTGGGAGGGTCTGTCAAGTGATATGTTCATTTTTTACAGTCCTGAAGTTGAAGGAATGGCTTCTATATTAATGGCATCATTGGCCACCATCTAATTTGGGATTACTGATTTTTTGGTTGTCCACTGAAAACATTCAGATCCCATCAACCTTTATAAATCTTACAATAGTAAAAGCACAGCAAAGTGTATTAACGCTAGTGAAAGCAAAGCATGGGTAAGCACAGTAAAGCATAGAGGGGTATAGGAAAGCATATTACAAAATATGCAAACCATGGTAAACTATGTTAAATTTATACTATAACCATGGGGAAAAATACAAATTACATTTATATATAATACATGCTATTTTGAATAGTATATTTTGATAAGTTACTGCTAACCTACAAAGGTGCTGAATACGTATTGTTCTGCAGGTGCTGTAAATACTATTTTCCTGGCTGAATTTTTAAGCTAAATAAAGGTTGACATTATCATCTTTAAAATGCTCAATCTATTTGACTTAGTTCCTGTGGCAATGTGCCCCACCCCTGTGTGCATATTATGTGTTGTATGTTGCGTGCGTGTGTTAATGTTTGTGTATAGATTGGTACACAGGATATAAACGGGTCTGTGTTTCACGTGTGATTTAAAAATGTAGATTTGTATTTAGGCACGAGGAGGGCACAAATCACTTCACGTGCTGGTTAAATGTAATATGCGAGCACGGGGTTGCACAGAATTAATTCACGTGCTGGGATTCAAGTGAATAATTAATTAGTAATTGAATCCCAGCACAACAGTATATATAGACACATTTTCATTCAGTCGGGGTTGGGTGTTCGGTGAGTGGAGAACGGGATTGGAGACGGAGGTAATTGTGAATTGTAAAAGTAAATAGTGTCATCTGCTCACCGTGTTTGTTTGTCTGTCTAGTCCGTTTTGTTCGTCTATTTATTTTGGCCTCAAGTGCCGTGCCCTGTGTTTTGTCTGTTCAAACCTTTTATTTTCTGTTCTGTTTATTAAATGCTGAGCGAAAGCATTCGCTCAGCTTCACCAAACCACACCTCCTCTGTCTGTTTATTTCCTGCTTCTGGTCTGACGCCACCCACTCCGGCCGTCTGTGACAGTTCCTTATAGCTTTACCTTTTTATAACTATATTAATTCCCTATTAATGGTACTTCTACAAACTAAAAGAGCCTTGATTGTCTCAACACTATAACAGCCCTGGGAATTTGTCATGCTGCATGTAAAACTCTTCAACTTAACTGATTTCATCACTAAATCCCAGCAGGCCTACACATGCTGACTGCCTAATAGATTAATACTCCGCACATTTCAATAGTTTAACACATTGCAGAATACATGTCAGGGAGGTCATTTGCAAAACAAAGAAACCAGTTTTGTGACTGACTGGCAGGTTGTCTGTTTGTCCAGTGAAAAAGTGTTCTGGGAATATCCAGGACTCCAGGAGTATGAACATCACTTTGAGGTTCGAGTTTAAAGCAATGTATCACTCTCTTACCAGCGTGTCATTCGTGTTATCTGGTTTCCAATTCTTTGTCTGTTTTTCATTACATCATTGAAAGTTAAGCTCAGCAGGGTTCATAGCTTTTGAAGACTGTTTCATCAAGCAATAGCTAAGGATTCCACCAGTGCTTTTTGTGTCCTCAGTGTGATAACAATGGTTAGAGAGTGAGACTACTTGGATTATTAGTCTCACTTTCAACACCTGTGCGAGCTTCCCTCCTCACAATTGCGTTAATAACAAAATGCAGTGAGTCTTCCATCAAAGACTCTCTCCCCTCCCTTCCTGACATTTGTTCAATATGCATCATTCATGAAATTGTACATGTGTGTAGAGTACCTCCCTCTGCTTTCTCCTCCCCAGCATGCTTACTGCAGTCGGAGCTGGTGAACTACGAGCGTGTGAAGGAGTACTGTCTGAAGCTCCTGGGAAAACAGAAGGATAACTTCAAAGCCATGTACCGAGCAGGCATTGCCTTCTACCACCTGGGAGACTACGACAACGCCCTGCTCTACCTGAAAGAAGCAAAGAGACGAGAGCCCACGGGTAAGACTGCGGCCTGAACGATACCAGCACAGCCTCATAAAGCACAACACACTGACACTGTGCAGCCTGACCAACACCAGCACAGCTTCATACAGCACAACACACACACTGACACTGTGTGCAGCCAGACCAAAACCAGCACAGCCTCATACAGTTGAGTAATATAAAGATGTCTGCTCAGCATAAAGAACCTGTCTCTGAAGTGATCCTCAGCTGTCCCTCTGTATTGTGTTAAGGATGCTGCAGCTCCTCAGAGTGATCTTAAACAATGGATTCTTCTTGCTAGACCCACTTGTATCTTTACTTGTGACTTTAAAACCCAGAGGTCTCAGAATCATGTCTTACCTCCAAGTTCACCTGGCACATCATGTTATAAACGTGTCCCTCTGCAACACTGTTTCCCCTAGTTTTAGCAAGCATGCACTAGAGGCTCATACACTAACACAGGTCTGTATTTAGAGCTTTAGTGTGCTATTCTTTACACTGGAGTCCTATGCATTTAATGGCACACTAATGCTTCATTTGGTATATATCCAAAAGGGTACAGTACAAATCCAAGGAGGTTATAATGAGGTTGCATAATATACTGGCGAGACCACATTTAGAGTACTGTGTCCAATTCTGGTCACCATGTTACCAAAGGAACATTGTGGCCCTGGAGAGAGTCTAACGAAGAGCAACCAGACTAATCCCAGGGTTTACAGGACTGAGCTATGAAGATAGTCTGAAAGAACTGAATCTATTTAGCCAGGAACAAAGAAGAATCAGGGGGGACTTGGTTACAATTTTAAAAGGAGTTAACAAAGTGAACGCTAACCAATAGGTTAAGAGCAGCACAGAAACCAGGACCAGAGGACACCACTGAAAATGAAATGGAGACAGACTAAGCAGAGAGTAGGAGACGCTTCTTCTCACAGAGACTGGTGAGGGGATGGAATGGGCTGCCTAGTCATGTTGTTGAAGGAGACGCTTCTTCTCACAGAGACTGGTGAGGGGATGGAATGGGCTGCCTAGTCATGTTGTTGAAGGAGACACTTCTTCACACAGAGAGTGGTGATGGGATGGAATGGGCTGCCTAGTCATGTTGTTGAAGGAGACTCTTCTTCACATAGAGAGTGGTGAGGGGATGGAATGGGCTGCCTAGTCATGTTGTTGAGGCAGAACCAGTGAGAATCTTTAAGACCCATTTGCAAAGGTTTTGAGATCAACCAGCTACTAGGTACCGGACCAGCTTAGATGGATCAAATGGCCTCGTTCATAGATTTCATTCTCATGTTTTCTTATGAAAACCATATGAATCCAGACAACACAAAGAATACACCAGCTATGATAACTCTGATACTCCAAATCAGCTCTTTAAGACATCTCCCTCTCCTTCTTCTGTTTTCTCCGCAGATACGAACGTGTTGCGATACATCCAGTTGACAGAGATGAAGATGAACAAGTGCAACCCGAGGGAGAGAGAGTGCAGTAAAGAAGCACTGGGCTAGCTGCCAGACCCATTACCCATGACTTCCAGACTGTTTTGCTGTTTTTGCGAGGACTCTGGCACATGACCTTATGTTGCTACAGCCATGGGGGGAAAGTCAGGACCCTCTTCTTGGCAGATCAGCGAAACCTTCACAACAGGAGCCAAAAAAAACCAAAACTAAATAAAGGAACACCGCATCCCATTATACAAATCATGTATGTTGCTTTTTTTATTTTTTAAACTAGACCGCTTATCAACTGGGACACTTTGGGACAAATGCAGTATGCGTCTGTACTCTAGGACTAAGTCAAGTAATGTTATATTGCTAGTGCACTAAGATTTTCAAATATCAATTTATATAGTTGTCTGGTGTTAGCGAGAATCTTTTTCAAAATGCGAGATGGAAAGGGGAACTGTTGTGGGCCAAATGGGGTTTATTTTCCTGCGCCCTTTATTAAACAAGCTTAAAATTGTGATTTCTTTGGGGCTAAGTGGTTCGAACTGCAGGCTAATTCGCTATCCTCTCAGGCTTTTTGCTTTTGGAGGACTGAGTGGGAATCCAGCTGCTCAATTTTCTGCTTAGAAAGGCCCAGGATGAAATCTCAGACAGCGAGTGTTCAGGTCAGGTTTGAGGTGCGCTCTCCCATTCTCTTGCAGCCTAGTTATTTATGTGTGTGTGCAGTTCACTTAAAGTGTTTGTGTCTAACATAATAATTCCGTCTTAAGTGTCTATTTTTAAAAGAAACACATGCTATATCAAACTTGGATTTATAAAACATGATAGCTGGTACGAGACTTGATTCCAGTAAGTTTTCACGCTCCATGTCAGCCAATGACAGGAAAGAAGCTGTTGAAGGGGTGAAATGACCCAGGAAGTGCAACGCTATTTAAAAGCAGGGCTTGCAAACAGAGATTTCGTTAACCAGATGGTTGCTTGTGTTTCTTTCATAACTGCACATTTGAGACCTATACAGCTAATGGGAGTGCACAACAGGTAGGATCTATGGTATTACTTTACGTTGTAAAACCCAAGACTGTAATAATGTATTATAATTACAGCCTTCTCACAGGTGTATTTTCAGAACTTTATTTCTTCTTGAGTCAGGTGGCAATTAACAAAATAATTCTATAAAAAAATACCTGCTGTGCACTTTCATTCGCTATAAAGATATGTGATAGAAACACATGCTCTAGCATTTTAATTAACACATACATAGATATGGAACTATATTATTGTTATTTGTTTATTTAGCAGATGCCTTTATCCAAGGCGACTTACAGAGACTAGTGTGTGTGAATTATGAATCAGCTGCAGAGTCACTTAAAACAATATCTCACCCGAAAGACAGAGCACAAGGAGGTTAAGTGATTTGCTGAGGGTCACACAGTGAGTGAGCCGGGATTTGAACCAGGGACCTCCGGGTTACAAGCCCCTTTTCTTTAACCACCAGACCACACAGCCTCCTTTCCTAAGTTCTATGAATCTCTGTTTGAAAGCCTTTTTCAGTTAGCATTTCACTTCCTTGGTCATTTTACCTAGAAAGTGATATTGTCCCCGCCCTCAAAGGCCTGCTTTTCTGTCAGTAACCAATCAGCTTCTCTCCTATTGATTGACATGCTTGACTGCTGAGGAGAAATGATCTAGGAAGTGCAACAGGCTTTTGAGAACCTTTCTTCACCTAGCTTGAAAATAAATGTTTGCTGTAACCAGCTGCTTAACAGTAAAGTGATTTCACCCCAGAGACCATGCTGAAATAACGTCGGAAGTATAACACTCTCAGACTTAAAGCAAACAAGCAAACAGTCTTTAGGCCTTCGTCAGCAGCAATAACTGAGCGCTAGTGGAAAGCGGAAAGGGGCGCAAATGTACCCCACCTACATAAATGTGGATAACTTAGAATTTAAAATAAAATAACAACACAAAACAGGTTTATATTATTTTTTAAACTGTTCTGGTTTGAATAAACATGCTTTAAATATTTTATTTATTTATTAAAAATGCTCTCAACAGTAAATGCCTTTCAAAATGCCACAGACGGAAATATAAACCTCATAAATCATTATTATATTGTACTTGGAAACTTAACATGTCCAAAATCTAGTAAAAAAAAAAAAAAGACCGCAAACAAGCTTCGATATGAAGTTGCATTGCACATAAAAAAAAAACGGCTTCAGTCGTTTTGGCGAAAATTAAAAGATTCCATCCCTTTCCTTCTTTGAAAAATAAAAAGAGAACGCCAGTCCAAATAGCACTGTTATCAGAGTCCTATAAAGAGGGGAACATTGACTGAACTGCCTGTCATCTCTCTCAGTGCATCCATTCTACAAGTCAACAGAGGCTGCGCATGAGTGGTAGCTGAGTATATGAAATCATTTTTTTTTTGATAATGTACTATAGGAGACAATAAGCAGACTACTGTAGAGAATGCAGTAATCAAATGCAGTGCTGGAAACGTATGTATTACACTCACAGAAGCTCATTCTGAGGTAGGAAATTGACTACATAGGGATAAAAGATGACTATGTAGGGCTAAATCAATTATTTTAGAAGTAATACAGTTACTACATCTCCCCCAGCTCCCCTGCAGCTCTCATCACTATTCTGCAAATAAACAGGAGCTGTGTGTGGCAGTCTATACAGTATATGTACTGTATCAGGTAATTAGCAGGTTGCTGTAGTTATGAAATATTTGCTGGAAACGAATGCATAAACATAAACGGACACTTTCTGAAAACAACTATTGGCTAAGCAAATAAATAATCAATAATTTTAGAAGCAATGCACTGTTTTTACATCTCACCCGGCTCTCCTGCAGCTCTCAGCAATCTACTCTGGCAGTATGCAGGAGCTGTGATTGTGGTATGTGACAAATGTTTATATAAACCTCAGATTGCAGAAAGGGGTGCAAACGCACCCCAAAAAATGATTTTGTGAACTTTTCTTGGTATCACAATAAAGGTAAACGATTGAAGTTGAATCACATGTAAGGGTATCCCGTGGTCTTCGAAAAGTCATGAGCTATGCTCATTTGAACATGCTGGGGTGCATTTGCTGCTGATTAATGGTTAATCCAGTTTAGTATCAGATATCATGTTTGTAAATAAAAATCTTTGCTTCTTTCAAAATTGTGCATGAGTTCTACATAGCGAGCAGATGTGCACAACTGGTAATAATTATGGAATCGTTTAATTAGCCATAATCCCTTCAAGAACTGTGATTCTTGAAATGTATTTTTGTTTACGACTGTAAGCTGCCCTGGATAAAAGTGTCTGCTAAGAAATAAATAAATAATAATAATAATAATAATAATAATAATAATAATAATAATAATAATAATATAGAAAATTATTTAGTCCAGACATTGGTGTTAACAGCAATATAGACTGAAATGCACCCAATCCTATGGTGTAGCTTACAGGTCTGATTGCAGATAGACCATTGGAGTAAATCTGACCATCAGCGCAGTAGGTGATAATCTGACATTAACAAGAGAAGAAGCACAGGATCCAGAGATAAAGAAGTGGATTTAAACGCCTTGCTTAGCACTAATTTAAAACACTGTTCTACTGCCGTTATAATAACATTAAAAAAAGAGCATGCAGCGCCCTTAAGAGTATTGTTTTACTTTTTATCAGAACTTCAGATTCCAGTGTTTTTACGTTTTTACATTTCTGCTACAACAGAGCTTGCACATGACATCCATAACCTCCAGTCGCTGCAGGTAGTAGCAAGAGCGTGCTGCCTAGGACTGGACTGACTTCCTCACTCCTTTCAAACCATATGACAAAAATGACCTTTCAACCTGTTCCCTCCTACTCACCCTTTTTATAGGTAGCACAGGTTGAGCCAGCAGAGTTGAAGGGTTGAATTGAATGAGGAAGGCAGTTGAGTGCTGGGCTGCCTCCCAGACAAGCTAAAAGCAAGGGCAAAGTGAGGGAAGACAGATATTGAGAACAATGATAGTAACTCAATACTGGAGCATCAGAACCACTCTCATTGATTGCAAACTTCATAAAAAGAAGGGACAGATGGAACAAATAACTCAGATTACACTAAAAGCTGCTTTAGCTTGTGTATGATACTGCTAAGCTAATTTACTACATAATATAGACTAACAGTTTTAAAACCAGTTCCCACATCTATCTTAGGAATACAGTTGAAATAAGTCCAAGAGGTGCTGTTTATAGAACGAGATGCTGTGTTAGGGATGCATAACACATTTCAAATGTATATGAATTGTTATCCATCGTGTCTAAACAGCCAGTGTTCTGCACTTTAGGCATCTTTAAGATCATATCATTGACTTTCAAAATCGCCATTGCTGACATTTATTTTTTTCTGGTAAAATGTAGAACAAAGACAGGACAGTGTGAAACAGTCTACTCTGTGATGCTCCGTTTGACCAGCAGAGGGTTGTTCGATAATGTCAATATTTAAGTAGAATTGAAAACAATGCGAAACACTGTGCGTGAATTATGAGTCGCCTGTATATTTTTGTCCTGCTTCCAAACTGGTGTATTTAACTCAATGTGGATGTACACCCTCCTCTGTTTTAACTTTGTCTGTAATTCAATGTGGATGTATGCCTTTCTCAGACTGTCAGCCCATGTTTGCGAGACAGTCTTGTCTTCTGTTTAGCAGCAGCACTTGTCTGGCTGTCAGAGTCTCTCAGCAATAGTTGCCTCTAACAAGGCTGGGGCTGACCTCTTTTTGTGTGCGATGCGCAGGGTGAGTCTACTGAAGCTGTTGTCTTATTCTGACTGCAGGCGTTTGCACCCTGGGCATTCTGAGTTCTTTGCGGTCAGTTAACCATACAAATGATCCATCTCTGTGACAGTAATAGCGTTTGCTGAATGAAGGGCGGTCAGTGCACAAGATCCAATTATTTCTGTTGCGTGTGTGTGGTGTCTTTTGTATTGTGATCATTTGGCAAACTATGTGAAGTGACACACAGTAAGAGAAGACCTTTGATTTTCAATTAACTGCTATACTCCAGTTTTTACTGCTTTATGAAGATCCTGGTATTTTTCTCATATATACACAATATTCTCCCTTGCCGTTATTTAACAATTTCACACCCATTTTCCTTGTTTCTATTTTGAAATAAACTGAATAAAACCCAACAAAATGAAGAGGGCCTTAACCCAACATACAAAGTACTGTATTAACTTTAAAATGTGATTGTACCTAACTGAACAGCTCCATATAATTTCCATACCATTTAGTCTATAACCCTTATAAAAGTTTACGACATTAAAAACATAGCAAAGTGTAATAATGAAAGCATGGTAACACATAGGTGAGCATTGTAAATCCTAGAGAGGTCTGGTATTTAAAAAAATGAATGGATAGTATAAACCTACAAAATTGCCATGCAAATGTGCTGCGGTAAACTTTTAAAAGGGAGATTTCAAATGTGTAGTTTTGAAAATAACATACATGTATTTTCATATTAAAGTGCTATCATAATCTCTGTTTGCAGGCTTTTGATAGTCTCGCACTTTCTTAGTCATTTTACCAGGAGAGTGAAATTGTCCCCGCCCCTTCAGGGCCTTCTTTCCTGTCAGTAACCAATCCGCTGTTTCCTTTAATGACTGACATGCTTTGCAGCCAGTCAGACCCTTTGCCCCCGAAGACACTGACCTAGGAAGTGAAGCTGTAACAGATTTTCTAGAAGGCAAGGCAAGCATACAGTGAACGTTCTTTTACTGTTGCGTGTTTATTTAAAAACTGACAATCTGAGAGCAATGTTTTTTGGTGATACCTGACTGGAAGTTTGAAAGGTTTTGTTTCCCCTATTCACTTTCTTCCTGTGTTCAAGGTAATGCTTCCTGAGCCCACAAAGGTTCCAATGGGTGGCGAAGAATGCCAGTGCAAGCTCAGCTGGGGTGAAACTAATAGCAACTAGGATAGGCCAAGGTGTTTAAACTGTGATAACTGTAAAATGTATAGGTGGTGGTGCTTATCTTATGAGACTCCAGAAATGTATGTTGTTTTTAAAGCTAGACATTGTAATTCATCACGTTACCTACATTAAAGCAAGTTGTTTGAAGTTTACAGAATCCTAATATAGCCATAGCCAATACTTTTTAAGCACAGCACAGAAACCAGGACCAGAGGACACAGGTGGAAATTAAATGGAGATGGACTGAGGGCAGAGGGTAGGAGACACTTGTTCACACACAGAGTGGTGAGGGGATGGAATGGGATACCTAGTCATGTTGTTGATGTTGAATCACTGGGATCCTTTAAGAACCGACTTGACACAATTCTGACATCAATCAGCTACTAGGAACTGAATAAGCACAGATGGGCTGAATGGTCTCCTCTTGTTATTATTATTATATTCTTTGCATTTGCTTTAAAATACAGGCCATGTGAGTGAAATCTATGTAATAATATTAATAGCTATGTATTATCAAATATGAAGTAGACAGGAACACCATGCATCTTTAGACAACAGTAATCAATACACCGCGGTGTTCTAGAACTGCTTGTGAATCAATGCACTGTGATTGGAAAACAATAAATATGAATAATGACACGGTGTCCGTTCCTTTGCAGGTTTGTTTTTTATTTCTTGATTTATAATAAAGTGATGTGATATCAGGCAAGCTGAAACAAACAAGTTCTGTTTTTTATTTTATTTTCTCAGCACATGATCTCCACAACTAATACAATATAAAGGGAAATGCTGTAGAAAATCTGAAAAATCACTACCATTATAAGCACTGTGCATTGCCCTGAAGAGCAGAACTATACAGTATATAGACCCCAACATTACCACAATGTATTTGCATGGATTCTGGCTTGGTATCATGAGTTTATCATGTATTACCAGGAGTGTGTATTGTTTATACCATAATGATACCATTGAAGATATATGCCGTACCATTCTACCAATGGCACTCGTTCCATTGTGCCCATTGTACCTTATAAATAGTAAAAGCAAAGCAATAAAGCCCAGTGCAAGCTTAGGTAAGCACTGCCCAGAGATGCATGGTAAAGCATAGCTGATGCATATAAAACCATTGGAAAATTACTGTGCAAATTTACCATAGTAAACTTTAATAAGGGGTGTGGATTCTATTGAAGATCATTTGGGTTTCTTGTGTAAAATTGATTTTTAACATAAATATTTAATACCAAAGCTTTAAAAACATGTCTTTCACCTCATTAGCTTGTCAGCATTTTGCTCTTTTTCTTTTCTGGACATAATGTTGCTAACACGAGGTACGTTATTTTGGTCGTTACACTGTTTAAGACAAGAGAATCCTAAGGGCTCTTGTGTATGACTTGAAGAGGCACACGGTCATGTAAGCAGATGCACATCAATGTAATGCCAGACGCCGTCTCTGTGGGGGAGCTGCTGGAGGGTCCGCATCTCAGTTTAGCTCTTGACATTCTCGTTGCTGTCTCTTTGTTATCTCTCCACAGCTTTAAGACACAACAGTATGACATACCATTGTAATAAAGCAAACGATTTCCACGTCAGATTCAACTGAAGAACTGAGCGCAGTGTAAAAAGCACAGTAACCCTCTTGCGACCTTAAGCTGTGTTTCCACTGCCTCAAACCCTGCTCTGAATACTATTCCCCAAGAGCACTGTGCTGAAATGATCTGCAGTTACCTTAGTTACAAGTTTAAGCATTACTGTCAGTGGAAATTACGAGGCTCGAGAGAATGGGGCTCAGAACACATCTAAGCATGCAGCTGAGAACAGCCACACTGGGCAAGAGCCACGCGTCTCACAGCGAGTGTGAGACTCACTACTGCACCACACGGAGACCGTGTGCTAATTATTACACTAAAGAGAGTAAGGATATGGAATATCAAGCCTTGATTAATGGGTCATCAATAATTACCCACAGAAACCAACTTGTTGTTTCAGTCTGCTGCGTGACACTGTGCCCCTATAGCGTGCTTTCCATACAAGGAACCAGCTGTGTGCGGGAGACCTGTCACTCTCGTAGGTGGATCTGCAGAAAGTGTTTTGTACATGTGGATGAATGTGCCTGAATGTGGAGCTTGTCTTTATGTACAACACTTCTTAATAATAAAAGGAATCATTTTGTCCTGTCTGTGTGATTATTGTTGTGCAGTACACTTGCAAAACAGTTGAATGATCACTTTCCTTATAAAACGCTGGTGGAGTGGGGTATTATTTAGAGCACCCAATTATTTTACCCCCAATTTTCTACACAATTAGAATGTCCCATTACGCTCCCTCAACACAGCAATTTCCCACACGCTCCTCCAGTCCCACGACCAAGCCAATTGCCTCTTACACTCAGGAACTCTTGAGCGGTTTTCAGAGAGCTGCCAACAAAGGCCAGTCCTGCAGGTTCCTGCTTGAGCTTAAGTACGTCTGGCCAGTAGATTCCGCTATAGTGTGATGAGGAGAAGCAGTCCCTGCTGGGGTTGTCTCCTTAACCCACGGGAGCCCCAGAGACAATGCAACACTCCTGTGCTTTTAAAAGGGGAGACCCCCAAAGGGAGCCTGCCTCCCTGTATTAATCCAGCTGAGCAATATTAATCTGGGGCTGGACCAGTTCCATCAAATCAAATCAAAGATCACCTTATGTGTCTTTCATGTAATTTTATTTATAAAATAATTCACCAACCACACATTTTCCTGACAGTATATTATATTCACAGCCTACAGTTCTTTTTCTGCAAACTTCAAACCCTCCTCTCTTTAGCGTCTTTCACATTGGACAGGTGAATTCCGCTAACAGCACGAGCTGGAGAAATTGGATTCTGCCAGCCTGCATTCCTAACTGGAGCTCAAAGAGTCCCAGTTGAAACTGATTGAAACGCTTTGGTGTGGTCTTGTCAGGGAATTATAAAACCTCATGATAACCTCCCTGGATTTGTACTCAACGCTTTACTACTGGGTTTTTGAGAGAGAGAGAGAGAGAGAGAGAGAGAGAGAGAGAGAGAGAGAGAGAGAGAGAGAGAGAGAGAGAGAGAGAGAGAGAGAGAGAGAGAGAGAAGCTTGGGCGCTGTTTATGAAGGTTTTTGTTTGGATTTGTTTGTTTAAACATTTTGTTTTATTTACAGTTTTTCCATCTGGGTTGCTATACTTGCCACTGACCAGCCTTGACCTCGGGACTGCTGCACCACACTATATAACATAGAATTATGTTTGACTGTAGGGGAAGAGATGAGTGAAATATAATATGACATGTAAAGATGCAGTATCATACGTGCATTCCTTTTCAGATATTTACTGCTGTGTTTTGGCGTTCTTTTGTTTTCCAGTATTGGAGAGAGCCAGCTCCATTAGGGTGACCTGAGCAAACTTGTACTGTCTGGAAACGTTAGCTCAGGGGAATTCTCGAGTGAAAATAATGAGTGAGTGCATCCACTGACTTTTATCAGGGTCCTTTGGGTTGCTACCTGACAGGAAAGAATGAATTCCAGAACTGCAAACAATGCAATACGTTTCAGGATAGACCAGACTTGCCAGACACAGTTCATAATTCCAAACAAGTACTGAAAGTTATTTTAAGTGCTCTGGGAATATAGGAAACAGCACAGCATGGTCCAATACATCATACAGGTATAGGTATAACTGATATGGATGTGATGCTGGCTCGTTAGGCAAGGAGATGGGCGTTCTGATATGAGAATTATATTGTATAATCATTTAAACAATAGGTACATTTAAAGGTAAAACAGTCTCTATAAGGGGCTTAAACTGTGCTGATTCATAGGGTACAGTGTCATCTTGTCACTTTCTTTACTGATCTGTAATGGGATTAAGCCAGCAGTGTTGGGGAAGTTACTTTTAAAAAGTAATCTCTTACAGTTACAAGATTTACTTGAACAGAATTGATACAGTAACTTACTACTTTGAACAAAAACTTAACTAGTTATAAGTGCAGCTACAAATATTTACATTTCAGGCACAGTTTACATTTTACAGAGCTATTTTTTCGGTTTGGTCTTTGAAGATCCAGCTATCTCTTTCCCTCCTCTGATGGCATTTTCTAGCAAGACGATGTGAAAAGCGCGTTCATGTGACATGTAAGGTTTGACTCGCACTGTTGAAACGCTTTCTGATTTCCATGTTATGTTTTCATTTTTTTTAAAAATGTAACTAAAAGAAACTACATTATATTTTCACTTCACTGGGCGTGAGCTGGGGGGGAAAGATAAGGCAGAAGAAGCAGCAAGGAGCAGTTAGTAGGACAGAATGTGGTCACCGACTGGGGCCGACGCTGTCGACATCCCAGGGGCGGAGGACCCGGCAACCGGAAAGGATAGAAAAGAGGTCGTCGACTGGGGCCGACGCTGTCGACATCCCAGGGGCGGAGGACCCGGCAACCGGAAACGGGATAGAAAAGAGGTCGTCGACTGGGGCCGACGCTGTCGACATCCCAGGGGCGGAGGACCCGGCAACCTGAAACGGGATAGAAAAGAGGTCGTCGACTGGGGCCGACGCTGTCGACATCCCAGGGGCGGAGGACCCGGCAACCTGAAAACACATATGAGGGTTAGACTTGAAAAGCCACCCCTCGGGAGGAGATGAGAGAGGTACCCAGCATTTGAGGCTTATGTAAGGGGCGCTCATAAAACCCCTGATTGGCCGAGACATCACGCTGCCTGGGACCTGAAAATAAGGACAGAGCATTGAGGTTAGTCTAGGACTCGGCACGAGTGACCACGTCCTGAAGAGAGGCAGAATAGAAGAGAGCCTCGAGTGAGATGAGCGCAGGAGCTGCGACAGGACAGAGTTTGGCCGGGGGTCCGCTCTGACTCACGCGGTGAGAACCCCTGAAGGTAAGGGAGGCGGCTGCCTAGCCCTGAGGTCGGGGAAGTGAGCCTCACTTGCCCCCCAGAGATGACCGATGCGAAGGCATGTAGAAGGTGGAGGAGGGGAGGAGGAGGAAAAAACAAAACACTAGACAGAAAAGGTGCAGGTGATCAGGTCTTAAATAGTAAAATAGAACTAATTAACTGGAGATTAGAAAATTGAAAGATTAGAGATTAGCAGCCCCCCCAGCTTCACGCCCCCCGAACCTCGCAAGCTAACATATAAAATGTTATCTGTAACCACATTTCGTTACCTATCTAAAAAAAGGAACCATTACAAGTTACTGAAAAATGTAATCAGATTACAGTAATGTGTTATGAGTTACTCCCCAACACTGCCAGAGAGGATGTTCTGTGGATTGCTTCGTTGCAGGAGTACACTGAGACCATCAGCTAACTAGATTTCCCATCTAAGAAGCCTGATTTGAACCCCAGCCAGTGCAGTAACCCACTGCACCATCAGTATTGAAGGTTTCTTTTTTTTGTAGTTCATATGTCGTGTGTGAACTTATAAAGGTTTGCCATATTAAAAGCTGTGCAAAGTTTAATAATGCTAAGTGAAACACAGTAAAGCATAGGCAAGGCAGCACAGAGAGGTATGGTAAAGCACATTTAAAACAAATGGCAAACCATGGTCAATGATGGATGACCATGCGGAATGCAAAATGACTGTGGTAAACTTTTAAGGGTAAGGTGCTTCATATTGTACAGGAGATACCATCTTGTGCAGTTTGGGCAAGATAATAAAACTGCAATGAAGATCGTGCCCAGGACCTCAGAACCTGTTGTGCTTTCTTTTCATTAGAATTGTGCTGTATATTCTATTCCCAGGATGACATCACTGCAAACAGACTAATAAGATGTACTGTAACTTTAACAAACCCATAACTGTGATTGGTTGATTTATAACAAGTATATCATTTACATACATCCCTACGTAAAGGCACAATTAGTATGAGGAAAACGCTGACCACTATGACATATATCAGCAGTATGTACAGAAACGTATAGAATAAGAAACTGCAATGAAATGTTTAATCACAGTTTGAACAGCAGTATGTAGGCTTGTCACAAAGACGGCCGGAGTGGGTGGCGTCAGACCAGAATCAGGAAGTGCCTCCAGGTAGCTGAGGAGAAACTCCACACCTTCCTTCAAGGTGTTTGGGGTGTGTTCCTGCTGATAGGCCTCCCATCTCTCACTGTCCATCATCCACAGGGCCTGGACGACTATGGGCAGAGACTGGGCCTCCAGCCCAGCATTCTCCAGGAACCAGTCCCGCCATTTTGTGGCGTCTTCTGCCATTATATTTTTTTCTTTTTTTTTTTTTTTTTAAACAAAACCCCTCCTGGTCTGACGCTTGGAGGCGCGGCTATCCCACGATGACACGATGACCAGAATCAGGAAGTGACACACAGAGATAGTGGTTGTGATGAGCTGAGTGCAATGGCTGCACTCAGCGTTTATTAACAAATAAAAGGTTTGCAACAACAAAAACACTGGACACGGCACTACACGCCAAAATAAATAGACATACAAAACGACTAAACGCTAAACAGACGGTGCAGGACAGACAGACGAACAAACACGGTGAGTGAAAACACGTTATTTACGTTCTTATTTTACTCCTTCTCTCTCTCCCGTTCTCCACTCACCGAACACCTAACCCTGACTGAACGAAATGTGCGTCTATATATACTATTGTGCTGGGATTCAATTACTAATTAATTATTCACTTGAATCCCAGCACGTGAATTAATTCTGTGCAACCCCGTGCTCACATATTACATTTAACCAGCACGTGAAGTGATTTGTGCTCTCCTCGTGCCTAAATACAAATCTACAATTTAAACACACGTGAAACACAGACCTGTTTATATCCCGTGTACCAATCTATACACCGACATTAACACACGCAACATCCAACATACAACACAGATCACACAAATGCACACAGGGGCGGGGCACTTTGCCACATATACCCCCCCTTGTGCGCAGCACACATGGCCTCAACGGCCACCTCCCCCCTTAAAAACCCAGCAGTCCAGAACAAAGTCTCGGGCTGGGAAGGGAGGCTTCAGTGGGCCCTTGGCTGGCAATGCTGTCAGCACCCCTGCCGGTAGTGGCACGGCTGACAGCCTGTTGGTCCCGTCCTGCAGCGAAAAAGCTGCGGGGGCAGGTGGTCCCCCGACCTCCCCCTTCTTCGTAGCCGGCAGCTCCCTCCTGTGGGGCTCCGGCCACAAGAACTCCTGCAGCGAAACTGCTGCTGGGGAAAGTGGTCTCCAGACCTCCTCCCCCTTCTTCGTGGCCGGCAGCTCCCCTTTCTGGGGCTCCGGCCACCGTACTCCCTGCGGAGGTACGGGCAGCAGAGGCAGCTCCTGCTCCTCTGCTCCGGGCGGTGGTGGAGGCAGAGGCAGCTCCAGCTCCTCTGCTCCTGGCGGTGGTGGAGGCAGAGGCAGCTCCAGCTCCTCTGCTCCTGGCGGTGGTGGAGGCAGAGGCAGCTCCAGCTCCTCTGCTCCTTGCGGTGGTGGAGGCAGAGGCAGAGGCAGCTCCTGCTCCTCTGCTCCTTGCGGTGGTGGTGGCGGAGGCAGAGGCAGCTCCTGCTCCTCTGCTCCTGGAGGTGGTGGAGGCAGAGGCAGCTCCTGCTCCTCTGCTCCTGGAGGTGGTGGTGGCGGAGGCAGAGGCAGCTCCTGCTCCTCTACTCCTGGAGGTGGTGGAGGCAGAGGCAGCTCCTGCTCCTCTGCTCCTTGCGGTGGTGGTGGCGGAGGCAGAGGCAGCTCCTGCTCCTCTGCTCCTTGCGGTGGTGGTGGCGGAGGCAGAGGCAGCTCCTGCTCCTCTGCTCCTGGAGGTGGTGGAGGCAGAGGCAGCTCCTGCTCCTCTGCTCCTGGAGGTGGTGGAGGCAGAGGCAGCTCCTGCTCCTCTGCTCCTGGAGGTGGTGGAGGTAGAGGCAGCTCCAGCTCCTCTGCTCCTGGCGGTGCTGGCTCCCTCTGCTGTGGCGGCTGGGCATGTGCACGCCGTGCTGCCTTCAGCAGCATAGCGAGAGGCTGCTGGGGGACACCAGCATCCTGCCCTTCTCCCCCCAAAAAATTTTCAGGGGGTTGAGCCTGTAACTCCTCCCCTTCTGGCTCTTGGGGCTGAACCAGCAGGCATTTTCCCTCTGCTGGTGGCTTGGGTCCCAGGGCTGTGGAAGCCCCGACTTGCCTTCCTGTTGGGCTGTGGACGCCCCGACTCCTCCCTGTTGGGCTGTGGACGCCCCGACTCCTCCCTGTTGGGCTGTGGACGCCCCGACTCCTCCCTGTTGGGCTGTGGACGCCCCGACTCCTCCCTGTTGGGCTGTGGACGTTCGGGCTCCCCCCACTCAGGCGTAGGACGTTCGGGCTCCTCCCACTCAGGCGTAGGACGTTCGGGCTCCTCCCACTCAGGCGTAGGACGTTCGGGCTCCTCCCACTTAGGCGTAGGACGTTCGGGCTCCTCCCACTCAGGCATAGGACGTTCGGGCTCCTCCCACTCAGGCGTAGGACATTCTGGCTCCTTCCGCTTGGGCTCCTCCCATTTGGGCTGTGGATGCTCAGGCTCCTCCCATTTGGGCTGTGGAGGCAAAACCAGCAGGCATTCACCCTCTGCTGGTGGAGATGGGGACAGCAGGTACTCACCCTCTGCTGGTGGAGATGGGGACAGCAGGTACTCACCCTCTGCTGGTGGAGATGGGGACAGCAGGTACTCCTCTGCTGGTGGTCCTGCTACCTGGGCTGCTGTTCCATTTATGGTTGCCTCCAGGTAGCTGAGGAGAAACTCCACACCTTCCTCCAAGGTGTTTGGGGTGTGTTCCTGCTGATAGGCCTCCCATCTCTCACTGTCCATCATCCACAGGGCCTGGACGACTATGGGCAGAGACTGGGCCTCCAGCCCAGCATTCTCCAGGAACCAGTCCCGCCATTTTGTGGCGTCTTCTGCCATTATATTTTTTTCTTTTTTTTTTTTTTTTTAAACAAAACCCCTCCTGGTCTGACGCTTGGAGGCGCGGCTATCCCACGATGACACGATGACCAGAATCAGGAAGTGACACACAGAGATAGTGGTTGTGATGAGCTGAGTGCAATGGCTGCACTCAGCGTTTATTAACAAATAAAAGGTTTGCAACAACAAAAACACTGGACACGGCACTACACGCCAAAATAAATAGACATACAAAACGACTAAACGCTAAACAGACGGTGCAGGACAGACAGACGAACAAACACGGTGAGTGAAAACACGTTATTTACGTTCTTATTTTACTCCTTCTCTCTCTCCCGTTCTCCACTCACCGAACACCTAACCCTGACTGAACGAAATGTGCGTCTATATATACTATTGTGCTGGGATTCAATTACTAATTAATTATTCACTTGAATCCCAGCACGTGAATTAATTCTGTGCAACCCCGTGCTCACATATTACATTTAACCAGCACGTGAAGTGATTTGTGCTCTCCTCGTGCCTAAATACAAATCTACAATTTAAACACACGTGAAACACAGACCTGTTTATATCCCGTGTACCAATCTATACACCGACATTAACACACGCAACATCCAACATACAACACAGATCACACAAATGCACACAGGGGCGGGGCACTTTGCCACAAGGCTACATGCAGAAATGTCAGTGTGACATAAAGAAGGACAGACGAATGGGCAGACAGAAACCCCCGTATTTCCAAAGAATCTGATTTTCTCAATATCTTATACAAAATAATGTTAATACCGTGTTTCAGGAAAATGGGGTAAGCGGTTCTCCAGATATATGGAAGAATTGGGACATATGTGCACTCAACTCCGTCCACTAGATCCCTATTTCAGGGGATTTCATCACCAAGTGGGAATAAGAAGGGTCAACGGCTGCACAAGGACAGACACAATAGGACGAGGAAGCCATTGAATAGCATGGTTGGATGAGCCAGCCATTGAATAGCATGGTTGGACGAGGCAGCCATTGAATAGCATGGTTAACACATTGAAACCCACACCTTGAAAGCAAAGTGCTCTCTAGCAGGGCAAGCAAAGGAAAGTCCTTGATTCCCATGGCAGGCTTTATAAGACTGAATTCCACTGTAGCGGTCCTGTAACCCCTACAGAACCACCTGGCTGGTTTTAGGGGTCCCCAGTCATGCTAGCCCCCTGTAATTCAGGCATTTCCAGCCTGCAGAACGAATGCCTCTTGTGTTCTTTCACTAGCAATGCTCAACCACATATAATAAATAAATACAGTATGATAGCCACTGACCAGCACAAGCGGCATGATAGGATTTCAATTAGAAACACAGATCAGAACACTGCCAATAGGTTATAGGGCCCAACCTGGGCAGCCAGGTGTTTGCATAGTCCTCAATGAGGCCATGAAGACCCTTATGCCATGGTACATTTGCATGGTATTTTTGCAGTTTTCCCCTGCTTTTATTATGCAGCTACCACCATTTCACATGGATTGGCATGTTTTTAAATATGCTTTACCAGACGTCTCTGTGCTTTACAATGCTTCCCTATGCTTTACCATACCTCTCTGTGCTTTACAATGCTTCCCTATGCTTTACCAGACATCTCTGTGCTTTACAATGCTTCCCTATGCTTTACCAGACCTTTCTGTGCTTTACAATGCTTCCTTATGCTTTACCATACCTCTCTGTGCTTACAATGCTTACCTTTGCTTAACCCTGACGTCACTGTGCTTCATTACTCTTTGCTATAGGGCACTTTTATAAGGGGAGAGTCATCCCTTTTGGTCTTTGGATACAGAAGCACCTGCCAACCGAACATCTACTACCTGTCACGCCCATTGCGACTGAAACTGACCTGAAACAGGGAGCTTCAATTCTAGAGAATATGGGGACTTGCATAAAAACAGTCATTTAATGATATTGCAGGAAAGTGCTGCGCAGGTATTTCTAATGATTTGTATTTTCACTTCTCAGGCCCTCAGTGGAACCTCAGCACAGCTCCGATCTCTTCACTGCACACACAGCCACCCTTCCTCTGTGCTTGCATGAGTTTGAAAGCATCAATCTGTTAGTTGCTAATGGCTGAGTTTCTTTCCAAAGGTAATAATTTAACTGTCACCAATGGATGCTTGGCATAATGGATCCCTCTGCAGCTGTCTGACAGGAAGAGAGAGAGGTTTATTTATTCTTAATAGGGAGAGAGGGAGGGGGCTTGGCAAAGAGAGAGAGAGGAGGGGGAGAGAAAGCGCTGGTGAGAGGAGGGGAAACGGTGAGATTGGAGGGAGAGAAAGAGGGGGAGAGAAGGAGGGAGGAAGAGAGAAAGAGGAGAAGAGTGGGGCAGGTGCGGAAGAGAAAGAGCGAGTGAGAGAAGGGGAAAAGAGAGAGAGAGAAAGGGAGAGAGAAGGGGTAGGAGGAGAGAGAAGAGAATGAGTGAAGGAGAAAAAGAGGGGGGCAGAAGGAGACAGAAAGAAGGAACAAGAGAAGAAGAGGAGGGCTCCTGCATCATACAGGCAAAAGCTTTTAAAGACAAATTGTATTACACAATGGGAGGGGGTGGATCTGTTATTTACCCCCTATAATAAAAACAAAACCAACATATTCAAGATGAGTGCCGATTCAACTCTTAATGGTGCTGTGACAGCCATGTGTGAAAGCTGTAAGCCCAAAATCTACAGCTGTATAAAGAGAACAATACAATCAAAAGATGGAATTTTAAACTGTTTGAATGAATGCATTACATGGCAACAGGGACATTTAAAGCTATCAGTACTGTGTGTTTTTTCCACAAGCACTAAGAAGCTCCCCCAGTAATTGACAGTTTGGTCAAGGCATGGCTTGTGGCTTGATGTCACTTCATGTCAAAGTGAGTTAGGAAAAACAGAGATGGGCAAAAGTGGCCATTCTTGAATCAACCTCTATCCAGGAAGTGAACTATATAATTATTTCATTATTAAAGCTTGGCTGTGGTTCTGAGAGGCACAGGGACAACGTCTTCACGTCTCCTCTTTCATTTCAGGTTGTTTTCCCCTGCAGATTTTACCCGTCTCTCGTGTTTTTGTTTCATGCAACCTTCACCTCCCCACCTCCTCCATCACCGTGCAGCAGTTCTGTCTCCCTGGGTGAGAGCTGGAATGACCCCCCTATCCTCTATACGGTCGGCAATGGCATAGCCTGGATTCGAACTGGCGAGCTCCAAGCTATAGGGCGCATCCTGCACTCTGGGGGGAGTGCCTTTACTGGATGCGTCACTCGGGGGCCCGTCTCCCTTGTATTCTCGATTTCAATTGGTCTGTGTTTGATGGTCCAATAAGAACCTTAAACTCTTTGCTTTGTGTCTGCTCCTGCTTTAAATACCTGTTCAACCTGATGCCAACCCTGAACTAAACTAACCTCCCCATGGAGCAGTTGCATGCCCCTAGTGGTCATTTCTAAAAGCCGATTCCTGTCCTAGCACCCATTGGGGATGATCCTGTTATCACTGATAGGATCAACTCAGAGTTGGGAATCGTTCAGTATTTTGAGGCGGGAGAGAGCATGGATTTTTGTATTTCTATTTTTAAATACGTGCTTCAGTGTCAGTGGAGCACTGAAGTGTCTGTTACCACAGAGACAGAAACAGAGTCAAGTACACAACAGCCAATGGCAAAGTGAGGTGCTGGGAATGTGCTTGGTGAAGCTGAACCATTGAAATTGTGTGTGCAACCGAGCTCCTGGTTGATAAACGATATTAGTTTGTAAACCTGGTCAGAAATACCCACAGGATTTTACATTAAAAGAAATGTAATGGTATAAAATAGCTCTATAATATCATATTCTAAACGTATTTATGCTTTAATGTATTTTGCACATCTTACCATATAGGCTTGTGGTGGCCAATACCTGAGCTTGTGTGAAAACATCAACTACAGTATAATAAATAAAACTGTTTCCAAGCCCCTCAATTAAATGCTGGCATTGCTTGTTACTGGTTCGTTATGTTATTGGCTATAGAGCTTTGATAATCTAGACACGTGTCAGGCTGTAGTGAAAGCATCATTAAACAAAGTCTTCCTTGTGCAATGTAGCCTTTATCTAGCATCAGCTACAAATCGAGTCAAAAAATGCAGCTTTCAGAAACTGTTATTCTATTATTGAGTGGTGATCTCCAAGCTATCTCCAAGCTCTTTGAAAATGCAGTTACTCTAGGATTCATGTATTATGCCATGCTACTATGTCTGAGTATGAATGCCTCTCTGTTTAAAGAAATGTCTCCCACCCTCTGTCCTAAGTTTCCATTGAATTTCCAGCTGTGTCCTCTGGTCCTGGTTTCTGTGCTGCACTTAAAGTATTGGTTAGGGTTAACTTTTCAACTCCTTGTAAGATGTTAACAATCAAGCCCCTCCTAATTCCTCTCTGCTCCAGGGCCACGATGTCCTTTTGGTACTGCAGTCAAGTGCGGTCTCCCCAGTGCATTATACAACCTCATCGTACCCTCCTTTGATTTCTACACTTTTGACTATATAAGCCAGTTTTCTGGTTACCTTTTTAATTAGTGGTGTGAAGCCAGGAGCTCTCAATAATTGACCAGTAGTTGGTGGATAAATCTTATTTCTTGTTCTCCTGCTGATTGATCACAGAGCCATTTGGGATCCGCAATGAATCCTGAAGTATCGCCACCCCCGCTATATTTGTACAGTAGCAGAAAGCAGCGGACTGTTAAGCACCATGACTCCTGCCCCCTCAGCACCCCCCTGTTTAATGAGAGGCTGCTGACAAGTCTCTAATTATCTCTTCGAGTAACTTTAGCAAACACTGCAGCTCAGCTTGTAATTAATTCATTATTGCTGTTTTTCCTCCACACAACTTTCAGAGATTGATTATTGCAATGCTCTTTTCATTGGCCTGACTAGTGCTGTTATCGGTAGGCTGCAGCTTCTGCAGAACTCTGCAGCTTGTATTTGAACAAACACTAGGGCTGCACAGCACATGACCCCCATCTTCAAAACACTTCATTGGCTTGTGGCGTGCGATACAGGACTGCCGTGCACATGATCCTTTATACTTCTGTCCATCTGAAACCGCACACTTCACAAATACTTTCCGTTTCATTTCAAACAGCTGAACACAATTCAAATATTAAAACTAGGCATGACTAGTTCGCTGCTAATGTACACTTTAAACACACAAAACATTAAGATGTGCTGCTGCTGCTTTGAAATTAGTCGACTGTTCAGTGCTTCTCCTACCTGGTATTACACTAGTGTCAGTTTCCAAGGGCAATGTCTTAAAGTATATGAGGCTACACAATTCTAGTAAATCTTACCTAATGTATAGTGCTATCATTTCGTTGGTCTCCTATTTTCTTATATGAAAAATGCACACATTATAGGAAAGGTGCATTTTGTAATGGTAATTTATTTGAAGCTGTTGGAGAAGAATATTTATCGAACGCTCCTTGCAGATACTTCAGTGCTGTACTTCCAGTCAACTTCATAAAGTCGCATGAAGGAAAAGCTGGGATTGGCACTCAAATATGAGTCAATGCGTCCGGCTTCTGGCAGTGTGAGTTCTTTTAAAGAGAATAAAAGGCAAACATTTAGAATGTTTCTGAGGTTTTTAACAATTTTTTTTTTCTTGAGAAATACATATATTTTTTAAATGCTCCCAGGAAGAGACTTTGTCCAAAAAAAACCCAAAACAAACCAGAAGCAACTGACGTGTGTCAGAGGTTGTCCTTCAACAGGAAGTACAGCATGGAAAAGAGTGCTTGGAAATGTTTATAAATAGCAATAAAAATAATTGTCCACCTCTTTCATATTGGCAAATGTGAGATCTATGAGGTGCTGGTAAAACATATTAGGTAAGATTGAATGGAAGTATTGTGTTTGCTCGGTGTGCTTTAAATCTACCCTCCACTGGGTGACTGGGTTTCAGGCAGGAGGGTGTACAGGTCAAGACTGAGGAGCAGAACTATTATCCCTGCTTTCATGAGCACTGAATTCACAAGCACCAAAAAACAGGACAGGCTTTTTCATGTTTAGTTTGACACTGGCAGGTAAATGATTTAGCTTTTCTGTATCTGCTGCTCTTGGGGGAGTGGGGGGGGGGGTTGCTAGGCAACAGACAAATGTCTGGCACAGCACAGTCTGACAGGCTGTCTGTCTCATATAAGATGGGGGGGTACCAAGGGGCTTCGGGGAGATTATTACTGTTACTGTAGGGAATAATCCACACCCAAGTGATGCTATATAAACCACAAGAGTGTAAGGAAAAAGCCTGCATTTACATCCTAGAGAAATCAAGGGACCCACAGGGTATACCAGGAGAACATGCCCACACCAGGGTATACCAGGAGAACACACCCCACACCAGGGTATACCAGGAGAACACGACCCAACCAGGGTATACCAGGAGAACACGCCCCACACCAGGGTATACCAGGAGAACACACCCCACATCAGGGTATACCAGGAGAACATGCCCCACACCAGGGTATACCAGGAGAACATGCCCACACCAGGGTATACCAGGAGAACACACCCCACACCAGGGTATACCAGGAGAACACACCCCACACCAGGGTATACCAGGAGAACACGCCCCACACCAGGGTATACCAGGAGAACACACCCCACATCAGGGTATACCAGGAGAACATGCCCCACACCAGGGTATACCAGGAGAACATGCCCCACACCAGGGTATACCAGGAGAACATGCCCACACCAGGGTATTATTATTATTATTATTATTTATTTCTTAGCAGACGCCCTTATCCAGGGCGACTTACAATCGCAAGCAATTACAAATACATTCAAGTGTTACAATACAAGTAATACAATAAGAGCAAGAAATACAATAATTTTTGTTCAAGTGTGACAAACCACAATTCAATAATGCAGCAGATAATAGTGATAGTTACATCAGGATATGATTAAATAGTGATAGTTACATCAGGATATGATTAAGTACAAAATACTACAGGTTAAACACTTGGCAGATTACAATATTCTGAAGTACAGGATTAAATGCAGTAAAACAGGGGGTAGATAAGATCAAAATAAAGCACATTTAAATGAAGGGTGATAGTGTCCCAGGATACAACAGAGGAGTTCTACAGGTGCTGTTTGAAGAGGTGAGTCTTAAGGAGGCGCCGGAATGTCATCAGGGACTGGGCAGTCCTGACATCTGTAGGAAGGTCGTTCCACCACTGCGGAGCAAGGGTGGAGAAGGAGCGGGCTCGGGAGGCAGGGGAGCGTAGCGGAGGTAGAGCCAGTCTGCTAGTGCAGGCGGAGCGGAGAGGTCGAGTGGGGGTGTAGGGAGAGATGAGGGTCTGGAGGTAGCTGGGTGCAGTCTGGTCAAGGCATCTGTAGGCTAGTACAAGAGTCTTGAACTGGATGCGAGCGGTGATCGGGAGCCAGTGGAGCGAGTATGGGCGAAGCGAGGCAGAGAGAACACCAGGCGGGCAGCAGAGTTCTGGATGAGCTGGAGCGGACGGGTGGCGGACGCAGGGAGGCCAGCCAGGAGGGAGTTGCAGTAGTCTAGGCGGGAGAGTACCAGGGCCTGGACCAGGAGCTGGGTAGCATAGTTGGTGAGGAAGAGTCGGATTCTTCGGATGTTGCTCAGGAAGAATCGGCAAGTGCGTGCCAGAGTGGAGATGTGCTGGGAATAAGAGAGGCAGGGGTCCAGGGTGACTCCAAGGTTCTTAGCGGAGGAAGAGGGAGAGAGTGTGGTAGATTCCAGAGGAACAGAGATAGAGAGATCAGAGGAGGGGGAGGAGGAGGGAAAGAAAAGGAGGTCAGATTTAGAGAGGTTGAGTTTGAGGTGATGCGAGTGCATCCAGGAGGAAATAGCAGACAGACAGGTAGAGATACGGGAGGAGATGGTGGAGTCAGAGGTGGGGAAGGAAAGGAAAATCTGAGCATCATCAGCATAGAAATGGTATGAGAAACCATAGGATGCGATGAGGGGGCCCAGGGAGCGGGTGTAGAGAGAGAACAGGAGAGGACCCAAGACTGACCCTTGGGGGACTCCAGTTAAGAGTGGGTGAGGTGTGGAGGTTGCTCCACGCCAGGTTACCTGGTAAGTGCGGTTGGAGAGGTAGGAGGAGAACCAGGCCAGAGCAGTGCCAGAGATCCCCACGCCCACACCAGGGTATACCAGGAGAACACACCCCACACCAGGGTATACCAGGAGAACACGCCCCACACCAGGGTATAGTTTGTAATTGTATTAACGTCCAGTTTATGGCAGAGCAATATTTCTCTCTTATTATTTTTCTCTAAATCTGCTTTTACTTGACTTTGAACTTCAACCTCCAAGTAAATCATGTGACAATGTGACCTTTCAACTCCCCCCGCTAACATCTCTGCTTATATAAATGCAGTGTTCAGGGGTCACATTGTCACATGATGCATGGACTGAGGAAGGCTTTCCAGGGTTCTTCAGACATGTCTTTGCAGAGCAACAGGACCCAGAACCACTCAGGATGACTGCAAACAACATAAATCGTAAAGGAAATGTAGACAAGGGGAATTAAAATGATGCTATTTGATTTGAAGATACGTACTCTGTTGCAGTGGCTGCTACTAGAAAATGATATCTATTTTGTGAGCAACTGTGGCAGGGTGGAAGTATAAGTAGTGTTTTTTTTTATTTTGTATTTAAGTTTGGCAGGGAGGGGGTTAAATCCCTCCCTGACAAAATACATGTGAGAATGCGGCTGGAGCCTTACTTGACTATGCAATGATTAAGTAGGCTCCAGCCACATGGCGTAAAAGGGAAGGAGAAATCCTTTTTTGGGAGAAAGGGAGAAAGGGAGTTACACTGTGTTGTTGGTATCTGTGTTTTGGTCTGTGAAGGTGAATGCCCAGCCAGCCTGATATTAGTGTTTTGTTTTGTTTTACTGTTTATATCGGCCCTTGTGCCTGTTCCTTCCTGTTTTTGTGATTTGTGTGTTTATTAAAAATCTGCAATACCACTGAAACCTAGTCTTTCTGTGTCTTCCCCCTGCCGGTAACAGCCTGGGCCCTGACACTAACCTGTTCACAGCAACATTTAAAAAATATATATTGTACAGTATCGTCTGCCACCACACACAAAAGGTTGTATTGCACTGAAACGGAGTTGAAAAGCCCTTTACTGACATCTAGTGGACATGCTAATACAGTGCAATCCACATTCAGTTTCAGTTCCCTGAGATCATTTTTCCAGGTCTCTGGCAGTTATTTTAAGATCCACACCTGGGGGATTGCTCCTGAAGCGAGGAGACAGATTCAGAACGCATTCCAAGGCCACGCTGATTCCTGAAACAGCCTGAGTGGTGAAACTGCTCCTGAAGGAATCCTCTTGTTGATTAATGACCTCAAAATGTCAAACTGATCGTTATGCAGTATTTGCCCTCAACTATTGCAAACAGGAGTAGGAGGAGCATACCTATAATTAGCAGATTGATGTTATGAAAATTCCGTCCATTTCCTTGTAGGTGATTGATCTCAAAACGATCCAAGTGATTCTGCCTCAACAACATGACTAGGCAGCCCATTCCAGCCCCTCACCACTCTCTGTGTGAAGAAGTGTCTCCTTCAACAACATGACTAGGCAGCCCATTCCATCCCCTCCCACTCTCTGTGTGAAGAAGTGTCTCCTTCAACAACATGACTAGGCAGCCCATTCCAGCCCCTCACCACTCTGTGTGAAGAAGTGTCTCCTTCAACAACATGACTAGGCAGCCCATTCCAGCCCCTCACCACTCTCTGTGTGAAGAAGTGTCTCCTTCAACAACATGACTAGGCAGCCCATTCCAGCCCCTCACCACTCTCTGTGTGAAGAAGTATCTCCTTCAACAACATGACTAGGCAGCCCATTCCACCCCCTCACCACTCTCTGTGTGAAGAAGCGTCTCATACTCTGTGCTTAGTCTGTCTCTATTTCATTTTCAAAGTGTCCTGATAGATCACACAAACATGTAAAAATACTGATTTACACCAAGAAAATGCATGACTACATTGTCACAATTATGTTAATAAAAATATAGTTTAGTTTAATAAGGGCTTTTTCGACCATCCCTGGATAAAGGACTATAATATATTTGTCAAATTGATATAAATAAAATAATAAATGTAATGGTACTTACCCTACTCATTACTGAACTGAAGCTTTGAGCTCTCAAAAGCGGTGACAGATGACACTCGCACCCACACACAGTGTCACAGCTATAGTTTCACCTCACTTATTGTTAGCCAGACCTCTCCAATCACAGAACAGCTGTTATCGTATCTGTGACATCTTTCAAAAACAACTGGAGCTCTTAAAAGCATGCGTTACTAATACAATTAGATCATCACAGAAGGACTGGCAAACAGACCCATGCACTCACACAGGGGGGACATGAGGTAACATCTCAGCTCAAAGCAGGCTGCTCAAAAGCAGTTCCTTATAGAGAGGACTTTGTACCTTTTATGTCCCTCAGTATTTGGTCCACGAAAAATATCAAACCAGCAGTAAAACGATAAAGCAAAACATATATCTGTCCTTGTGCCAGGGTGCTCTTTGTGTCTGTCAAATAAGGCAAACTTGCACATGTCAAAGCTTTAATTAAGAGGATTGTAGCTAACAACATATTTCCATACATCTTACCCCTCATGTACTTCCATTCACTCTACAGATAATTAGTAATATAACAAAAACAGACTGTAGTCACGTATGTCTAAAACCCATATGGTATAAATACCGGGCATGGAGGTGACACAGATAGAGAAGCCTCTAATACATCCAGGATCATCATGGACCATCAGTGAATCACTTTCTTCAGCACAAGTTATGTGGGGTATAAGGAGGCTGTCTGTACTATAAGTCACACTTACTTTTTTCTTTTATATAACCTCTTGTCAAATTCTGATGAAACTTGATAAGGACAAGTTAGCATAAGTTAGTGAGTGTTAGTGAGTGTAACATAGTCTGTCTGTCTCTCACACACTGCATTTTTAAATATACAGTATCCTGAGAAGCGAGTATGAAACTTGGTCTGGACATTCTTCAGCTCAGGTTAATGAGTAGCAGAACCTGGGATATACAGAGCCCTCCCTCCCTCCGACCCTGTCTGTCTGTCTGTCTGTCTGTCTGTCTGTCTGTGCGTGCCTGCAGCTCAAGTTTTTAGATAAATCAAGATTAGCACTACATCAGCTTGGTCTGGACATGCTTTAGCACACAAGCGCAATCTGTCCATCTGTCTGTATGTCAAACTTGCAATAGTGGACAAGGTCAGGGTGATACATTTTTACAGCACACTGATAGCTCTCATTTTGAATTTACAGCCGTGGCGGGGGTGGATGTCAGTAACATGCTTCTTTATTATAGCTATAGTCTCTTATAAAAGTTTCCCATAGTAAAAGCATATCAAAAGGTAATAAAGCATAGAGAAAACACAGGCACTGTAAAGCCCAGAGAGGTGTGGTAAAGACGTGGCAAACCACGGTAAACTATGGTAAATCCATAGTATAACTATGGTAAATTGCCATGCAAATTTACTGCAGTAAACCTTTAATATTGTATTTGAAAAAAAAACAATACCACTTGTCAGTGTGATAACTCCAGTTTATGATATTGACATCGTAAAGGCCCTGTATCAGATAACACAGATATCATTAGGCTGGCACCAGAGAGGTAAGCCAATCCCTCAGGAATCCCCAGGCCTCTAGTGGGCTCTGTTTTATGACCTATTGTCTTTGATGAGACGCCTATGCACGCTGGAATGTGTTATAAATACCTTGCTTTTGCTTGTTACTCATATCGTCCAACACTGACCCACGTCACTTATTTTCAAACTGATAACCTTGCGGTTCAAACCCTAACGTCTTAGCGTTCAAATACAGAGCTTGCAAGGAGAGGCATACACCGTATAGACCTGTAGCATGCATGCATAGTGACACTCGCGCTATAGAATTGAACATACTGCTTTTAAATAAAGCAGATGGGCATTTGGGTAGACACTGTTAATTTGTATAATGCTGAAGCACTTCCTTATACAGCCCATTCATGCAGCCTTATGAGATCAGTGTTTCCCACAAGTTGTATTTTTTTTTTTTAAATACAGTATCCATATAAAAAATTTACTGCAGTAAATGTGCATGCTAATTTCCCATAGATATCTATGGTACTTTACCACACATCTCTGGGCTTTACAGCGCCTATTTCTGGATATGCTTTTACTATGGGAATCATTAAGAGACTATAACTATAATAACCACTGTAAATTCAAAATTAGAGCTATCAGTGAAAGTAGTTCACGATGACCTTGTCCACTATATGCAAGTCAGCCGTCCATCAGGATCTGGAGTCGGAAAGAATCACATGTACACGCGGCCGCTTGATAAACCACCTGTTTCATCCACATCTGGTGTAAACAGCTTTAAGAATCTCAGCCATTGGGGAAGATTCTGTCACATGACTGTATGTTTATTTTAGTATTACTATCTTGGATACAGAGCATTGCAATATGGTGAAGCTCACATTGGATGCTTCTGTAGTTTTGTATGGGGTGCCATGTGTAATAATAAAAGCGTTCATATTTTAACATGTCTTTTTTTCCAGATGGCTGTGGCACTACGGCGGGTTAGGGAGGCAAAACCATCAGGGACTGTTTCTCCTCATCGCGCTACAGCGAACCCTATCGGAAAGGCGTCTGGGTGAGCTCATGCAGGGCTGGCCTTTGTCCTCCAGAGGCTGGCAGCTCACTGACATCCACCTAAAGTGCCTGGATGTAAAGAGGCAATTGGATGTGGTAAGGGCACACAATGGGACATTCTAATTAGGGAGAATATAATTGGGAAAATACCCAAACTGTAGACAGGTACATTTACTTTATACATTGTTTATGCATACAGTAACTTTTTATTTTTTTATTTTTTATTACAACAGCAATATAATAATCTGTACATTTTGGCTCGTTCAGCCTTCGTCGGGAGTTTGCATTTCAATCAAGCAGATTTAATATACATAAAGAAAGTACAGATACGTATTTATTCATGTATTTATATATTTGTTGTTTTATTTCAACAGGTTTTCAGTTTTCAAACTTTATCATTTAAATTAACAAGTTATTCATTAAAATCAGTCATCTTCAACAAAGATGTAGCTATATATATATATATACAAATATATACATCATTGGGATGCTTTGGGAGCATGTACACTGGGCTTGGCGTTTCCTCAGCATGTCTGGCTACAGCACATTGTAATAGAGTTGGGGGACACCTTTGTGAAAGTGTAGACAGACTCAACTTCTCCTTTACGATCCTTTCCTGTCCAGAACAACATTCCGATTTTTGCCAAGACAAACATTTCCCACAAAATTCTGAACATAAAAACGATACATATCTGAGCATGAAACAGCGGAATACATCCCCCCTGCCTCTCAGGTCTCCAATATCCTGTCTGGAGCTTCCTCTTTGTCTGAATTGTGGGGCCCAGTGGGGATGGCAAGGTACGGATGCTTGTGCTATCCAGTTCTGAAGCTCAGAGGAACGCACCTAAACCAGGGGGATCAGTCAGTTCTGCAGCTCAGAGGAACGCACCTAAACCAGCGGGATCAGTCAGTTCTATTGCAGCTCAGAGGAACACACCTGAAGAGCTGTCTTTGACCCCTCCTTGTTTAGGATACAGGAAGGACGTGGGATTGTTAAACAGCACTCTCAGCTCTCTCCAAAGTCATCCCTGCTTCTTAGGACAACTTTGCTCATAGTGTTTCTAGAACTATTAAAAGTCAGATCTGAGACTGGTAAACTGTTTTCTGTTCACTACAGCTTGTAACGTCAGCAAGCTGGTAGGGTTACAAAAACACAGCAATATTTGTACTCATGTGTGGTTTCAAATCTTCTAAGCATCCATGTTGTCTTCATTTTTTCTTTTCTCTTGCCTTTGATGTTTGCGATCATTCTTAGCGGTCCTTAGTGCTACGACTACATTAGTATTTTTTGTGCTCAAGTGCTTTGATTTAATGAGCTGCTCTTACACAGACTAGATCAGCCAAAGGGTCTTTATATTAGTAAGCAGCAGCGCCATCTAGAGCACAGCCGTGTATTGCCAGGGAAACTAAAGAAAGAACACTGGATGACACAGACTCTTCTATTAAAACAGTTTGGCTGATGTGGCCTACATATGTCTATGGAACTGAAGCAACACCATATTTACTGTATTCCTTCGAATTTAAAACGCCCTTGAATTTAAGATGCAGCCCAAATCTACCACCCTCAATTTGAAATAAAAAAAAAAACATCAAAGAAATATGCATTTACAAAGATACATCCAAGCATGATAGTGTTTGTTAGAAACGCTGAAATTGTAAAAGCTTCTCTTTGAATTCCTCAGGAAGCGAACGACGCTTCTTTGGAAATGGCTGCCTGTATGTCATGGGTGATTCGAAACCGGGCAGTAACGTTTCTGTTCTTCTTTTCTCGTCAGTCATACTGTACTCGAATTTAAGATGCAGGCTATTTTTGAGAAGCAAAAAATGATTAAAAAATTGCGTTTTAAATTTGAAGGAATACGGTAAGTAATCGCAATGAGAACCACTCACAATAATTGCATTGTAGGGGACAGTAGAACATTTTAAATGCATTTTAGGCTACTCGCGTTCTAAGTTGTGTTTTAATGTTCACATCCTGGTAACTTTAGCACATTCACATTTTAGCCGCACCCAGGCCTTTCTGACATGCCTGAGTCTGGTGCTCTCTTAGTATATGGAGATGTCTGTGAAAGCAACATATAGACCCCAAAACTGTGTAATTCACGAGATAGCTGCTGCAAGATCAGCATTTAAAATGTACATTTCATTTGAAAAAGGAGACTGTTGTAACAGGGAGTGTGTTCAGAGTATATGTTGCTTGCACAGAAGTTATTGCAAGGCATCTCTTGAAACACAGTACCGTCTCACCTTGCTGTTAAAAGACTCGACTGACGTGAATCTTATTACTGGTTGGACTCCTGTAATGAGTCTGATCGCTATAGAGCAGAGTAACCAGGAGTCTGTTTCATTTCTGAAACAGTCATGATCATTTCTGCAATTCGTCTCCAAAAGGTAGTTCTGAACAATACAGGACACAGGATTGGACGCTGGGCGAGTGTATTCCTCTATCCTTGCTCTTGTACAATAATGGGTCTTGGTGGTTTCTCCATATTTTCCACATGCATATAAACACTCAAACCAAGACCCACTCACACACTCTTTTGGGCAAGCAGTGTATAGCAGACAGACACCCCTTTCAATAAATAAACACATTCCACCATTACAGTGCGACTCTTTTCTTGTGAATTGGGAAGCATTGGTTTGTGCAACACGTGGCAGTGACGTTGGTCACTATAAATTCTTAAAGCAAAATGAATACTGAAGACCAGCACTTTGGAATCGTCCATTTCTGATGCATCCAGCAGTGCAGAAGAACAATTGTCCATTTCTGTAATGAGGATCTATCCAAAACTTTACATCATTACTTGCGGACGATGAAGGAGACTTCAGCTGTTGCTTGGTTCTTGACAGGTCAAAGACAGTTGGAAGTTTACAGACTAAGGACCTTTTTATTTTCATTAAAATCTAATTGTGGTTCAACAACGTTAACTAACATTTCTAGTGTAATCTTGTAGCAGCATATAGACACCAACATGTTTTTCACGAGTTTATCTTGAATGGGTGTTTCAAAGTGAATTCCTTTTCCATTACCAGTGAGTGATGGCTCTAGCCAGCCATGAAAACAGGACACTAATGTCTTCAGCCTAACCCTCGCAGTTCAGAAGACTCTGGATAAGATAAAGAATTCCCTGCGTTGTCATCCTTCGTTTGTTTTTATGCTTCTGTTACCCAGGCAGGATTATGTTCATCCTACTCGAAAACAAACACCTGTATTTCTATTTGAATGTTTTAACAAACACTGCTTGGGATGTATTCTGTGGCAAAAATGACCATATTTGTATTAGTTTATATACCAGAATCTATAAAAGACTGTATCAAAAAGATATTGAAGACTTAAAATGAACACTAACGCATAAATAAAACAAATAACACACTGAGTTTTTCTCTTTTTGTAAATGAGTAATTTACTGGCATACCAGGTTTATTTTACTGTAATATGGTATGAATTATAGTTTTAAAGGTAAAATGTAAGAATATTCTAATATTAGGTTAAAATTGAAAGTACATGAAAAAAACCCATGCATCCCAGCACTACGATCTTAATAGTGGTTTCACTGAAGACCAGCTGGACTGCTGCGATGCTTGCTTAAAGTCATCTCTCCACGGTGCAGCTGTCACATTTTCTCCAGGCTCAGGGGTCAAGGCTCAGTTAGCTCAGCGCTTGGGCGGTCTCGCACAGCGGGACAGTGCTGTCCTGACTCTGCCCATCCATGTCTATGTCCAGCAGGGTCTGTCTGGCTGGGACTGGCTCCTCTGAGGCCTGCGGGCTGTCACAGCTGCTGCCGGGAGAGGAGCTGTGCGTCCGTCTGAACGACACCAACTTCCAGGGGTCGATCCTGGCCCGGCCGGAGGAGGGGCGTGGCCGCGGTGCAAACTCCAGCGTCTTGGGCCTCTCGATCGCCGCAGTGTCCTTCTCGAGGGGAGGCCTCCGCCGCGGGACCTGGGGGAAGAGCGTAGAGGGGTCGGGCAAGCGAGGGACCTCCACATCCCTGGAGCCTGGAGAGGAAGGGAGTGGGCAGGTCAGTGTTTTAGAAATCAAACAAATATCAGGGGAACAGGAAGAAAAAGGATCTGCTTGTCAAAGTCTAGCTGAAAAGACCCTGCTTATATTTTTGTCAGAAGGGTTTGTCCAGAAGACTGTCTAGTCTGAGCGTTGCAATAAAAGATGCTGTCTGGACTGGTACCATTTTTCCGCACCCTTCCCAATGCACAGACATGCTTTCAGCCAGTTAACGTGCTTTGAAGACACTGCTGAAAGTGTAACAGCCTTCCTAAAAATAAGGCAAGTAAACAGAGAACTTTCTTTAACCTAGTGTAATATCATGTTTTTTTAAACGAAACATGTGTTTGTGATTTCTATATACTGGAGCACATTTGTATAAAATCAGAACCCATAAATAATAAAAACAATAAAGACGGTGTACCTGTGTCAGGGAGGACCTGCACGCTGCCGTCAGACGGAGTCCTGCGGTGGGTGGGGGTCTGAACCCGGGGCTGAATCGCCCCGTCCGAGGGGGTGCGCCGGTGCCCTCGCAACACGGCCTGGGCCGCGCTCACGTGCGTGGGGGTCAGGGACTGCCTGGGGTCTTTCTTGAAGCTCTCAGTTTTGAGGTCCAGCAGGGGGTTGGTGGCAGAGCGGTCCTCGCTCTCAAAGGGAAGCAGTGACTTGGTGGAATTGCAGTCGGAGAGGGAGGACAGGGACAGCAGGGTGACTGAGCTGGAAGGCTCCAGGGAAGGCAGGACGGACTCCTCTCTCCTGCTGGCGGGGCTGGTGCTGCGGCGGAAGCGCCCTGTCCGCTGGAAGAGACCTTCCTTCTTCTTCTTCTCCTCCTTGGCTTCCAACTCGTCCTGGGACATCTTGAAGACAGCATTGTGCACAGGGTCAGAGATCAGAGATCGTCATTTAGAGGGTCCAGCTTTTTTTAACTTAGTGTCATACCATAAGTCATGTTTTCAAATAAAAATACACACTTGCTGTAACGCGTGTTTCTTTCAGAACATCACATCAGAGATCTATACAACGAATGAGAATGTATGGTGTGGAAAATTAACCAAATTACTTTCACTTTAAGGAGGTGGCAGAACGTCCATGCACATGTAGACATTTTATTTTATTTCAATCTCTCTAGGCTATTCAGCTGATCCTATTAAAAAGGTATCACCAGAAAAGCCCTATTCTTACTAAACATTACAAATATATATTCACTCACAATATAAAAGCAGCCAATCACACTTAAATATTACCTGCTGTCGCCCGAGCTGGAGGAGGTCGTTGCCGAGGGCGATAGAAGCCAGTATGGAGGCACAGCCCAGCAGCACTAGGCTGTTCTTCTTGCGCTGGGCGCCACGGCGATGGCAGTCTGTGGGGGTGCAGCTGGAGGGAGGGGGCACGCTGTCCTCCTCCGCCCCGTTACTGTCAGCCTCGTCTGGGGGGTTCGTCTGAGGGGAGCTGGCATCATAGTCCTCTTCTGTACCAAATAACAGACAGATAGTGTGAACCAGAAACCAGGGATACATGGCTGTTTCCACTACTGCACTACACTTTCAAGTGAATACATAATCTGTACATCTGAACAAATACATTGAGAAAGACATAGGTGAAACATGTATTTCTAAACAATCTGTACAAGTCTATATAATCCAGTAAATTCATAAGAATGCTTTCATTATATACGGTAGTTTAAAAATAACCACACACACACTTACTGTATACCCTTTAAAAAGTTTACTGTGCTACATATTCCCATGTTTTTTCTGCTGGTTAAACAATGCACATTTCCCATAGTTTACTACGGCATGCTATGTTTTTAATATGCTTTACCATACCTCTCTGTGCTTTAAAATGCTTACCTATCCTTTACCACACATTCACTGGGCTTACACTTTGCACAGCTTTTACTGTGGGAAACTTTTATAAGGGAACACAGGGGTTTTGGTTTATGAAAATTGTAAAGCAGCCGCAGGGAGGAAGCGTTTTAGACTGAACGGAGTTGTTCATGTGCAGCACGCGACTGGAGACGGAGCACGGACAGCAACAGCAGCGTGAGCTTCTGACAGCACACAGCCTGACATGCTTCCTTACCCATCTCGTTGAGGCTGGCGAATCCCCCAGAGATTGGGACATGCTTGGGAGATTTGCCCAAGTTGGGGGCACTGGATGACCACTGCTTACAACCCTCCCCCAGGGACTTCAACCTGGACAGACACAGCAGCGAGGAGAAATGCAAAGCATGTTTTAGGAGTCTGTGTCCCATAAAATCACTTTGAATTCTTCATGTGGCCAGACATTTTCATGATGCTAATCGAGAGCTGGTTTAGCCAACAAATTGAAGTTAGGCTCTATTTTTATTTTTCTACAATACATTGTCGATTGTCGCCTGTCCTGTATTCAATCAGGAAATCGGTTGCTCATTATGCCGCTATTTATGTCCCATTATATTGCTCTTAATCATCATTCATTATAATTTGGCATGTCTAATAATGTCACCAGCATCTCAGCAGTCAGTGGTCAAGCCTGAGCAAGGTGGGATGTGCAGCGACTGGTGCAAGCGTGGAATACATGTCCCCCAGGTGTCTGATATGAGGGAGTCTGTACCTGTCTTCTCCTCCGATGCGCTCTCTCTGGTGTGTGGAGCTGGGGCTCCAGGTGCGCACCTTCTTCTTGTTGGAAGCCAGGTCCTCCTTCTTACACACCGCACTGCGCCCCCACGTCCTGCTGCCGTCGCTGGGGGTCACTGCCGCAAAGACAGCACATCATCAGCAAACGGACAGGAGTTTGAAGACTATATAAAGTATTCATTCAGGTCAAGCAGACATTTCTGATGATGTCTAGATTAGTAGAACAGGTCTTGATACTCACACTAGCTCTGCACCCAGTCCTGAGTTTGAAATGAGAGATCTAGTATTGAAATGACCAGGTTCCAGGAGTTTGAACAATCAGCCCCTTGATAAATCTGCTCTGAATGAACTGATCAAACTTCTCATCACCGCATGAATATGTCACCTCTGAGTCTGCAGGTTTATTAATAGGAGTTGTTCATGCAGCTGTACGGGAAGGGCAATCTATTTACCATCAAACTCCTGTCTCCCGATTACTGAAATAATAAACTGTATTGAGGGTGTCTCTGAAAGGGGGCAGGGCTACTGTTTCAAGCCACGGTAATGACATCAGTTTCCATATTAAGTGAACAGATGAAATGGTTTCCATCCCAAGCTGAATCACAGTGGCCTGTACTCACATCGGATCGCCCGCAGCCGAGGGATGATGACAGGGCTGCCTGGGGGGCTGCAGCTGTCCGAGCCCTGGCCTTTCCGCTTGTCAACGCTTGGAGATGCCTGCACGGTGATCTTGTGTTCAAAACCTGGAGAGGGAAGACAGAGAGAGACAGAGATTTGGAGACATTATCCGACCCCATGCGAATTCAGGTCGCAGACACAAGAGAAAAGGCCGTACAATGTTCCAAAAAAGATGCACGTCGCAAGAGTGTGGATGACGTAATTCCGACCAGAGACCCTCGATCGGAGTCCCTCGATCAGAGACCCTCGATCAGAGACCCTCGACTAGAAATGATGTTGGAGTCTGAACCAACCTTTACTGTTAGTACATACTAAACTTTAGTTTTAGGCTTTCTTAATCCACATTGATATGCATTTAGAATAAAACCCTCCACCCGCCCCTGATCATGACACATCTGCAGTCCAATTCTTTCATGGCTCTTCTGTCAGTTATAACATAAATATCTACAAAACACAGGAGGCCTTTCAGCCACCGGCGTAGATTTAGCTAGGGACGGTAGGGACATGTCCCTACCAATGTCAAGGGACCGTTGAATTGTCCCTACCAATAATTTTGATAAATCTGAAACGTTCTGTCAAGTCATTTTATCCGCTCCACAAAGGGTTAACTCTCTCAAGATCCCCTCGTTGCTCCTCCCTCCTCCAAAAAAAAAAGTAATTCCAGTGGGGCGTGAAAAAAGTAATTCCAGTGGGGCGTGAGTAAAACAAGGTTGGGAATCGCTGGCTTAGGCTGGACTCTGGAATGACGCTCTTCTGAAGTTGCCACTTGCCGGTCAGTCTGATATGAGTGTGAGCCACTGACTGAATGAAAGCCAGGTGCCTGGGCTGAAGGTATTGTCAGGTCGTGAGCAACATAGTTTGAGAGAATAAACCTACCTACCTACCTAATGGGTAGGTAAGTAGGTTTATTACGTTAGCGACCCATTGCTAGCTGCTAACCCCACGTCCTTGGTGGCTAGCTAGCTTGTTTCACAGCTAAATCATTGTGTGTGTGTGTGTGTGAGAGAGAGAGAGAGAGAGAGAGAGAGAGAGAGAGAGAGAGAGAGAGAGAGAGCATGAGAGAGAGAGAGCATGTTTTGATATCGTCAACCAACTAAGGTTATCTAATCACCTCAATTTGGCTTTAGGTGACTAAAGCATAATGGCAGCCAAAAAAAGAAAGATGGACGTAAGGAAGTTTTTTTTTTTTTTTACAAAAAGTCAAAGTGTAAGTAGGAAGATGTTGTTAAAGTAATAAACACAATTGATAATGATTCTCATAGCAAATGAAAAAATAATTTACTAATGAAGTTAGCAGAGTCATACTTTCTCTCTAAACAGCATGCATCAATTTATCATTTTATCAGGTGAATGAAGCAGTGCAGCCTGGTAAAAGCAGTACAGAGGCAGGTGGAGCAACAGGGTCGCAGGTGAGGTCTGTAATGGCTTAGTGATTATAACAGTGAAAGTATTAGACTCAGTTTTGAGATATGTTATTGTTTGAGGCACATTGTGATATGATAGTAGGCTAATGCTGTATAGTAATACATATATTTTCTCTCTATATGGCATGCATTAATTTATTATTTTATCAGGTGAATGAAGCAATGCACCCAGGTACGAGCAGCAGCACAGACACAGGAGAGGCAGGCAGAGCACGTGAGCGTGCATGTGCTCATGCTTGTAGTGGCAGGGGTATTGGTAGCTTACAGTAAGGCTGGGATAGGTTATAATTCAGGTTATTAGTAATTCTATAGCAGGGATGTCAAACCAGCTTCCAGGACGGACACTTTATCATAGTGTTTTAAGTGTATACCAGCCAACTTCATGTCAATCAGATTATCCTCCATTTATGTCCAGCATTCATTTCAAGTGACCATTTAACAGCTGTCTCCTAAAAAAAATTTTCCCGGGTGGGCATGCCCCCGAACCCCCCTAGCAACCGCGACTCCGCCCCCCTAAATAATTGTGTCCCCACCAATGTTCAAACCAAACCTACGCCCTTGCATTCAGCCCATCACTCCCAGAGCTGGTTGATCTCAAAACTTTGTCAAGTCGGTTCTTACTGGATCCCAGTCATGTTGCCTCAGCAACATGGCTTGGTAATGATACAGCGCTGCATGTCTGTTTTTTTTCCTATAATATGTTGCAAAAGGGTAATATTAGTTTGGACACCCCCCACTTGATTCTATGTAGCTTGAACTGAGAGCTTGCATATAACAGGAGTATTCCAGATGAGTTGCTTGGTGCACAAGAAGGACACACTCCCAGACAGGGATTCAATTTGAGAGCTAGCAGTGTGGCCACGATAGTGCCTGCCTAGACTACACTTTCGCCCGGTTCCTAGGATCTGGTTAATCTCAATCTTTGTCGGGTTGGGTAGGGTCCGCATCAACAACATGACTAGGCAGCCCATTCCACCCCCTCATCACTCTCTGTGTGAAGAAGTGTCTCCTTCAACAACATGACTAAGCAGCCCATTCCATCCCCTCAGCACTCTCTGTGTGAAGAAGTGTCTCCTTCAACAACATGACTAAGCAGCCCTCCAACCCATCTAACCTCATTTCTCTGCCTCTCCCCCCCTCCCGCACACTCTCTGGTGCACTCTGGAACTGTCACTCTTCTGCTAACAAAGCTGATTTCATCTCTGCCTTTGCCTCCCACCTCTCGCTCGATTTCCTTGCTCTCACTGAAACCTGGCTGTCCCCTGATAACACTGTTACTCCTGCTGCCCTGTCCTCTCTCTACGTCTTGTCCCATACCCCGCGTCTCACTGGACGGGGAGGTGGGACGGGTCTTCTCCTCTCTCCCTCCTTACTCTTTTCTGTCCCCTCCGATCTCACCTCACTCTCTGTCAATACCTTTGAATTTCATGCAGTCCAACTAACCTCTCCCTGTCAACTCCTGCTCATTGTCCTGTTCCGCCCCCCTGGGCCTCTCACTCACTTTCTGGATGAACTCGACTATCTACTCTCCTCCCTCCCCTCTCTGTCTACCCCGACTGTCCTGTTGGGAGACTTCAACATCCATCTCTCCAACCCCAGCCACTCTGCTGGATTCCTCCCTCTCCTTCACTCCTTCGACTTCTGTCTCTCTCCGTCCCCTCCTACCCACAAAGCTGGCCGTCAACTGGACCTCACCTTCTCCAGGGCCTGCTGCCCCTCCACCCTCTCTGTCACCCCCTGGACCTCTCTGATCACTATTTCATCTCTTTTTCTCTGTCTCTCCCCACTCTCCCTGCTCCTCCTACCCCCACTATCACCTCTCGCCGTAACCTCCGCTCTCTCTCCCCCTCTGTCCTTGCCTCCACTGCTCTCTCTCACCTCCCTCCTATCGACTCCTTTTCACAACTCTCCGTAGACTCTGCTACCTCCACCTCTTCTCTTCCCTCGACTCCCTCTGTCCCTTCACCTCCCGACCTGCTCGCCCCTCCCCTCCCCATCCCTGGCTCTCCTCTGCTCTCCGCTCGGCAAGAATCACACTGCGATCTACTGAAAAGAAATGGAAGAGAACCAAACTCCCTGCTGCCCTAGACCTTTACCGCACTCTCCTCTCCTCCTTCTCCTCTACTCTCTCCTCTGCTAAATGTGCTTATTTCCAATCTGTAATCCAAGCCTCCACTAACAACCCACGTAAACTATTCTCTACCTTCTCCTCCCTCCTAAACCCTCCCCCCTCCTCCTCCCTCCTCTATCTCCCCTGATGACTTTGCCTCCTTCTTCTCTTCTAAAATCTCAGATATCCGCAAACTCTTTAACACCTCTCCCTGCCCCGCACCCCCTCCTGCTCCAACCCCTACACCCACTACATCCCCTACTAACTCGCCCTCCTTCTCCACCTTCTTGCCCCTCTCAGACTCTGACCTCTCCTCCCTGCTCCAGGGTCACAAACCCACCACGTGTGCCCTGGACCCCCTCCCCACTCACCTCTTTCAAGCTGCTGCTCCTGCTCTACTCCCCTTCATCTCCTCCCTCCTCAACACCTCTCTACTTTCTGGTATCTTCCCCTCTGCCTTCAAAAAAGCCTCTATCACTCCCCTCCTCAAAAAACCTACCCTCGACCCCACCTCCCTCCAGAGCTACCGTCCTGTCTCCCTCCTACCCTTCCTCTCCAAAACCCTCGAGCGGACTGTACACCGCCAGCTCTCTGCTTTCCTGTCCAACCACTCTCTGCTTGACCCTCTCCAATCTGGCTTCCGCTCTGCCCACTCCACTGAAACCGCCCTCCTGTCTGTCACCAACTCACTTAAGTGTGCCCGAGCTGCATCTCTCTCCTCTGTCCTAATTCTCCTCGACCTCTCTGCTGCCTTTGACACTGTTGATCACTCTATTCTACTATCATCTCTTGCTGACCTGGGGATCTCTGGCACTGCTCTGGCCTGGTTCTCCTCCTACCTCTCCAACCGCACTTACCAGGTAACCTGGCGTGGAGCAACCTCCACACCTCACCCTCTCTTAACTGGAGTCCCCCAAGGGTCAGTCTTGGGTCCTCTCCTGTTCTCTCTCTACACCCGCTCCCTGGGCCCCCTCATCGCATCCTATAGTTTCTCATACCATTTCTATGCTGATGATGCTCAGATTTTCCTCTCCTTCCCCACCTCTGACTCCACCATCTCCTCCCGTATCTCTACCTGTCTGTCTGCTATTTCCTCCTGGATGCACTCGCATCACCTCAAACTCAACCTCTCTAAATCTGACCTCCTTTTCTTTCCCTCCTCCTCCCCCTCCTCTGATCTCTCTATCTCTGTTCCTCTGGAATCTACCACACTCTCTCCCTCTTCCTCAGCTAAGAAACTTGGAGTCACCCTGGACCCCTGCCTCTCTTATTCCCAGCACATCTCCACTCTGGCACGCACTTGCCGATTCTTCCTGAGCAACATCCGAAGAATCCGACCCTTCCTCACCAACTATACTACCCAGCTCCTGGTCCAGGCCCTGGTACTCTCCCGCCTAGACTACTGCAACTCCCTCCTGGCTGGCCTCCCTGCGTCCGCCACCCGTCCGCTCCAGCTCATCCAGAACTCTGCTGCCCGCCTGGTGTTCTCTCTGCCTCGCTTCGCCCACGCTACTCCACTACTCCGCTCGCTCCACTGGCTCCCGATCACCGCTCGCATCCAGTTCAAGACTCTTGTACTAGCCTACAGATGCCTTGCCCAGACTGCACCCAGCTACCTCCAGACCCTCATCTCTCCCTACACCCCCACTCGACCTCTCCGCTCCGCATGCACTAGAAGACTAGCTCTACCTCCGCTACGCTCCCCTGCCTCCAGAGCCCGCTCCTTCTCCACCCTTGCTCCGCAGTGGTGGAATGACCTTCCTACAGATGTCAGGACTGCCCAGTCCCTGACCACATTCCGGCGCCTCCTTAAGACTCACCTCTTCAAAGAGCACCTGTAGAACTCCTCTGTTTGTATCCTGGGACACTATCACCCTTCATGTAAATGTGCTTTATTTTGCTCTTATCTGCCCCTATTTTACTGCATTTAATCCTGTACTTCAGAATACTGTAATCTACCAAGTGTTTAACCTGCAGTATTTTGTATTTAATCATATCCTGATGTAACTATCACTATTTAATCATACCCTGATGTAACTATCACTATTATCTGCTGTATTATTGAATTGTGGTTTGTCACACTTATACTTTGCTTGAACAAAAGTTATTGTATTTCTTGCTCTTATTGTATTACCTGTATTGTAACACTTGAAATGTATTTGCTTACGATTGTAAGTCGCCCTGGATAAGGGCGTCTGCTAAGAAATAAATAATAATAATAATAATAATAATCACTCTCTGTGTGAAGAAGTGTCTCCTTCAACAACATGACTAAGCAGCCCATTCCATCTCCTCACCACTCCATGTGTGAAGAAGTGTCTCCTTCCCTCTGTCCTAAGTCTATTTCCACTCAGTTCAGTTCACATGGTGTTCTGGTGTGGTACCTGAGGGCAGGCTGATGCGGTTGCCGTCCTTGCCCAGCTTCAGCCGGCTCTTCTTGAAGTTGCCCTTACGTTTCTTCACCTTGGGCTTCTCCTGGTACATCTGGTGGATGATGATGTGGAGCTCCCGCTCCACGATGTCGATCTCTCGCTCAGCCAGCTCCTGCTCTCGCCTGCGCAGCGCCTCCTCCTGCTCCTTCTGCTCCAGAGCGGCGCGTGTCAGCTCCTCCTCCCAGCTGCGCAGCTCCTGCGACCCACCGAGAGACAGAGGCATTTACTTAAAGAGCATGCAGCTTTATTTTCATTTAAACAGTCCCCTCACTATTTTAGGGTGCTGTTTCAGAATGTTTCTGGGTTCTGTTGCTCCCACATTGAGAAAATCATTTTTCTCTAAATCTAATTTTTAATCTTGAGCTTCTTTGAGCCTGTCTGGGGAATCCTAAAAACGATCTGTGTTACAGACTACGTTTCAAACCAATCTGTTTGTAGAATAGAACTTTCTGGGAATAAAGCCGGAGTCATCATTCCTGAATACCACAAAATCAGCTCCCCATTGGGGTCCTTTGAGGGCCATGGTGCTTCTAGATCATACACCTCCTGCAATGACCCTGATGCTCTGGTTGAAATGAATGGCTATTGAGGTAATAGAAAAAGCACAGTGGTGTTACAGGAGAATGCATGATCGGGAGGCACTATAATTCCCATTGAGAAAAGACCCCATGGTTTGTGAATTGAAATATCAAAACGATTGTGATTATGTTACAAAAATAGTTTTTTGTGTTACGTACAATAAGCGATACAGAAAGGGTCAGAAAAAACAGGGGCAGGTTAGATTGGCAGTGAATGCGGATTGGCGAAATGAACATGGAAACGCAGTATCAGTGGCAGCAGGGTTTTGAACCCGGGTTGAGTGGTGTACGGAAACGAGAAACCGCGATCGGACTGTGAAAAGTAACTCCATTCTTTTGAAGGGATTCCCGTTGTATTTCTGAGCACCTTCTCTTTGGTGCGCAGCTCATCGAACATCTGCTGGATCTCGAGCCTCCAGTCCTCCTGCAGAGAGTGGAAGGACTCCAGGGGCATCTGGAACATGGCCGACTGCTCGATGCACAGAAGCTGCTCCAGGATGGTGCTGAAGGAGGGCCTGTGGTGTGGGTCGGGGCTCCAGCACTCTGAAACACACACACAGACACACCTGTCAGCAGGAGACTCCAGGGAACTCTGCAGTTTCCCATACTGCAGTATGCACTTATTTTAATAATGGTTTACTACACTAGCCTTTTACATAGATTATATGCAATGGTTCTCATATTTAACAGCTTGGCAGTGTTATGAAAACCACATACAGTACAGTACAGTGCAAGCTGACAGCAGCACAGAGTATCACGAGGGAAGAGGAGAGCTCTTCAGCCGGCTTTGAGCAGAGGGCAAATGAATCATTGTCTCTGGAGTAGGGTTACCATGACTCCATGTACATTGGGACAGAGGGGGACAGCTCAGGCTTTTCAACTCATACCCCAATGCATTCTGGTAAGTGAAGTCCTGCTCTGAAAGGCACCTGAATGTATTGCCATGTGAGTTAAAAAGTTTGAACTGTCTCAAACTGTCCTAGTGTACATGGAGTCACATGGTAAACCTACTCTGGAGTCTATTCCCAATATAGTACTTCAGCATGGCTCATATATCAGGAATAAAGGCCTGTTTCTAAAACTGCACTGCACTTAAAGCCAATATAACTACTTATATAGTGGCCTGGCAGATTTGATTAAATGTATTTGCTTGTTCTGCTTTTCTAAACTGTGCACCTAAACTCTCAATTCCAATTGGGCCAGCTAAGAAAATGGTAGTCAAATAAAAAAAAGCGACAGTCGACCTCAGAAACTGGTAGTCCTGGTAGTAACTGGTAAACTGTGAAGTGATTGTGAAGCTGAGGTTTCAGACGGGCGGAAGTGCATTTTAGAACATTAATACATCATTTTTTAAAAAAGAAGTACAGTGCACAAACAGCACAGCATTACAAAACATTCCCAGAGTACCAGACATTATCAAATACAGGGTTTGAAGTGGTGACTAGTCAACCTGTATGACTATTTGACTCAAATTAGTGGTATCTAACTCCAGCCCTCATGATCTGTTCCAGTCCATATATTGCTTCTAACCAGATTTATTTATTATTTCTTAGCAGACACCCTTATCTAGGGCGACTTACAATTGTTACAAGATATCACATTATTTTTTACATACAATTACCCGTTTATACAGTTGGATTTTTACTGGAGCAATCTAGGTAAAGTACCTTGCTCAAGGGTACAGTAGCAGTGTCCCCCACCTGGGATTGAACCCACAACCCTCCGGTCAAGAGTCCAGAGCCCTAACCACTACTCCACACTGCTGCCCAGATCCTCAATGAGTTCATTGAACAGGTTGGCTGTCACTCATTTAGGAACTGATTGGGATGGACCAGGGCCAGTGAGTTGGGACCCACCGAGTGAGATGAGGTGTAACTTGAGTCCCTGATGTCATACCTTCCAGCAGTCTGGCAAAGGGCTCTGGGCAGGTGGAAGGGATGGGCAGGGTCAGCTTGTTAATGGCCACTCCGTAGGCCACAGCCAGGGCATCGATCTCACGATAGGGAACCTCCCCCGTCAAGAGCTCCCACAGCAGCACCCCGAAACTGGGGTGACAAAAACAGAACAAGGTCAAAATAAACAATCTGCTCAGACTCCAGCAGCAAACCTTTTCGTTAATGTTATTTTTCTTCTAGAGGATTTAATTACATTTTTGGGTAAATTGGTCCTATCTTAATGAAGAGGCATCTCAGCGCACTGAACTAAATGGAAAGGCTGGACGTGTACCGCAAGACAATCACGTGTCTCGCAAACCAGCATATTGTATTTGCTACCGCTATAATTAAGGCACAGAACAAAGATCTGGACACGCTGGAAAGTTTATAAGAGCCATTCTCTTTCTCCATATAGATACTACCAAGTAAATGTTGAGAAATGTACTGCCCAGTTGATTCGAGACCCATGATGTGTGATTAAAAATATGTTTAAAAATATACTGCTGCATTACGGACCACACAGGACCCAGTAAAGGTAATGCAATGTGTGTGCACTTTGCCTGGGGTTCTGGTCTCATTGTGCACATGGCTCCTTTACCTCCAGATGTCGCTGCTCTTGGAGAAGAGGGACAACTTGATGACCTCGGGGGCCATCCAGGCGTAGGTCCCCGCGGCACTCATCTTGGTGGTCCTGTGCCACTCGCGGGCCAGGCCGAAATCAGTGATCTTCAGGGTCTTATTGGAGAGCTCGTCATTCTCCAGCTGCTCCAGAATCAGAACTGCAAGACAACAACAGCCACACAAGGACTCTCAGCCGCACTGCTTTAAGGGGTAATCACATTATTTTAGTAAACCTGATAGCCAGTATTGCACATGGGGATACAGATACAGATAGCTATAAACGACAAACATAATGATACAAGTGTTAAGAGATCTAGCATGAAATAACTTATTCTTATTTCATTCTACTGGGTGAAAAAAAAAAAAAAAAAAAAAATATATATATATATATATATATATATATATATATATATATATATATATATATATATATATATATATATTCTACTGGGTGAAATTATATATATATATATATATATATATATATATATATATATATATATATATATATATATATATATTGTAACAAGCCAGGGAGGGGGTTGAAATCCTCCTTGCTAAGAAACGGGTGTCAATTGCTTCTATTTATTGGTTAATTATCCCCTGCACCTGGCTACCATTGTTAATTAGAGCCAGGTGCAGGGTATTTAAAGAAAGCAGCCAGTCTGTTTGAGGCTGCTGCTGTGTGAAGGAGTCTGATTGATAGTGTGCTCAATCATATCACAGCTACTGTGTATAGCCATTTTGTTATTTGTTAAAAACTGTGTTTTTGTTTTGTTTTGGTGTCGGGTAAACAGCTTAGCTGTCCTGGGCTAGACAGGGCTGTTAGTGCTCGAAAAGAGCTAGGTTTTAGTTTGTTTATTTTTATTTTTGTATTAAGCGTTCGTGAAAGCGCTGAAACTTCAAACCTGTGTGTCTGGGTCTCATTAAATGGGGCAAACGAACTGCAGAGGGTGCAGTCGGTTTACATTATATATATATATATATATATATATATATATATATATATACACACACACACAGAGACACAGTATCCACCACTTACACCATACAGGGTGATTTCAGGCAGCCGTTTATATCAGACAGGTAGCGTTTACTATTTGCCATTCACATTAATTTCAATAACAAAGGCATCATTTATACCGTGTTAAGCATGCCGTATATTTCAAGCAAACTCAGCTGTTTGGATCTCGTTATGTGCCATTGACATAGACCTAAATAACAAACACACTGCTTATACTGTAGTAATCGCTCTTACTAATCCACCAATCAGATGCTTTCACCTTGTTACCTTACCATTCACACAGATTTCAATACAAAAGGCAGCACTTTACTGTAGTAAAAGCTTGACAGATCGATCAATCAGCTGTTTGTACCCCTGTAATGTACCTTGGCTGTGTAAATAAAAATAACATTTTTATCAGTGTAAATAAAATGTCTCTGTTAGATGCTGTGCGCTTGCTAAAGCATGCTTGGAACTCTGTCAGTCAGCAAAGAATGCAAAGCTGGGGTTTCTGTCATTGAGGAGGAGAGTGCTGACGAAAATACAACTGAAAACCTGACAACACCAGAGCTGATAGAGTCACGTGAGTTGTTCAGTGTGTTGATACTGTAGCGGGGGGGGGGGGGGGGGGCAGCTGATTTGCAAGACAATTATTATTATTATTATTTATTTCTTAGCAGACGCCCTTATCCAGGGCGACTTACAGTCGTAAACAAAAATACATTTCAAGAATCACAGTACAAGTAATAACACAATTAAGAGCAAGATAAATACAATGACTTTGGTTCTAGCAAGTACAAGCGTGACAAATACGATTCAATAACAGAGCAGATAACAGTGTCAGTGATAGTTACATCAGGATATACACTACCGGTCAAAAGTTTTAGAACACCCCCATTTTTCCAGTTTTTATTGAAATTTAAGCAGTTCAAGTCCAGTGAATAACCTGAAATGGTACAAAGGTAAGCGGTAAACTGCCAGAGGTTAAAAAAAAAAGTTTAGGTTACCCAAAACTGAAAAATAATGTACATTTCAGAGTTATACAAAAAGGCCTTTTTCAGGGAACAAGTAATGGCTTAACAACTTACAGCTGTTCTGCAGCAACGGAAGTAAATTAAGCCTTGAAAGTTGATGCTAACAATTCCTACAGGTGTCCCAACTTTTGTTGATTACTTACAAACCCTCTGTCTGTATAAAAGCAGTGTTGGAACAGACTGTGTTACTACACCCTCTTAAGCATTATTTGGACAGTATTGTACTGCAGGAAGTAGTATATTGCTCTCATAATGGCGAGAAAAATGCAATTAACAAAAGAAGACAGACAGACCATTATAACCCTTAAAAGTGTAGGTCTTTCCTTTAGAGAAATTGCAAAGAAAGCCAAGGTGTCAGTGAGTACAGTTTCCTACACCATCAAAAGGCACTTGGAAACTGGAAGAAACTCTGACAGGAAGAGGTCTGGCAGACCCAGAGCCACAACAGAATCAGAAGACAAGTTTCTGAGAGTCAACAGCTTGCGTGATAGGTGGCTCACAGGACAACAGCTTCAAGCACAGCTTAACACTGGTCAAAGTAAGCAAGTCTCAGTTTCAACTGTGAAGAGAAGACTTCGAGCTGCAGGTTTGACAGGTCGAGTGGCAGTAAGAAAGCCATTGCTAAGATGGCAAAATAAGAAAAAGAGGCTTGCCTGGGCCATGAAGCACCACCAGTGGACTACTGAAGACTGGAAGAAGGTCTTATGGATCGATGAATCAAAATTTGAAATCTTCGGTTCATCACGCAGGGTTTTTGTACGCCGTCGAGTAGGCGAAAGGATGGTTCCTCGGTGTGTGACACCAACTGTCAAACATGGAGGAGGAAGCGTGATGGTCTGGGGCTCTTTTGCTGGATCCAGAGTCGGCAACTTGCACAGAGTGAGTGGCACCCTGAACCAAAACTGCTACCACAGCATTTTGCAGCGCCATGCAATACCCTCTGGTATACGCCTAGTTGGTCAGGGGTTCATCCTACAGCAAGATAATGACCCAAAACATACCTCCAGGCTATGTCAGAACTACCTTAGAAGAAAAGAACAAGACGGTAGGCTTCAAATCATGGAATGGCCAGCACAGTCTCCAGACTTAAACCCCATCAAGCTGGTTTGGGATGAACTGGACAGAAGGGTGAAAGCAAAGCAACCTACAAGTGCAACACATTTGTGGGAACTTCTGCAACAGTGTTGGGAAGAACTTTCCAAACAATATTTGATTTCCATTGTAGAAAGAATGCCACGAGTGTGTTCGGCTGTTATATCTGCAAAAGGTGGCTACTTTGATGAGTCAAAAATTTTGATTAAATTTTGTTAAACAAAACGATTCCATGATTTCTTTTTTATCTCCAATTGTTTATTTGTTCTATGCTTTAATTTCAGAGTACATTGAGACATTAAACTGCGTAAATTTCAATAAAAACTGGAAAAATGGAGGTGTTCTAAAACTTTTGACCGATAGTGTAATTAAATACAAAATACTACAGATTAAATAACACTTGACAGATTACAGTACTCTAAAGTACAGGATTAAATGCAGTAAAATAGGGGGCAGATAAGAGCAAGTAAAGAGCATTTAAGGAAGAATGATAAGTGTCCAGAGGGAAAAAAAAGAGTTGTACAGGTGCTGTCTGAAGAGGTGAGTCTTGAGGAGGTGCCAGAAGGTGGTCAGGGACTGGGCAGTCCTGACATCCACAGGAAGGTCATTCCACCACTGCGGGGCGAGGGTGGAGAAGGAGTGGGCTCTGGAGGCAGGGGAGCTTAGAGGAGGTAGAGCCAGTCTTCAATGTAGAAATAGACCTGATTATGGACTGGGGAAGGGGGTGGGAGTGCTCTGTAAATGAGGTGTGTTTGTAAACTGTGTTATTCTTCAGATCTGTTAGCGTTCACTGTGTGTTTTGGTGCTTGTGTGACAGAGACACTGCCTGTGTGTGAGTGCGTCACTGAGGTGGGTGGGAGCAGGTCTGACATGACCAGTCAGAGATAGGGAGTGTTGGACTAATGAGTGAGGAAGGGGGAGGGACTTGGGTGTGTGTGAGGAGATGACAGTTTGAAAGAGAGAAGCGGGATCTGGCGGTGGGAGAATTGAGAGAGAGAGTTGAGAGGTTGAGTTTGCGAGGAAGAGGAGAGGAATGAGAGCCATTGTTCACTAAAAGCTAAAAAAATAATAAATACAGTGGTTTCCTACTGCTTTGAACCGCAACTGTGGTCTGTCTGATTAAACCCTGGAAACCCCGCAGCTCAGCGCTACAGTATGTAAATAAATCCTGTTCACCTGCGGGGGGCGTATCAACTTCAATCTCCGTCTCGATCTCCTGCCTGTCACTCAGCAGTGAATGAGAATTTTGATTACTGTACTGGTGATTGGGGGACATTCTGAAATTTTGATTTTCAAAATCAATTATTGTAAGGTGACATTGGTTTTCTGTTGGGAAATATTTTTAAGAAAAATAAAAAACTGAAATATCTTGCTTGCATAAGTATTCAACCCCCACACATTAATATTTGGTAGAGCCACCTTTAGCTGCAATAACAGATATTTCAGTTTTTTATTTTTCTTAAAAATATTTCCCAACATAAAACCAATGTCACCTTACAATAATTGATTTTGAGTTTCAGTGTTTTAAAATAAAATATCAAACAGAACGAAATTTCAATGTACCATTTGTAACTCAGTAATATGACAGAATTGGTCAGGGGTCTGAATACTTTTGCAAAGCACTGTATGCACTGTATATACATTATATATATATATATATATATATATATATATATATATATATATATATATATATATATATATTGGGCTGTTCTGATTAACAGATGAATCAGACCGATTAATCAGCTAGAGTTGATCGCAGATGAATTTTTTTTTTTACGATTTAATCGTGCACAATTGTATTTTTTTATATAAACTAAAATCAACCAATAGAAGATCTACATTTTCTCTGCAGCAGTCCAATCATAAGTGAGCGGAGGCGGGGCATAAACAGTTGAATGTATTCTCTGCCTCGGCTGAAGGTCTTCAGTAAGTTTAACCAATGGGAGAGTCAAAGATCTGCCCCTTGTTATATAGGTATCCAATCATGAGTAAGCAGAGGCGGGACATAAACTTGAGGGTATTTTCTGTTTCAGTTGAAGGTCTTGGGAGTTTAGCTAATGGGAATGTCAAAGATCTGTCCTGGTTTTGTAGCTATCCAATCATTAATGAGCAGAGGTGGGCCATAAAGAATAGTTGAATAGTTGAATTTCGAGCGATATTGCTTATTATAGAGCATTATTGAGAAGTATATTGAGAACATCGAAGTAATATTTCAAATTACTTTTCACAAATAAAAAAATAATTCATCAGACAATGGAGACATCGTAGTCGATTTGGTTACGAATCAATTTTGAAGAACTTTCTCAGAAAAAATTGGAGATTGTTAAAAAGGGAGGCATATACCACAAATACCCGAACCGACACAGGAAGGGAAGGGATCTACTCGCCACTTCCAAAATGTAAATTATGAAAGGTATTCGTGGCTTACCGGTAGCTGTCAATTGAAAAATATTATACTGCTTTTGTTCAATACAGAAAAGGAGATATGGAACAGCACTGGCTACAGCAATCTAGGATGTCTATCGAAGTCAGCACAGAAACATGAGCATTCCCAAAGTCACTTGTGAGCCACTGTAACACTCAAAACATTTGGACAAACCCAGATTGATGTTCAACTGGATGAGCAGAAGTGTAGGGATACTATACATCACATTGAGCAAGCAAGAACTGGCTTTCAGAGGGCATGATGAAGGCACCAATTCCTCAAATAGAGGCAATTAATGTGGAATTACTTTCTACGACAGCATGTTAAGCAATAGCTTGTCAATAGCCACAGTATTCTCGGGTACCTGTAACAAGATTCAGAACGACTTCATCTCTTCGGTGTCTCAGGTTTTGCTAGATGCAATAAAAGGAGAAGTACAGGAAGCGAAGTATGTAGCTGTAATGGTGAACGCAGCTCAGCTGTCTCGTGTTTTCAGGTGTGTGACTGACAGTGGCCCGAATGAACGGTTGCTCTGTGAAAATTGTTACATTTACTAAAAAATAAAAATAATAATAATAATAATGTTTTTAAAAAGACTCAATTCCCATTTGGCTTTAGATTCTATTGATTTAGAAGTATTACTATTATTATTATTTATTTCTTAGCAGATGCCCTTATCCAGGGCGACTTACAATTGTTACAAGTTATCACATTATTTTTACATACAATTAGCCATTTATACAGTTGGGTTTTTACTGGAGCAATCTAGGTAAAGTACCTTGCTCAAGGGTACAGCAGCAGTGTCCCCCACCTGGGATTGAACCCACGACCCTCCGGTCAAGAGACCAGAGCCCTAACCACTACTCCACACTGCTGCCCCTACTATGTAGGACAGCCACTCGGAATCATACTGTTCAACATTCTGGAACATTGCTAAGCAGATGCAGTTCTTAATATTGAGAGTCTCAGATTCTGGAGATATAAGGGGGTGTCTGTCTGTCTGTCCATACATACGGCCATCTGTCTGTCACACTTACATTTGTTCATATAGCTGGAGAATAACTTCTCAGTAGTGTTCTGTTGATATCTGTCATGATCATAAACTTCATCATCACACTAGTTTTGAACAAACCACATTCAACTAAATGAAGACACTCATATGACTTGTTGAAACATCAAACGTTGTACTTGGTGCTTTTGCATTTAGTTTTAGAAACAGGCAGTATACAGTAGCCTCTGGTTTGTATATGTTTAGGGATCCAGTGGAGCTAGGCTTTTGTTTTGTTATCACACATTGCAAACTGTGTTTAAAGGGTCACTGGTCCTTTTTAAAAAAAAATATTATTACTTTTAATGAAATGCTTTGGATGCAAACCTGAACTAACTGTTTACTTTTGTTTAATAAACAAGGCGGCAACACTACTTTACCCAACGTGTGACTCAGATGTCTCTCATCGTTACACTACACCTCCAGTCCCAATGGTGACACAGGACATTATCACCCTGACAGCCTGACAGCAGCACTGCATCGCAACCTTCACTCTTATTATTAGGTTAAAGAAAGTTCTCAGTTTCCACTCCTTACTCGCAGGAAATCTGTTACACTTGCACTTCCTAGGTCACTTCACCTTGGCAGTGTATTCGGGGTCAAAGCATGCTACTGGCTGAAAGCATGTCAGTCGACAGGAGAAGCAGCTGGTTGGTTAGTGAGAGGAAAGAAGCTATTGAGGTGTGGGGGGCAAATTCACCCTCCAGGTGAAACGAAGCATGGCTTTGAAACAGAGAGTCACTGAACTTAGTGCAGCACCAGATCTCACACTTTAAAATACAATGTTTCCAAACTGCACATCTGAGACCTATATACCGAATGGAAGTTCCCAACAGGTACCATTCATGGAATTATTGTGTTACAATCACCTTAAGCAAAGGCTGTAGTACTGGTCCCCTGGTACGTTTGCTTTTTTGCAGCTTTCCCTTGGCTAGGCTATACTATGCATTTACCATTTGTCATGTTTTTTTTATATGCTTTACTTTACCTGTCAGGGTTTTACAATGCTTACCTCTGCTTTACCATGCTTTCACTGTGCTTTATTACACTTTTCTAAGGGGGTATAGGGATACATGCACTTGCTCTCTCTTTTCTAGCCTCCCTACAGGTTCTGCAGAGGCTCGGTACAGTAGATGCCCTCTCTCCCCAGCAATCCCACAGTACAGTACAGGTAAGAGAGCACTCTTTCACTACAGCACATGCCGTCCAGTCTGCAGTACAAGCAAATATTTAACCACAGCCTGATAAAGATCTGCACTATATTTGCATTCCAGTTCTAGTCTATGTAGAGATCTCTGGAAAATAATCTATTCCTATACTGTATCTCAATATCCTTATACAGTATATATTATTTCACATGCAAAGCATGGCAAAGTATTTTATGTATAGTAAAAACTTGATAAAGCATAGATTAGCATTGTAAAGCCCAGAAAGGCATGGTAAATCATATTAAAAAACATATCAAACTATGGTAAATGCATAGTATAACCACTGCAAAAACCATGCAAGATTAGCGTGTAAATTACTGTGGTAAACGTTTATACATGTTCCTACAGTTGATGCTGTATGTGAGCACTAAATTAAAATAAAAAACAAGCCCCAAATGTGTCCAGAATCAGCCATCCTTCTCGCTATCCTGAAAGCTGCAGGGAAGCTGTAAAAGGGAGGAGGCTCTCTTACTGCAGGCTGTGCAATAGGAGTCAAGCTCTCTTTTACTGCAGGCTGTGCAATAGGAGTCAAGCTGGGACACCAAAGAGCAGCTGGGAAACCGCAGGGTGCTGTACTCGCCAGAACAGCGTTGTCTTTCCAAAAAGGTGTACGATGCCCGAGACACACAGCTATGAAAATGAGCAGGTATCACATCACCCTTCATTGAGGGGAGTGTGGGAACCACAGACTGATCAAATCTCCCTTCATTGTGGGGAGTGTGGGAACCGCATAGACTGAACACAGCCATGGAGCCGCTGTGACTGTATCTGCTTGAAACTCTGTGAAGAATCTGCAACGATATCTCCTTGCTGCACTCAATGCTACAAAAATTCTAAAGGGTGCATGAAGGAACTTAAGGCTAATAAAACATAAATGTTTCATTTTCTTCAGCCCTAAGTGAACCCATAAGCAAAACTACAAAAACTACCTGAAACTCAAAAAAGGCATTGAAATTAAAAAGTAAATGAAACTTAAATACTCTCCCAGCCCAGACTCCAATAATGAGGCTCACAGCAATAATGAAGCAGCAACCGAAATATTACAGTCACACCCTTTACTGAGGCTCAGTTTCTATTTGATCCTGCTGGAGTCACAGATGTCCCTGAAGTGTTGCTCAGTGGACAAGCATGGTGTAATACGCATTGAATTACACAAAACACATCAATAGCATGAGGTTCAGCGTTTAAATTACAGATTGTAAACCGAAACCATATACTCTCAAGACCAAGAAATGAGCCAGCCCATTCAAACATAGGCGTACTGGTCAGTAATGCGTATTATTCTTGTCTTACATTTCCCTAAAATAATCAGCACAGACTGTACTGTATGAATGGTGTTCAAGTGCTATCCACTAGGAAGAGCTCTGTCCTTATAATTACTGCATGTGGTGTATTCTGACACTGTGGCTTGGGCAGCTTCATCATATATTCAGTGTAGTTATGCACTGAAACTGCAATAACAGGTCTCCAAAGGGACTGACATTTTGTGCTTCTAAAAATCAGACAGCTACTTACAGGTGCACCTGTCATTCGCATTCATTGGAAAAAGGTACAGCTATTCCGGTTCATGTCTTTGAGTGAATAACTATCAGCATGTTCTGGCTGCCATGGTGCTGCAGTTACCAGGCATGTGTGAATGTACAGTAACTGTGTGGAATTATTTTATTGTGGTATTGTTATTATATTTGATTCTGTATGGACTATTTAGGTCTCTCTTTGTATTAATGCTTACACTGTTGAGATGTACCTGTGCTGGCCCTGCGGGCACAAAGTGAAAAAACTAAAGTAATAAACTAACATTTTATTTTGTTCTTAAAATAAGTGTGGGCATTGAACGGTGACCAAAGCAGCTTTTTTCACATGGACTCCTTTCCAATAGGCTGTTCTATCCTGTGGGACAGGCAGCAATTGTCCTCTATTAATCTCTCAACTTCAGGGTCTCTGAAACAGAGGTTAAACAAACTAGTTTAACACCCTCTCAATGTGGGCCGGTGGTCGGTCGTGGTTTCGGGTGCTGATTTTATTTTGGCCGGTGGTCGAGCGTGGTTTGGGGTACTGATTTTATTTTGGCCGGTGGTCGGTCGTGGTTTGGGGTACTGATTTTATTTTGGCCGGTGGTCGGTCGTGGCTTGGGGTGCTGATTTTATTTTGGCCGGTGGTCGGTCGTGGTTTGGGGTGCTGATTTTATTTTGGCCGGTGGTGGAGCATGGTTTGGGGTACTGATTTTATTTTGGCTGGTGGTCGGTCGTGGTTTGGAGTCTGATTTTATTTTGGCCAGTGGTCGGTGATGGTTTGGGGTGCTGATTTTATTTTGGCCGGTGGTCGGTCGTGGTTTGGGATACGATTTTATTTGGGCCGGTGGTCGGTCGTGGTTTGGGGTGCTGATTTTATTTTGGCCGGTGGTCGGTCGTGGTTTGGGGTGCTGATTTTATTTTGGCCGGTGGTCGTTCTTGGTTTGGAGTCTGATTTTATTTTGGCCAGTGGTCGGTCATGGTTTGGGGTGCTGATTTTATTTTGGCCGGTGGTCGGTCGTGGTTTGGGATACGATTTTATTTGGGCCGGTGGTCGGTCGTGGTTTGGGGTGCTGATTTTATTTTGGCCGGTGGTCGTTCTTGGTTTGGAGGCTGATTTTATTTTGGCCAGTGGTCGGTCGTGGTTTGGGGTACTGATTTTATTTTGGCCGGTGGTCGGTCGTGGTTTGGAGTACTGATTTTATTTTGGCCGGTGGTCGTCGTGGTTTGGGGTACTGATTTTATTTTGGTCGGTGGTCGGACGTAGTTTGGGGTAGTGACTGTATTATGCACGTATTTCCAGCACTTATTTATCGACTTCATTTTCCAGTAGGATTCTCAGAAGGAAAAGCAGGTAGCTCTTTAGGATGGGTTAAAACCCCCTCACATTTAAACAGTGTCTCTTCTGGTAGGTTTTTGTCTGAAAACCTGGTTTGTTTTGCACTGGTACCTGTTTTTCATTCATTCCTGTATTCCTCAGTTCATAAATGCACATAGTTATTCCATCAGTTTCATCCAATAATAGCCTTATCTGTTTCAGTTTAAATGTCATTTCCTTTAAGCCCTGTGTTTATTCAGTTGCAGTAAAGGGGTTATGGCACGTGTGCTCACATGACCACTTAAAACATAAGGAAAAATGACTTTTTGTTCAGATTGAATTATCACTGGAATATATTTAGTTTGTAGTGAAAAGAAAGAATATGGTCTCTACAAATGGAAAAATACTTTGCAGCTGTTTGATTTCAAAACCCTATTGTTCTGTTGTTATGGGATGAGGAGGGTGTGTATACAAGCTGGCAGTTTCTGGTTCCCAGGGGAGGGGAGGGGAGGTACTGGCACCGGATAGTGAAGCACATGGGCAGTGGCAAACGAAGGTACTGGTATTGTTAGTTTGAGTGCTGTCTTGTTGTTTTACTGTGATTTAAAGGTCTTCTTTTAAGCTCACCTGTGTGCAAGAGGTGAAGCAGTGGGGCCAGTTCCCACAAAAACCTAATTAAGTATATTTTTTCAAAGAAATTTTGTCTGTCCGGGTGTCCATATACTTCTACCCATGTCAGTGAGCAAGGACTCCTGAGACCCCTCTGACAGCCCTCCTTACACTGCTACCCATGCCAGCGAGCAAGGACTCCTGAGACCCCTCTGACAGCCCTCCTTACACTGCTACCCATGCCAGTTAGCAAGGACTCCTGAGACCCCTCTGACAGCCCTCCTTACACTGCTACCCATGCCAGTGAGCAAGGACTCCTGAGACCCCTCTGACAGCCCTCCTTACACTGCTACCCATGCCAGTTAGCAAGGACTCCTGAGACCCCTCTGACAGCCCTCCTTACACTGCTACCCATGCCAGTGAGCAAGGACTCCTGAGACCCCTCTGTCTGACAGCCCTCCTTACACTGCTACCCATGCCAGTGAGCAAGGACTCCTGAGACCCCTCTGTCTTACAGTCCTCCTTACACTGCTACCCATGCCAGTAAGCAAGGACTCCTGAGACCCCCCAGTCTTACTTGTATTGATAAAAGGAATTGTGCTCCCAGGTTACTGGCTGGTAAAGGGATTGCAGAGAGTCTCTGTATGTTGAAATGCCAGACATAATCCAAAGCTGGTTTCATTTAATAATTAAAATGACTACAGTACATTTAAGTTACAAAGTATGTCATTAAAAGTTCCCATTATTGAAATCTATTAGTTACCAGTTGGCATGCATATGTTTGCATGTGTTGGCCACCCTGAATGATGTTCGAAGCTTGTATAGAGTAAGAGACACTGGACCCAGGCCAGCCCTGACTGATCTGAGCTGCTTTCACGCAGCAGGATCAAAGATTCTTAACCACGCCTTACACACCTTTCACACAAGGACCCACAACTCCATGAAAACTGAACTGCATGCTTAGATTTGTGCAACTTCTGGACACTAAATAGTTTGAAACAATGAACTTTTTCAGTAACCTTACACAATGTAAACATCAATCTCTCTTTCCTGCTTTCACCTGAAGAAGAGACCTTTGAGGTCTTGAAAGCTTGTGATTACAGTTTAGTTAGTCCAATAAAAGGCATCACGTCTCCGTTTTGTCTATCATCTCTGGACTGATACAGCTACTATTTCATCTATCAGTAACTTTACAGAAATAATGAAGATAACTATTAGTTTCAGTGTTTTATAAACTGACCGACAGTAAAAATGGGGAATATGATTATATCTTGGAAATCTTTGTATGCAAATTCATGTGGTCACTTTGTAAACTATGCAACAGCTTTGTGCAACTCTTCAGTAACAATCTTATATTAAATAACACTACCACCAGATGTTTTATTATCCTTCATTGTACTTGAAAAGGGGCACTCTCCCTGCATCACTGCCCAGACCAGGTTAAAACCTATGTGACCACACATTCTGACTAATACATTTTCCTGTCTATTTGTGTTTGGCCCCTTCCTTGTGAGCAGGCATGTGACCACTGCTTCGTTTGCATTCATTTTAATTTTAGCAGGAAGCTGCACAAAGAGGCACATATTGGTGTGGGCTTCCTCCTTCTGATCATTTACACAGAGTACGAGGACATGATCGCTGTCTCTGAGACAGGAGCAACGCTCACCCCACAGCACTGAGACAGGAGCAACGCTCACCCCACAGCACTGAGAGACAGGAGCAACGCTCATCCCTCAGCACTGAGACAGGAGCAACGCTCACCCCACAGCACTGAGACAGGAGCAACGCTCATCCCACAGCACTGAGACAGGAGCAACGCTCACCCCATAGCACTGAGAGACAGGAGCAACACTCATCCCTTAGCACTGAGAGACAGGAGCAACGCTCATCCCACAGCACTGAGTCAGGAGCAACGCTCATCCCACAGCACTGAGACAGGAGCAACGCTCATCCCACAGCACTGAGACAGGAGCAACGCTCATCCCTTAGCACTGAGACAGGAGCAACGCTCACCCCATAGCACTGAGAGACAGGAGCAACGCTCATCCCTTAGCACTGAGAGACAGGAGCAACGCTCATCCCACAGCACTGAGTCAGGAGCAACGCTCATCCCACAGCACTGAGACAGGAGCAACGCTCATCCCACAGCACTGAGACAGGAGCAACGCTCATCCCTTAGCACTGAGACAGGAGCAACTCTCATCCCATAGCACTGAGAGACAGGAGCAACGCTCATCCCTTAGCACTGAGAGACAGGAGCAACGCTCATCCCACAGCACTGAGTCAGGAGCAACGCTCATCCCACAGCACTGAGACAGGAGCAACGCTCATCCCACAGCACTGAGACAGGAGCAACGCTCATCCCACAGCACTGAGACAAGAGCAACTCTCATCCCACAGCACTGAGACAGGAGCAACGTTCATCCCACAGCACTGAGACAGGAGCAACACTCATCACACAGCACTGAGACAGGAGCAACTCTCATCCCACAGCACTGAGACAGGAGCAACGTTCATCCCACAGCACTGAGACAGGAGCAACACTCATCACACAGCACTGAGACAGGAGCAACGCTCATCCCACAGCACTGAGACAGGAGCAACGCTCATCCCACAGCACTGAGACAGGAGCAACGCTCATCCCACAGCACTGAGACAGGAGCAACGCTCACCCCATAGCACTGAGAGGCAGGAGCAACACTCATCCCTTAGCACTGAGAGACAGGAGCAATGCTCATCCCACAGCACTGAGTCAGGAGCAACGCTCATCCCACAGCACTGAGAAAGGAGCAATGCTCATCCCACAGCACTGAGACAGGAGCAACGCTCACCCCACAGCACTGAGAAAGGAGCAATGCTCATCCCACAGCACTGAGACAGGAGCAACGCTCATCCCAAAGCACTGAGACAGGAGCAACGCTCATCACACAGCACTGAGACAGGAGCAACGCTCATCCCACAGCACTGTCTCACACTCTCCTCTCATAAAACCAGGAGAATCTGTATTAACAGAGGCAGGGTGTTTCCAATGGACAGTTTGGAAACACCCTGCAATGGAGTTTCTCATTCGTAATCTTCATTTTTATCATCTGAAACTAAGGTATTGACCTGAAACTGCAAAATGAAGTGGTGTACTCTACCTTCACCTGGCTTTGAACTGAACTGCTTTGCTCATTCCATTCAAATCACGTGACAACCTTTCAACTCTGCCAGCCCCGCCCACTCCCTGTCTATTTAAAAAATACAGTACAGAACATGATTTAAATGGAACGAGGAAGGAATGCTCTAAGCAACTCAAAGCCAGATAAAGGCAGATTTAGAGAAAAATTATAAATGACGTCAGTACTGGAGCAACATAACCCAGAACCACTCCTAATATTTACAAACGCCATAAAATTGTAATGGAAATGCAAAGTGGGTGGGGCGACTCTATAACAGTTTCTTTACTGCCTCTCTCCAAATTCGTACTGTCCAGTTTCAACCAATTTGTTGATATTTACCTGAAGTCTGAAATAACATCTCAATGTCAGAAACGTCCTGTGAATAATAAAAACAGGCCCTGCTTTGAGAACCATGTCAGCGCTGTGTTATCAGGTCACCCCACTCGGTCCCAGTGTATTTCATAATCTGCTGAGCTGCACTCTGCAAGAGGCGCACATTCACATCTTAGATAGAAGCTGCCACATGCCTCTCGCATCAGGATGGTTGGCTGCATGTGTTCGTAAGTCACATCTGCCTGTGTGTGTGTGCGTGCGTCTGTGTGTGTGCGTGCGTCTGTTTAAGTGCTTGTGTGTGTGTGTGGGCGTGTGTGCTTGTGTGTGTGTGCGTGTGCAAGTGTGTGCTAGTTTGTGTGTGTGTGTGTACTTCCTCACTCTTCTAGAGAATTACAGCCAGACCAACTTGTGAGGAGATTAACTGGTCCTCGGTAACTTTACTATCCGCAGCCATGTGATAGACTAGAGGCAAAATAGGCAGAAGTATGGTGTAGGGAGGGTCAGAACAAAAGAAAAAAAATAAAATAAGCATTAAAACACAGAAGATAAACAGCTCTGTCTGTTTTTGCCGTGTAACAAAATATAGTGCTAGGTAACAGTACAATAATGTACACCCCTTATACAGGTTTACCATAGTAAAAGCATAGCAAAGTGTAATAAAGCACAGTGAAAGCATGGTAAAGGATAAGCAAGTTTACCAAAATCCAAAGCATCACTTTGATCCTGTTTTTTAATGTGAATCCCTACTGTCCCGCACATCACTTGCCATTTTAGAATCTTTCATGCAAATTCTGGCAATGTGGTAAATCGTTGCAAGGCAAAACGTGTTATTATTTTATTTCTTAGCCGATGCCCTTATCCAGGGCGACTTACAATTGTTACAAGATATCACATTATTTTTACATACAATTACCCATATATAGTTGGGTTTTTACTGGAGCAATCTAGGTAAAGTACCTTGCTCAAGGGTACAGCAGCAGTGTCCCCCACCGGGGACTGAACCCACGACCCTCCGGTCAAGAGTTCAGCGCCCCTAACCACTACTCCACACTGCTGCCCCATTACTGCTGGTGTTATGAGAACACTGATGTGGGTTTTTGGCTTCAAATTCATCTGCAGCAATGTTCATTTCAAATATTTCAGACAGTTTCTCCGCCGCACTAAAGAAAATGATTATTACTTCATAATAATCACAATTACTCCATACCGCTGATTTCACATTGCACTGCTAAGGTTTTCTCTCGTTGATCAACGAATGAGCACTGACATAAATCAAAATGGGCGGAGATTTGTGACTCATGAAAAAATGAAACCTGATCAGAATGAAAGCTCAGCCAATCAACATGCAGTGATTATACTGCCGTTAACGGTGGCCAATAGCAGCTTTCAGAAACAGAAGCAGTATGAGGAAACAGAATGCAAGCAGCATGAATTGTGCTGAAAGAAAGTGCATTTGAGAAACGTTGAGCCAGTGGACTGTGTGAGTGGATGGAATGCATCCGTGCTGGTTAAATAAGTCCCAGTACCCAGTACTGGCATCAAAATAAGTCCCAGTACAGAGTACCGGTGAGTACCGGCAGAATTTCACCTCTGAGTGTAACCATGGGTAAAGAATAGGAAACCTGCAAAATGACTGTGGTAAACTTCTATAAGGGAATACATTGTAATAATTAAAATCATAAGGAAGATGCAAACATAACCATATTCTGTATGCAATATTGTAATACTTTATATTCTGAATATCTTAGTATTCAGTACAGCTGCTGTCAACCCTGGTTCTCAAGGATGGCTCATGTCAGACTAAAATGTCTCAGCATGTTGTCTGTATCACTGATGTGACCAGAAGTTAAAGCAGTGTAAGGGTTAATTTTTACTTGACAACACCAGTAATGGAATTTAAGTACAAAAAACCCAAAATACAGCTGTGTAGCAAACATCAAGACAAGACTCAAAGTGTACTGTCTTTATGCAGCTCTAGCCTCAAAATCACATATCAATTTAGCATGCAACATATTGCTGACCATGGCATATGAAGACAATATCTCAAAGCGCTCTTTATGATCTGGAAAGCATGTAGCAGTTTCCACAACACTGAGAATCTGAAGTTCAGCTGAAATGGTTTTTGAGATTGTAGCTATAGAAGATGCAGCAGCAGGTTTGTACTGTAATCGCACAAGCTCCCGTCAAGGGGATGCTAAATTATACGTATATTATTTGCAGTCCTATTTCATCCCAAACACAAAGATGTGAGGTCCTCAAACAGATGCTCTACTCCCTCTGTAAGTGTTTTTGTTATCTCCTTCAAGATCTTCAAGGATCACACACACACACACACACACACACACAAGCATGACAGCGTCATTCATTTATTCACGGTTGCAAATTCTAAATCTGTCTAAAAACATTTCACATGTACAAAAAAAAAAAAGCTAGCATAAAGGGACCAGCCATATAAAGATGTGATCTCTACAACAGTTATTTACAAAGAAAAGGTTTGCCCTGTTAGGGTGTAATGTAAATGTGAACTTGGACCTGGAATTAGGAATTGTTTAAAAGGGAATGGGAATTAGAATTGGAAATGGGAATTGATTCTAAAAAGGAACTGGAAATGGAATTGGAATTGATTCTAAAAAGGAACTGGAAATGGAATTGGAATTGATTCTAAAAAGGAACTGGAAATGGAATTGCAAAAAAGGAATTGACCCTGACCCTGATTGATGAATCAGAATCCAGAAGCACTCAACATAATTGCAAACAACATAGAAAGGCAAAGGAAAGGTGAACACTTAGTTCATGAGTATAAAATGCAGTTTGATATTCATTAAAACAGCTCTAGACTGTTCGTACAGAATCAAATGACATTCTAGAACGGTTTCTTGAACCTCAAACTATTTCATTCATAAATACTGTAAAAGTGTGCTGGATAGAAGGCAAGAGTATTTCTCTCTACAGATAATGTATGCTGTGTCAGCTTTATTTTTAGTATTTCTGAGAGATTTCATTACTGATGGTACTAATTATATATTTTTTCTAACTCATAATGAAAGAATGCATTTTGTCCCGGTGCTAGTATGCTGTGCACAGTTTTCACTGAAAATGGAGTTGTGAGAATTCATAAGAACATTTACGAACGAGAGGAGGCCATTCAGCCCAGCTAAGCTTGTTCGGCCCCAAGTAGCTGATTGATCTAAAAACGTTGTCACGTTGGGTCTTAAAGGATCCTAATGATTCAGCATCCACAACATGGCTAGGTAGCCCATTCCAGCCCCTCACCACTCTGTGTGAAGAAGTGTCTCCTTCAACAACATGACTAGGCAGCCCATTCCATCCCCTCACCACTCTCTGTGTGAAGAAGTGTCTCCTTCAACAACATGACTAGGCAGCCCATTCCATCCCCCTCACCACTCTCTGTGTGAAGAAGTGTCTCCTTCAACAACATGACTAGGCAGCCCATTCCATCCCCTCACCACTCTCTGTGTGAAGAAGTGTCTCCTTCATCAACATGACTAGGCAGCCCATTCTATCCCTTCACCACTCTCTGTGTGAAGAAGTGCCTCCTTCAACAACATGACTAGGCAGCCCATTCCATCCTCTCACCACTCTCTGTGTGAAGAAGTGTCTTTCTGTCCTAAGTCTCCATTTCCAGCTGTGTCCTCTGGTCCTGGTTTCTGTACTGCGTTTAAAGAATTGGTCCGGGTTAACTATGTGAACTTCTTTACAGAGTTTAAACACTTCACTTATGTCCCCCTTATTTTTTTGTTTCAGACTAAGTAGATTCAGCTCTTTCGGTCTATTAATAAGGGCTGGGGAGATAGTGAGTATTGGGAATGCTTTGAGAACTCTAATGTCACCTGAAATACTCTTGTCACAGTAACAACAGCCTCTTCTCCCTGTATCCTCTCCCTCAATTTGCATAGACTGAAAGCTAAACAAATTAGACACACTTCAAAAGCACACTGCATATTTTTAGTCCAAACATTTCCATACGCATCTCCGAAAACAAATGGCCAGCTTACTTTGTGTTGTCCGGACATCATGTGGCTCTGTTGTGCAGTCAGTTCGAATACAGGATTATGTCTGGATTCCCTGACGGGTATTACAATTCGCCTATATTATTACTTTCTTCAGTTGCTAAGGGAACTTTTCCAATTAGCATGTGTGTGCTTGACGGAGATTGTGTGAAAGAAAATTAACACAGAATTAGATTCTGAGTATACTGCTGACAGCGATGCCACAGTTGAATGGACTGTGATATTACGCGCATGGTTCCAATGATATAATTTGCATTATTAGAAACACATTCTTTACACCACCCATGTGGTTACATTTCTTTAGTTATTTTTATGTTACTGTATGTCATGAAAAGTTAGTCACCAGATCTTTTTTTTTATTGTGACAGACAATACATTCTATTACTAAGCATACTGTGTATCATTTAAAACAAGCTTGATTTACAAAACAATGATATTCACAGAATACCAAATATTTTAAGATGGAAGTAAACTTTGATCCTCATTTTGGATCCTTGGATATTTTTTTACAGGTATTCTAAAAAGACAAGACATGGGGGTCTGATTTTCCGCTGTGGGTATATTGCCCATGTAATCCATTCACTATGGAGAGGACAGTTTGCAAGTTTCCCATAGAGGAAACTACAGGCCCATGTCTGAAGAAAGCACTTCTCTAAACCCAGCTCACCAGTCAAAAGCTTCATACTGCCTACTCCGTACTGCCTTGTAAAAAGAGTACTGGACAGCACTTCACGAGTAGCTATAGTATATTCTTACTGATCTCTTATTTCTAGGAAATGCAAACATTTGTGTTCATAAACATGTCGGGAAAGTCCCTGACGTTCTGTACAGTGTTTCTGTCATGGGAGGTGTACAGCAGGCAGAAGGATAAGAAACTCCCCTAAGGGCTTGTTTACTATCACTGCACCCTGGCACCGCCCACAACACAAATACCACATGCCATGGATCGTCATGCCCTCTTTTATCAATTGGAAGAGTTCCAATACAGAGGTGCTGAGCGTCCCTGTGAAAAAGCTGCTGCAGCTGTTTTCAGTGTTCCAGCAACGATCCCTCCCTCATGAATAATGGAGTAGCATGGTGTGCTTCTGAAATATCACAATTACTGTATCTCAAACATGTCTTCTCTCTCAGTACAGATGGACCAGCAGAGTATAACTATTAACCTGTCCCCCTGCCATTAACACATTGCAAGTGTATGTAAGAAACACTGCATTTGTTCCACGTGGCATTTTCACTAGGCAAAGTGTTGCAGGGGGCAGGTTAATGTTTACCTGCTGGTGTATGAGATCCTTTTATTGATCACAGGAGTTTTAAAAAGTCACCTATGCATGTAAATGAAAGCAAACAATTTTTATAACAAAAAAACTCGAGAGATTTACTGCATTTTAATACAGCACAGTGTCATTTTGTGATGTTAGAAAAAATAATGTTTTGTGCTATTTACTGTGAATGTGATCACACTTACACTCCTTTGGATGGTTCACTGCTGTCTGCACCCCTGTAAATGTACTCAGATTATTCTTGTCGTAGATCGTGCGGATGCCCACGTTGTATTCATGGGCCAGTTTTGCTGCTTGTTCTCCCTTTTCAAGACATTGTATTATATTTAGCTTTGTATCAACAGAAAGAACAATTCGTTTTCTCTTGTACTTTATTTATGCTTTTATTGTTGCTGCGAGGACGGACCGAGTGGTTGCCATAGAGAAAGAAAACCACGCGAGGATCTGCACGGTTGTTCGGAGTTCTACTGTATAACAATGGGCAAAGCAGAGTTAAACTATTGTGTGAAACTTTTCTAAGGGTGACTACTACGATTGCTAACATACCACTGCACTACAAAAGCCAGCAGTCACTCCCTGCCAAGTTTATGACGTAGCTTGGTCCTTGTTACTACTACTCCCAACTGAGGTTGTCAAACACCAAGAAGTCAATTATTTATTACCAGTACTTCAATAATAAGCCATTCAACTGCACCGAATTTCATGGCACCTAAGCCACATAACAGCAGTGTGCTGCTGCAGTAGTACCACACAATAAGAGCTATTAACATCATGAAGATGAAAATCAACAGCATGACTTACATACAGTACAGTACAGTACATCCCCAGCTTGCACATGTAATAATGTCAGTGCGACAGACGCACGGACAGGTTCCTGCACAGATTCTGCTACTCTCAATTGTGCTGCAGAATGTTGTTGTAATCACAATAGATTTAGCGGTTATCTAGATATATGTAAAGAAGTATGTACTTATGGGCAGCTCCAGATAATAATGGGTACTAAAAATGCCCTGTTTGATTTACTTACTATGCACTTTATTGTGTGACATAAAGTAGTAGAGTAGTTTACTGGGCAGTAATTCAGTAGGAGTTTCTAGGCTTGGCTAAACAGGTTCACTAAGTGTTTTCCTAATCGCTCCGCTCAGGAGGGAGATGTATTCCTGGAGGAATACACTCAGACAGATTGGGCAAACAAGAGGGGAATGAACTCCCGGACACAACGCTAGGCTGCTAAACCTCTTAAAGGTGCAGTCTCTTTTTTCTGTCCCTTTCAGGTGGGCCAAATGACCTTTTCTTGTTCTTGAATTTCTTATGTTCTTATGTATCAGCAGAAGCTGATACTCTCAATATCTTCTGCTAAAATAAATGTTTCATGACAACTGGATAAGCGGTTCTGCAAATACAGTATATGGAGATTGTGAAGCACGAGATCCATACAACTGCCTTGACTAACTCCCCTTCACAATGGATTTCATCCCCAGCGCAGTGAGGGGTAATCGCTGTTCTGAACCAAGGCTGTCCCACGGATGGCTTTTGAGTCACTGAGCTCCAAAGCATTTTGATTTAGAAGAAGGGCATCCCATTGAAGGCTCTTAATGGGTTTGAGAATTAGTGCTACTTTGGTAGAAGCAAGTACTGTCCAGTCAAAATGCAGCGATACACATGTTTATTGGGCACAAACTACTGAAGCTGTTTCTTTGTACAGTCTGGTTAAACCATACCTATATTATTAAGTCTCTTTTCTTAAAATGAACTCTCTATCATTAAGGCAGCTACTCAATTTTAGTCCGTCCTTCAGATAAGACGTAAATCCGAGGCCCTATTGGTAATGACTCTGCAGCAGCAGTAAGTGATGTATAGTTCACTCCCTAGTCTCTGCAAGTCGCTTTGGATAAAAGTGTCTGCTAAATGACTCATTAATAGTAAATTACATGTACTTAATGTTACACTTTCTTTTTTGCCTTGTCACAGTGCTCCCCTTTTATAATGCTTTCTGTCCTGCCTCATAACAAGAACACAAGTGCTGATGTAATGGCATTATGGGAGCCATGACTGCCTTATAACCTGTTCCGCAGTATAAAGGGATGCCTTATAAGGGGCGGCACTATAGTAATATATACATTCTTGTATGGTTCTTTAAGAACACCCTGGCCATCGGTATGCATCTTTACCAATAAGGCTGGACAGCTCTGTACAAAACTATGAAGCGTCTCTGAAACAGAGCTGCCTCCTGGCTTTCCCTTCTCAGAGACAGCTGCGCTCCAGAGCGCGGGGTCTCCACTGGTCCAGTGTTTGTGTTTCTGTACAGACACCAGTACCCAGCTGACAAGCCCTGCTGGTGTGAGCGATTGCAGCTGCAGAAAGAACAATGAGTTCAGCCACAGACGCTGCCAACAGCTTTGCTGTCATTGTTGGGGTCAGCTACCCAGCATTTGTTTGTGTGTGTGTGTGTGTTTGGAGAATGTGTGAATGGCTATAATCCTTCAGGAGACAACTAAGTAACTGGTACACCAGCAATGTGAAGACGGCCAACAAAATAGAAGATATAAATAAATCGGATGTCTCCATTTATTTAAAATAATTCAAATCATCATTTCATCCTTATAAAAAGTAAAAGCAGGACACAGATGATTTTATGTGAGTTGTATCTGTCTCTTTATAACAATGTGTATCCCTACATGCCAATTTTGATGATACACTTCGAAAACACAGGAAACGGTCTACCACCGCGTATAATACTTTATTTTTTTTCAGTTTGCTTGCTTAATGTTTACTGTTTTATCACCATAGAGTTTGTTTTTCTATAGACCTTTTTTTGTTGTTGGTGTTATTGTTGATTTGCGATTCGTGGTTATATTGAATTCTAACATTTGTATGATTTTCTATTCATAATGCAAAATTATTGAAAGTCAGGAAATATACAATACATTGTTTATGTGCCAAAAAAGAAATGCATTTATGCCACAAAAACTGTAAAACATTTAATAAATGAATTACCAGACACATACAGTAGTTAAAAAGTAAACAATAGTCACAACAACGGTTTCGCAGGACAAGAGAAAGAAATATATTGAGTAATATAACACGCTATGTTTTTTATTAAGTAATAAGTAAGGACATTATATATTTTTTTTTTGAACAAACGAGTAGCGAGTAATAAGTGACTTTTTTCAGTAACGTCCCCAGCTCTGGGTATAGTACAGTATAATGGATTTGCAATGGATTTTTATTGCATTTCAGCAGTATGCTTCTGTCACACAGCAGGGTTAGAAACTCATAATTGACCTTCCCTCAGTCCTGGATGTCAGAGCCCCTTGTTTAGGTATACTACTGAAATCATGAAGCCACAATCGCACTTCTCACCACACATGAACGAGTCCTGCATGAGTCACTTAGTTTACTAACAGGAGTTGTTCATGCAGCTATAGGGAGGAGCTCATTATTGAACAGGGTCTGACTGCATGGAAATGATTGATCATGGAAATAATATACTTCATTGAGGACAGTTCTGAAACCCTGGCCTCAGTGCAGGGCTAGTGTGAGTTTAAACCAGTGAGAAACTATGAAGCAAGGATCATAATATCAGAAGCAGTTGCTAGCATGTCAGAAACCCTGGGTACAGTGATGCTGCTCCAAGCTAAAACCATGCAATGAAACTATGACAAGGAGCTTTCCCTTACAGACCTTTCCTATGGTAAATCTGCACTGTAATTTTACAGTTTTCCCATGATGCTCCATAGTTTCCCATGTTTTTTAACATGCTTTCCCACACCTCTCTGAGCTTTACAATGCTTACCCAAGCAGTTTGCTATTCCTTTACCACCAACCTTTTATAAGGGTCCCGTCCACAAGAAAATCTTCAAGGAGCGGAAGACAAATAAACACACATACAGACAATACACACAGAGTCACACACACACACAGAGTCACACACAGACATGATGAGACATACACACACACAGAGTCACACACAGACATGCAGAGACACACACACACACACAGAGTCACACACAGACATGCAGAGACACACACAGACATGCACTGAGACACACACAGACACGCAGAGACACACACAGTCACACACAGACATGCACTGAGACACACACACACAGACATGCACTGAGACACACACACAGTCACACACAGACATGCACTGAGACACACAGACACGCAGTCACACACAGACATGCACCGAGACACACACACACAGACACGCATTGAGACACACACACAGTCACACACAGAGTCACACACAGACATGCACTGAGAACACACACACAGAGTCACACACAGACACGCACTGAGGCACACACACAGTCACACACAGACACGCACTGAGACACACACACACAGAAACGCACTGAGACACACACACACAGAGTCACACACAGACACGCACTGAGACACACACACACACAGAGTCACACACAGACACGCACTGAGACACACACAGACACGCACTGAGACACACACAGACACACACACACACACACACACACAGCTCAAATCCTGCGGAGGTAAGAATAATGCAAAATCAATCTGAGCAAATGGCTCAAATGAGGATCACAGGTGTAATCAGTTTGAAACTAGAATGATTCTTTCCTAATGCATTTTATGTTGCTAAGTACTGTAGTACGAGAAAAATCAATGAACCTGCCTATAACGTGAAAGTCTCTTATTGATTATTTGCTTTGATTGCAACCTAACACTATAAATCATCTGCTTCATATTTTCAAACCTAGATCAATATATAGAATTGATTTGGACAACACAGTGATTTTAAAGCTGGTATTTTCAGAGACTCAGTGTTCTGTGACCCCCTATATTACCAGATTTTCTCCCCAATTTAGAATGTCAATTACAGCCACTCAGCTCAGGAGCACTAAAGGTCAGTGGACGCCCTCCGATCGCACAGCCAGTCCAATCGTCTCTTTACACCCAGGAGCTCGAGAGCGGATGTCAATGAACGATCACCCCTGGAGGCCAGCCCTGCAGGCACTTGGCTGGCAGGGTCCGCTGTAGTGTGATTATTATTATTATTTATTTTTATTTCTTAGCAGACGCCCTTATCCATGGCGACTTACAATTGTTACAAGATATCACATTATTTTTACATACAATTCCCCATTTATACAGTTGGGTTTTTACTGGAGCAATCTAGGTAAAGTACCTTGCTCAAGGGTACAGCAGCAGTGTCCTCTACTAGGGATTGAACCCACGACCCTCCTGTCAAGAGTCCAGAGCCCTAACCACTACTCCAGTCCCTGCCGGTTTACCCTTCTTACCACTGAGAGGCAGTAACTCAGGATGTACACATTCTTTAAATTTTCAAATGATGGAAAAATATGATTTGCTACAAGCTAAACCACAATTTAATGTCATAACATATCTATATAGCATTACACCACTTGAGGGCAGAGGCCTGAGTGGTGACGTTGAGCCAGGGCAGGGCAGGCATGCCTGCACACATAAAGCAGATACACGAAGGTCACATGGTCGCCTTGTTAACAATTAACAATGACAATGGTGTCAACAAACAAGCTCTGTGCATCCGAACAACATCTTACTGTTTTTCAGTCTACAAGACAATGACATATTTCTCATTCCACAATTAATCAATCACTGCTAGAACTGAAACACGTGCTGTCGTCTGCAGAAACAGTGGAGCTGTAAAATCGGTGGAGCTGTAAACGTTTGCTTTGCAGTTTGTAGCAGAAATTCCATGCGTGGGGTCCCATGAAAACGTGAAGGGAAAACCGTCTTGCAAACAGGCATTGAGTGACCTTCTCAAACCTCACTTTCACAGCCAGAGCAAGATCCGTACCTGCTTCGTATTAAACAAGGCCCCTTCACATCCCATCTAGAATGGCACGCCTGGGCCGATAACTTGTTTGAGGGACTTGCCCTTGTGGGTCTGTCCCAAAGAAACAAACAAAAAAACTAGAGACCCAAGTTTAGCAACCATCCTGGAGGAGGCTTGTGGGTAACCACACTAGACCAGCTATTCCCGCATCTGGGAAAGTGTGGCTAGAGCCTTAGAGGAGAGTAGCCAAATATATTTATCAAAACTAGCAGGTCTCTTCAGCACACATGAGCACAGCTGCTAGAGAATGTCTGAGATGCACTTGAGCAGTACTGTGAGGTGATGCTCTCACAGTGCTGTCCATTACTGTCCTCCTCGCTGACCCACACACCACGGATGGCTATTGGTAAGCCGTGTCCCAAAGGAGTTTGGGCGGTGATGTAGTCTTAATGTTATATGCTTAATGAAGATGCTTTTTATATTACAGGTTGTATGTAATATAGTAATATCGCATATCCGACTGCGGTGGGACCAGAGTCAAGGCGGATATGTAAAAAGGTGGATTAATCCTGTTTTAAATACCATTATACACAGCTGTAACAATTACTGTACTATATTATTACTGTTTTGAGATTCGGCTTTTATTAGGGAGCTCCCCTAAATCCCTTGTTTAGACAGACACAGGGTATTAATGCTTGTGATCCGTCTGCCGTGTGGATACATAAATTCGCTGCTGAGTGACAGGCAGGAGATCGAGACGGAGGTTGAAGTTGATACGCCCCCCGCAGGTGAACAGGATTTATTGACATACTGTAGCGCTGAGCTGCGGGGTTTCCAGGGTTTAATCAGACAGACCACAGTTGCGGTTCAAAGCAGTAGGAAACCACTGTATTTATTATTTTTTTAGCTTTTAGTGAACAATGGCTCTCATTCCTCTCCTCTTCCTCGCAAACTCAACCTCTCAACTCTCTCTCTCAATTCTCCCACCGCCAGATCCTGCTTCTCTCTTTCAAACTGTCATCTCCTCACACACACCCAAGTCCCTCCCCCTTCCTCACTCACTGGTCCAACACTCCCTATCTCTGACTGGTCGTGCCAGACCTGCTCCCACCCCTCTCAGTGACACACTCACACACAGGCAGTGTCTCACAGTCACACAAGCACCAAAACACACAGTGAACGCTAACAGATCTGAAGAATAACACAGTTTACAAACACACATTATTTACATAGCACTCCTATCCCCTTCCCCAATCCATAATCAGGTCCATTTCCACATTGTCTTGCAAATCAGCTGCCCCCCCCCCCCTGCGCTACAGTATCAACACACTGAACAGCTTACGTGACACTACCAGCAATGGCAGCGCACGGAGCACATACAACACAGTGTACGAAAACTCCGGGATCTACAATCTCTGAACTAATCTTCTCTGTTCAGTAATAAACTAACGTTGCTGAAGAGCTTGATCATGGAGGATAAACGGTTAGGGTGAATACGCAACGGATTACTGTACTAAAAAGGATTGTGATTGAAAAACCTTAGGAAAAGGGAGCAAATAAGTGGAAAAAGACATCCACAGAGTTAAGCTTTATGATACCCTTATTCAAGTGTACTGTATGGACTGTTTACCTGAGCTGTGCCTCTGCAATGGGCTCACTGAAAAGCATCAAAAATCCTGAAACTTCCATGCAGCATAATTCTTACAGTATCTGTTACAACAGAACGTCATGTCAGTCTCCAAAGCGCTGCACTACGCCGCGTTTCAGAGTAATGACAAACAGTATGCCTTCGGTTTGAAAGAGACCAGTGTGCGTTACTGGAAAATGAATTTCAAAATGGTATACAGTACTGGAAGAACCATGAAAACTTTTACACCCATCCATTAGAGGTCCTGATCCAAATATTTTAAATCCACTTTCTATACACACAGAAATGTACTGGAAACAAAGCAGGATCAGAGAGGGCTGTGGCTAGTCAAGGTGTCTATTATGCTAGTATTTTAGTGGCTCAGGTTATACTTAGGACCTTTACAATGCTGTTTTCTTATGGCGTCACGTGACCCGCGTCATTTGCCATGTTTGGATACAGCCTAGAAGGTGATGTGAAATTCATTACTATTGCAATCTGAGATTCTGTTTCATGTTTCTAGGGCATGGCTAAAATAAAGAATCCCGTCACTAGCCCTGCTAGTACTAGTTTTGTTCCCATTATCACCAATTGCTTTAAATATTTGTTTCAATAAACGGCACCTTGCTCTGCAATTCACTTTTCAAATGCTTCAGACCATCAAAAGAAAAAGTTAGATTGTAAAACCATAAAAAAAATCCCCCAAAAATGTCTTTAGTGCATCACAGCTTCAATGGTGTCGAAAGAACATTTTAGAAGCAGGGCCTGTTGATTCCCACTTTCTTGCTCACTCAAGAAATATTTAGGAAGGGATCAAAAGTCATTTCAATGTGGTGGCTGCACAGGTGACTATGTAAAATGACTTGCTGGTGCCCAAGAGGAAAGGCCAGACCCTGTATTTGGAGATCAAGATCTTTCAACATCACGCTGGAGGACAGGTCAAGATGGGGTTATCATGGATAATCTCCATTTGCACCAGTATACATCTCCTCTCCCAAGGCCAGAGAATAAATAAAACAGTTGCCATTTGATGAATAATGACTATTATGTACTTACTGTTGCTGGACTTGAGGTCTCTGTGAATGATGGGCACGATGGTCTCATTGTGAAGGTAGCTCATCCCTTTGGCTATCTGCACAGCCCAGTTCACCAGCACCCGCGGGGGCACCTTTTTGCCAGAGAGGGCTCGGTTAAGACCCCCTCCACGGGCATACTCCATCACCAGGCAAAGATTGGGTTCCTTCAGACACACCCCTTTCAGCGCAATGATGTTGGGGTGCCGGAGCATCCAGAACAGCTTGGCCTCCTGCCGGACATTCTCTGCGGTCACACTGATGTCCTCGTCCGGATCTTGCCTGGCTGCTTTCACCGCCACCTCCTCACTTCGCCAGATGCCTTTATAAACTTTCCCGAAGCCGCCAGCCCCGATAATCTCTTCCAAACGCAGCTCTTGGAAATCAATCTCCAGAGGTAAGGGGCACTCTTTCATTAAACTGCCGTGGATTTTGGTGTAGTTGGGATCCCAGATGACGTAGTTGCTGGGGAAGATGCCGACTTTGTCCTTGATTTTGCCCGTCCACCAGCCCTCGTCCCCGGACACATTGGAGTCTCTGGACAGCACCTCCAGCAGGTCCCCTCTGCAGAGGGTGAGCTCTTCATCGGCTGTCGCTTCGTAGTCAAACACCGCAGTCCAGAGAGCGCTGGGGCCGGTGTGCTGGGGGTGGTCCGGTGAACTGAAGGAAAAGGTGGACGAATTACAACTGCCATTTTCAGTCGTACTCGAAGTCCCATCCCCATGCTGTTGATCGTGCTTGTTAATGCTGCCCCCACTATTACAGCTCATTTTATTAGCCATCGTGACAATGAGCCTGCTGGGTTAGGGTGCAAATAAATTAGATTGCACATGTCTCTGAGAATCCAGTGAGGGGACTTCAACAGAAATAATGGACACACGTTAGAAATCGTTCCATTATTACAAGTGAGATTATTATTGGAGGAGGGTGTCTACACATCCACCGAGGAGAATCCCATTGTTTAGTGTGCAGTTGTCTTTGCTGTGGTTGAGGTGTCAATTGAAAGTATCCACTAGGTTCCCTGCTGCCTCCTTCAATTTGCAGGACGAACTCGAGGGGTTAAACAAGGAACACACAGTATTCCATTCATGCCTGCAGGCTCAATCCTTGGCTTATTGTTTAAAGAGAAATTGCACATGTTATGCTGTATTTAAAAGCAGATGTTTAAAGCTACTCTGTACACAAAGGAAAACAATATGATACAGGACTTTACCAATACTAAATTACAATCTATAATGCACTACAAATACAAGCTTGCAATATCCTGAAATGCCACTGAAATACATTCATATAAATTATAAAACTTTTTTATAATAAATTATTTCATTTTAAATTGCACATGAGTCATTGGCCCTCTTAATATACTGCATCGTTTCTTGTTCTCTTACACTAGAATTTTTTTCAACAGCTTTCTATAATATTAACTGCAGCAGCCATATACAAATACTCAATTCAAAAGATTTCTCCCTGTCACGTCCTATCCTTGTCATTGTTTTAAAAATAATCTTAAAGGTTCGGTTATCTAATATCGGCATTTCATTACCATTTCTATGTAGTTTTTCAGTATAATGCAATAATGATTTCTTCTTATTTTAGCAAAATCTCTTTAAAAAAACGTAATAGAAGCAGCCCTACTCAGAACTGCAGATATTCCTTCCTTGCATTTCCCTTTTTCACAGGTTTTGTGCGTTGCAACTAAAACAAGAAATATTACAGTTTTCATCTTTTTCAGACCTCCAATCTGTCCCTGAGATTTTATACCTGCTTAATTTGGTGCTGCAGTGGAAGGTAAAATTAATAAATAAATGCATATATCACTATTCCAGTGTTTTTGCAATACCAGATTTGTTTTTTCTCTCACCTCACAACAGCTAAGCATTCCTATACTGTATTGTTATGATAAGATCAAAAAAGCTTTCTTTTTTCCAAACGCCTTTCGCTACACGGAAATCTGCAGTCCGTATTGACTGTTTATTGGTTATCCCAACCCAGACAGGAATCTGAAAGGTGGACCCTTTGTTTCCTTGGCGAAGTTGAAATACAATCCATCGGTAGTGTTGTGTTTATCCCTCGATTTAACCAGCAGGCATACCACGGATCCACCATCTTCATGACAATAATTCAACAACGATTACTGCCGATTCTGTCGCCAGCTCACCCACTGCCTCGATTAACAACGTTCACGCTGTTGCAAAAAAAAAACAAAACTCCTATTGCACACTCACATTTTTACAACTGCATCGTACATATTTGTATTTTCTTCAAACCAAGATTGGAGTTTTCAATATGATATTCTCTGCTGTGTGTGTGCTGCAGTTCGTTTACAATCCCCCTCTATGACTGTATGCAGTATATTATTCCAATGCTCCATTCACTCTCCTAAACTGTCAGCTGCTGCTGCTTGCACTGTATCCAAATACACCGGCCCTGGCAGTGCATGCTGGGAGTGTAGTCCAATGCAACAACGGGACAGAGGAGAGAGAGAGAGAAAGAAAAAAAAAAGCTTCCTGGATGCCGTGGTCGTGAAGAAAAACGTACAACTAGAAAATGTTTAATTCAACTGACAGGTGGACCTCGGATACAACAGCTCCATGCCCAACACCAGGCTTGCCGTGTATAATGCTACAGCAGTCCCCAATTCGCAGGTTGCACTCTGACAGTATTATGATGTGCAGGAATGCGCTACACCTGCTGAATATGCTCGCTCGCCTGTCAATTTCCTGCTTTTCCGGATGTCGGAGCACCTGCTATAGTCCACCAAGCATTTCCGTAAATAAAACGGGATTGCGGCTGCCGTGGTGCTAATGGTCTGTGTTGCTCAAGTTTTCCGTTGTTGCTAGATTATTGGTAATAATATTGATCTTTCTGTTATTTTGGAAAGGCGTCACTTGAATACTTCATGAAATAAAATGAGCAAGAATGCTTGTCTCAAATGACAGCCCTTCAGACCTGATAAGGAGGGCGTGGTTTTTACGCCACAGTTTCTGAGGGCGATGTAAACTCTGATTGGCCGAGGTGCTGACAGTCCGTGGCCTGCCATTGGCTGCCGTGGAGCCGGGGGAAAGCTAGCAGGTGAGAGAGACGCAACAGGAAGGCTCTGCGAAGTATCGAGCTTGGTTTGTTTTGTTTTTCGTTCATTTCTCTAGGTCTAGCTAATACGTTTTACAACTATAATTTCACTCTTTTGTCCAGCCCTTGTAGCAGACTGAAGCCAGAACCTTGTTGATCAACAACACCCTGGGATCCTTCAATAAGCTGCTTGATGAGATTCTGGGATCAATAAGCTACTGACAACCAAACGAGCAAGATGGGCTGAATGGCCTCCTCTCGTTTGTAAACTTTCTTATGTTCTTATGTTCTAGGGTTACCATATGGCTCCAGATTAACCGGACGCTTTGAGACAGACCGGGATTTCAAAATTCCCCCTAAATTGAAAGTAATTCACGTATAAATGAGCTCCACCTTTGCTGAGATTAATCCTGCTGTGGTGGAATTGCTTGGGCGCAGCAAACAATTCACACTGATCAGCTGCTTCTGATCAGATCTTAATGAACCAATAGCTAATTTATCGATAGAGCAACGAGATGATGATGCGATTGTATTTGCAGAATAATATGGCCGATTGAATTTTAACAAACAGAAAAAAATAGCGACTGGCTGCAATTCATTCTTATTTTAATACAATTATTTGACGCGCATGCGTGTATTTAAGCACCATTCATAATTGTAGCTAAGGATGGTTCATTTACACCTTCATTTATTTCAATTTAGGGGCAAGTTTGAAATCCCGTTCTGTCTCACAGCGTCCGGTTAATCTTGAGCCACATGGTAACCCTATATGTTCTTATGACCCTAGCCCTAACCCTAACCCTAACCCTCGTCCATTCTATACCATAGCCACTCCCTGTGTGAAGAGGTGTCCCCTTTTAGTTTAAGGGTTATCTTTTATGCAGCACTTTGTCAAAGGCTGTAGTCCAGATGATGTCATCTTATCTATTACTGTTATTCTGTTTGTATCAACCCTTGTGCAGTTTCTCAAAGAAGTCTAAGAGTTTTGTCAGGATCATTTCTGAATCCATGCCGGGTGTCTCCTGTAGTACAAACAATAAGAGATAATTTACCTTTTTGCTTTATCTTGTGTGGGGTATGGAACTGGTTATCAAATCATGTTGTTGAGGGGTTTTCACAGTACACACCTGGGGAAGGGCTAGAAGTTATCCCCCATGGTACTGACATCACCCTCCTTGCATACATTTCTATAGTTCTATACAAAAGAGCTACCACTGATATCTAGGTCTGGCTGTCTGTATCACAGTCCTGAGAGCTGAAACCAGGCTGACAGGACCTTATCATATGTGAAGTATCTGGTTCTGACAGGCATGTTTCTGTGTGTGGTTGGAAACAAGCTAAACTGCGTACACAATGTAGGGGTTACCCATGTGACACGTTATGTTTGTTGAACATGTTTTGCAGTCACAACACCCAGCTATTCTCTGTGTTCAATAGAGCAGCAGAGAATAGCTGGGGTGTCTTTTGAAGTTACTTAAATGAGTCTTGCTGTTCTATTGCTTAGTAGTTTCCCATGATAGACTTGAACAGCATTTTGGCAACCCATGCTTGTCTCAAGTTTGTACTGTGAATCTGGTAATTCGGTAAATTGTAATGTTCTACAGATTACTGTATAATTCACTTATTCACTGTTTTCCACAGTTCACAATTTTTTAAATGAGTAAATCAGAGAGCAAAATAAAGGAGGAGCACTGTTCTAGAATTAAATTTAATGACAAACATGTCAGTGTCTTCAATCATTGTGAAAGAATTTTGTCGTAGCGTTTGTCAATGTTATTTTTGTTGTGTTATTTTTGTCTACTTCTCTGTGGTGTACCATGTATTTTTCTGCATGGTCCTATGCTTTACTAAACATTGCTATGTTTTAACTTGGTAAACAGCAATCTTTCAAAAGGAATTGCTTCTTGGCTGGGAGCAAAAAAAACGGTTCTTCCAAAACATGAAGGGATGAGAAGGCAATGATAGAATGGTTGGCAAAACATACAGCATCTCATGTTGTGTGTACAATAGGACCCAGGCTGACGGAAAATAAATCAGCAGAAATTAACAACAGGCATTTAGCAGTTTAAGCTTGAAACAGTATTTCTCTTTTAAATTCAGTGTCCAATTATTTAACCCCTGTCTTTCTCACAAAGTTAGCATGTCCAATTTTGTTCCCTCGCCACAGCTCTTGAGAACTAAAGATCAGTGGTGTCCTGGCAAGGGCTTGGTTAGTTACCCAAAGGACAGGCTTGAGAAATTCTGAACCATGCCCATTAATATAGCAAGATCAGGTGGTATGGTAAAATTACTATCATTTTTTTTTTAAATAACCATGCATAATCATAGAATTAATTTTACTTTAGAATTTGGTATTGTTGCATCATTTGTGAATTAAAAAAAAAAAAGTTCCACCATTTTTACACTGGGCAGTCAGTAGATATGTTTAGTTCAAATCCCTCATTTTTTCTGCTTTGTGCACTGCCAAGACAAGAATCTAAATATATCAGTGACTTTTGATGAACAAGGACTACAGTAAATATATATTTTTTAAATAGTTAAAAATCTTTTAAATAGTAAAAATTGTATTATTTAAGATGGAAAGGTGACATACTCAGAAGGAAACTACAACTTGCAGAATACACTTCACCAAACAGGGTCTAATTACAATAAGCAGGCCAATAAATAGCCTAATTAGGTGCTAAAATCAATTAGGGAGTTTCTTTCTCCAGGCAGCTGATCGTGACAAGGGGTTTCAGAGGTTTTATACAGTATAATATTGACAGGTGTTAAACCTCCCATTGTCAGCCATCTGTCACAGGAAGGCTAAGATATTCACTGGCTGTTGTTCTTGTTGAGATGCTGACAGGTGCATATGATGAGCACACAAAGAGCTTCCATCTGTGGGTACACAGGGAAGCTTAGAGGACGCGGTGGATTAAGCAGGAGGAGGTCATGGTTTTGTGTTTGTCAAAGGTACAGCTAGTCAAAAGCTATTTGGGCAGCTTAACCCTTTGAAGACTTTTTGTTCGTCATCACTGAGGAAAAACACGAAATTACTGTGCAAATTTACACTGTAAAAAAAAGGGCAGCTCCGTTGCTTCAGTTTTATTTGAGTTTCTGTGTTCAGTTTTATTTGAGTTTTGTTAGATGTTTCCCAGCATTTAGTCCATGGTGATGTTTTATTCTATAACTTTTATAAATATTCTATAACATATTCTATAACTTATTATATATTTTATTATTATATAAATGTCACTAAAGCTCAGTTTTGTTTTGTTTTTAAATCGATCTTCCTGCAGTGATTTAGAGGACAGACCTCAAACCCTGGTACACTAGAGCAGACATTTTGAATAGAGCTTTGAAATAGACATGTGTAAAAAGTTGGATGTTAATGAACAGAAAAATGACAGGTACTTTATTTAAACAGTTGTAGCAACACGTAGGGACGTATAACGTTATATTTCTTGGAGCCTCGCTACTTACTCTTTAATATCATATTGTTCTGTTTAATTCTTAATTGTTGTTTCTGTTTAGATCATGCCAGTAACTATTCCAGCAAAACTGGTTTTGGAAATTCAGAAGTGAGGTGGGGGAAGCATATAAGCGTTGCTCTGTACACTAATGCCCAAAGTTGAAGCATTGCACAATGAAGCCTGTGTAATACTGACATGCTTCCCCAGTCTTGAGATTTTCAGAAGATTTTTAATTTGCTAGTAGTGAAACTCTGAAAATATAAAGGTTATTTCGACTGTACAAAACCAAAGGGCCTCAGGCTTTAGAGTTCTGAGTTTTTAAAAGAGCACAACAACTATAACTAAACAATGGAGACACTGCAAGTTTGGAATTCCAGTGAAAGCGTACATACAGAATATGAGCTTCCGTTATACATGGCAGAAAACTCTATCTCGTGGATATTCTCAATAACAGAGTATCATTTTTTGCAAAGCCAACAAGTGAGAGCAGTGGTAAAATGTTATTATTTAAGATGGAAAGGTGACAAACCTAGGAAGGAAACTACAACTCCCAGAATACACCACCAAGCACTCAACAGTTTTACCTGTACAGGTACTGTACACACAAGGGAAAGTTTTTTTTTTATTTTAAATATAGGTTACACTGTGATGTGTTAAGATTTGTATTGGCATTGTCATCATCATAATTTAATTTAGTTTCAAGTCTTTTGAGTTATGAATTATTTTTTACATGAGATACAACTGCAGACATTGCTAGGATTGCATTTGTAAGGCTTCACAGTCCTCGTGTTGTTGTCTGTGTGATCCAGTTTTACACCCTAAGATGAATGATGCAGTAAAGACCTTGAATACTGGACCATTGCCATAACTACAAATTGAGTCATATTCTGGATATAAAACCAGTAATTACCACTGTTGAATCTCTGATAAAAAAAAACAACAAAAACAACACAAGTTTCAGTGATTTGTCAATGTGAAATTCATTTTTGGGATATCCCTGGGCGGAGTTTTCAGGCCGGTGGTCCAATCAAGCTCTAGCATTCCGTATCCGCAGTCCCCGTCCGGGGTCGCGGTCTGGAAGCTTTGTTGCCAGGACAGCGGGAACTCGAGGTGGAAGCGAGACTCCGGCCTGGCATTGGGGTCCCGCACCAGGATCCTGTGCAGGACTCTCTGCCCTGGAGCAACATCTCTGATCTGGCCAAGCACACTCACCACCTCCTGTTTTTTTTTAGTTGAGACCGCAGTGGAACACTGAGAGGAAACATTTCCTCTCCTCATCGGAGACTTCAGACCATACATAGAGACCAGCTCATAGAGACTTTCCCGCCATGAACTTGGGCTGGTGTTGCATGTCGTGGGGTCAATCTTGATAAAAACAGAGGCCTGTCCGGCTTTATCCAAGGCGGCTTTCCGAATTGAGGGAAAATCAGTGACTGATTGACTGCTGATGAATGGCCTGCGAGTTGCTTTGGGTTCGCTCTGTTTCTTTAATGCAGAGTCAGACACCTGCATGGGCTCCAAAACAGACATCTGCTGGCCTGCTTCTGGTGACACTTTTCCGGAGAGTCCTTTATGCAGCTCATGGGGTTTCGCCTTTGAGATGTACATGTGGATTGCCATTGAGTCCATGAGTTTGCTTCCCTTCCTTTGTAACGGGGGCAGTCTCACTCTTGAACTAGATTCTATCGCCTTCAGTGATCTCTGTTTCTTTTTCTTTTTCCCTTGCTCACTACCTCTTCCTGTCGCTGTCCCTCTCCCTCTCCTTGTCTCACTTGTCCCCAGTGTGTATTTGGGCTTGGAGATGCCATCTCCATAATCTGTGTCATCCTGTTGGGGCACAAAGTCTGGCCTCTCTTGTGGAAAGTTCATCAAGCTGAGGGGGCCAGGCACTATATAGTGTGGAGACATGAAAAATAGATTAAGGTTTTGAAGATATGGCAGCAGTCTTTCTTCAAAAGATGTGCAAGATAATGTTTTGTAAATAGAACCCAGTACAACTTATAAAAAACACTGAAAGCAAAGCCTGATTTAAAAGAACAGCACTATAACACTGAAAACAAAACTACAGTGCAGACTTACTCACAAAGACACTGAGACACATATTGTAGACCAATGAATAACTGTGTTCTTAACTTCCCAGTTGCAGTCTGGGATAAACAAACCATGACTAGTTTTGATCCAACTTGCACCTACATCTTAATAAAGTGCCTTTTCCCTGTACTGTAGTAGTAGGTAGGGAAGCATACCTTGGCCACAAATGCTTGTGTCTCCATCCAGGTCCCCTGTATAGGACAGCCCTTGTGCTTGTGTAGGGAGGGAATCTGCTTCCGGTAATCTCTCTACTTCTGTGGACCGGGACGTGTCCTTCAGGACTGGGCCCCCCGGCCCCTTCAGCGTCAGGTCCTCCTGGAGTTTTTCCTCCAGCTCCTGAAGGAGCCGAATGGAAAACCCTGCCCTGGAAATGAGGACGATTCCCTGATTAGCTGCCTAGAAAGTTTAAATTTGACACAACCAAATAAAGGAACACTTTAAGCACTAGAATTGCATAATGTTTCCTTTTTGTATCTGTTTATTATCCCATCATACAGTATGTGTTCCTAATCATCATTCGATACTGTTTCTACACACATTGATATTTGGCATGTTTAATAAAGTCATCAGCATTTTTTTTACCTCTAAGCAAACCTGATTTGTGTAAAGATTGATTGGCTGAATGGCCTCTTGTTCGTAAATGTCCTACCATCTTAGTTGAAAGTAATTTCATTGATTATATACTTTTCTGTAGAACATTATCTTTTAGGGTTTCAATCTTATAATAGCCTGGCTATTTTACAGCTTGTTTTTTTCTTTCATTCCTAACAACCCCTTTGCCTAGGGCAAACTGGACTATGAAGCACTGCATCAGAGTAAGGATCCACAATCAAAACACAGCTATATTAGTCAGAGCACAAGCTCACTTGTTACAATAGATTTTTTAGAAAGATGTACAAACTATATCAAATTACAAAGCATTTGGCTCCAGTGCAAAGTTATTAAAGGTGAAAGTAAAAAAGTGAGCGAAACCATCAAACATCAAGAGCAAAACACTTACATTGAAATAACAAATGCAAAATTGACAAGGGTCACCATTCAAAAAAATAAATTAGAATTTCCAAGCACTTCCCATTTCTGGTTACTAGATTCTAAATCCACACTGAGCATCAATATTCAAGAAATATAATTTCAATGCACCACACTATCATTTTGCAAACAGTATTTGGCAAAGTAATGTGAATGCAGCTGGTTTGTATGCACTTACGAGTCCCACTACTGTCACTCTACAAACATTTAAGTTGTACGGTAATCTTAAATGTTATATTATATCTTTATTTATCAAAGTTAACCTTTGTGAAGAGCCCACTGGACTAGCAAAACAAAATGGTTTTATTTTGTGAATATAAAGGAATACAAAAGAAACTTAAATTCAGCGACAAACGTTTGGACTAGAACGTCTGGTTTCGCCCTGTAGTGCAAGATCAGCACTAAACAATCTCTCTGAATCCAGACAGAAGACTATTTCAAGATTTTGAAAAAAGACTTCTAATTGAAACGTTTCTTGTAATATTTCTAAATTCAGCGCTGTTCAATAGTCAGTTGATAGCATCAACTACGACACTCAAGGACATGTGTATTTACTTAACAACACATAACAACAGCAAAGTGAGAGTGACTTTGTGTTATTCTTCAGAATACAGTTTGGCATGCTTGAACTAGATGCAGGTGAAACGTTATTGAAATAATTTGAAAACTCTTGTCTGGAAAGCTTGGATCCTGCTTGCTGGCGTTGCAAGTTATTTTTTGCACTTCTAACGAAGTGAAATCCCCTCCGTTACATAACAGCCACGAATGCTATGTTCTAAACATTGTTGGAGTGTTTGTGTGCTGCAGGGGTTAAAGGTGGGCGTGTGCATGACTAGAGGGAGCGTGCATAATGTTAGTGTATTGAACTATTATTGTTTATGTACTGGTTTTAACCTGGCTGTGAATAGTTATATATTTATATTGGATTATTTTAAGGGGGAGAAGCTAGGAGTGTTGAATGTGTTGTATGCGCTCTGTGTGCTGCCATTGCTGGTAGTGTCACGTGAGCTGTTCAGTGTGTTGATATGTCAATAAATCCTGTTTGCCTGCGGGAGGCATATCAACTTCAACCTCATCTCCGGCCTGTCACTCAGCAGCGAGCGCACGCACCCACACGGCAGATGGCTACTCTGTCACAAGCATTAATACCCTTATCTTTCTAAACAAAGGATTTAGGGGAGCTCCCTAATAAAAGCTGAATCTTAAAACAATAATTGTGTGAATATAGTAATTGTTACAGCTGTGTACAATGGTATTTAAAACAGGATTAATTCATCTTACTTTTTATATATCCGCCCTGACTCTGATCCCACCACAGTCAGATATGTGACGGATTACTGTATTTGCAATACTCCTGTGTCACTGACCTCTTATTTAAGTGCAACATCTAGCACTGGTCGCTCACAGCACTGAGTGCTCATTACAGACATTCTATCCACAGGTTGAGTCCATGGACACACCTTGCCACCCATGATAATTAGTCTGAATCTCATTTTCAGTAGCACACTTTTGGGGATTTTCAAACCAGAGTTGCTGAGTACAGCATCTCTTGAACAAATACAAGGAATAGAAAGATCTTTTATGAATAAATTCATAAACAAAAGGGTCAGTCCACATAAAGATTAAAATTCCTTGAACTAGCACTTTTTTTAGAAAATGCAAAATTTGTGTTTGTGTGTTGAGAGGACTAAAACCAGATTACAGCAATACGTATTAGAAAATAATTTGGTGCGATCAGCCAATTAGCTTCCAGCTTTAGCAGGCTTCTAACAGACAGTAGCTGTGATGTTAGTACATCAGCTGTGATTCAAATCCAGTTCTTCCGTTTTCACTTTCCAGCTTCACACATCAGCGTAGATCAGTAATTGATTAGTTGCTGCTCATCTTAAATCTGAGCTATTATAGGCTCAGAATATGCTCTGCAACCTATCTCTTGTGTTTCAACAACAGTAAGCCGCTCCAACCCCATGGACTGCTCGCTGTGCCATCCACTCATCTGACTCGTTTCAATTCACTGACTTGAAACATATTTATTTTCTTGCAATATAAATGTTCTTCTTTCACTAAACTAGATTGTATTCAGACCCCAGCGATAATAGTCTATAATATGTTTATATGGTCAGTATGTTTTTATTTAAGAAAAACTATAGTACCCTCTTAAGTAGAAAACATAATTACAACCCTAACGACCACAAAAACACATGTAATATGTGAGGTACATTGAGGAGAACTTCTAGTCAGAGTTTCTTTTACTGTACTATTACTACATATTCTTCCATTTTAGATTTTTTACAGGTATGGATGAGGTCCCGTTTACCCTAAACGTGTGCAGGTGTTTCTATTTTGAGGTCTAACCTCTAAAGACACACAAACAGTGATATAGATAGTTAGAGACAGGGAGATAGGTAGAGAAGGTAGATCGGTAGAGAAGAGACAGGCAGAGACGCTAAGACTGTACTTACGGGAATCCTTGGAGCAGCTTTTCCAGCCTGTACAGCAAGGTCTCTTTGCTTTGGATTGTGGTCAGCTTCTTCAGCAGTGCCCTGACCAGTGTTCTCACTGGGGCATCGTGGTCCATCAAGCCCTGGGCAAGATTGGGCACCATGTTCTCAGCAAGGTAATTCAGTTGATCGAGGGTCTTCCAAGCCTCCAGCTTCTTCCAATTGCTCCTCTCGTCAGTGGTGTCTGCCAGAAGCCTTTTGATGATATCATCTTTGGAGTTCTTTAGGATAGTGTAAGTCTGTGTAATACTGAGCAAAGCATCGGTGCAAAAGCAATACACTGTGGATGAATCAGTATGCATTGTCAGCAAAATAGCTTGAATGACATTATCTACGTCTATGACAAAGGGCTTGTGGGAGAGCCAGTCGCTTAAGGCTATTCTTGTAAGCAGGTCTAGTTCTTTCTTTTCTGCGTACTCCTGACACATATCATCACTGTAGATGGTTTCATGATCATCCTCTGCTTGTGCTTCATCGTATTCATCCAAATACTCTTTCAAAAAAATGGTTCTAGATGAACCATACTCAATGTCAGCTTCTTTAAAACGCGCCATGAGTTGGCTGGGGTCGTATTTTTGTTTGTCAGTGCCAGGAAGACTGGTTGGATATTTATATTTTTCTATCCAAGCCCTGATCACTGAATTGGGAATGTAACCATCAGGAGCGACAGGCCATTTTCTGAAGTAGGGCGCAAACTCTTTATCCCAGGTGCGAGGCTTGCTTTCAGAAATCACTATTTCCTTGTATTCCAGATCTTGGTGATCTTTGATGGGCGTATCTGCGCTGAATTCCTCTTCCTTTGATGTGTCTTCTGGTTGTCCATGAAGATGTTCTGAAGCTGGGTACACCTTTTCAGCTTCTATCCTGGGAGGCTTTTCCATTTTATTATCCACCTCTTGCCTTAACGTAGCTGGCAGGAGTTCTGCGGTCAGTTCCTTTCTGGATCTTTTCAAATATTTCCCAGGCACTACTTGTACCCGTGGACTCACAGGGAATTTCTTCTCGACTAACGATGTGTCAGGGTCCTCTGTGCAGGACTTTTTTGAGTCTAAGTAATACTTTGGAACTAAGACAACATCAAGATGCTTGAGTGACTGGGGCTTGAAAGGCAAGGGGTCTTCAATGGCATCGTCCTGTACTTCCTTACATATCAGTGTCTTCAGGTAGTCACCTGTAAGGTACTTGAAGCAGGGTATGTAATAGGTATTGCTGTTAGAATTGGCGAGTAGGTCTCCCCTTTGGTTAGCGAAGCAAACATAGCTCAGATGACCTTGTAACTTCAGCTCAGCCAGCATGTTCCCTCTCAGGTCCCATATTTTTATCGACCCCTCTGTGCCTCCAGTCACAATGACCTTCAGAGCAGCGCAGTAGTCAATCGATGACACTTGAAGCGTGTGGGTCTCCTCTGTCTCCAGGCACTCACAGGGGCTGCCTGTTATCTTGAAAAGCATGAGAGTGTTTTTCCCTGATATTGTGCAAACATGACCGGGGATCAGCCTGATGTAAAGGTGCTTGCAGCTGCAGGCTATGCTGGTGGATGGAATCAGATCTATATGATTGTCTTTTCTGCTGATAAACCACAGGCTGATGCAGTCATCGGTCCCATAGGAACACAACTGGGCTGATGCATTCCTTTCAACCTGATCAGTAGAAAGGCTACTCATTTGTAAAATCTTACCATCGTGAGCCTTTTTTCCATGCATTGAAAAAGTCCTTGGCAAGAGGAGCATTATCTTACCACTTTGGTGGCCGCTAAAAATCAGACAAGGACTGCTATGTTTGCTTTGAGTTATCCTCACAGCTTGTAGGCACAAGACCCCTTCCGCTTGATCTTGGGACGTTATCAAAAAATATTTGGCAGGAGTCGGGCACATGGAGGTGTCCAGTACAAGCATCTCTGATGATCCGGTGGCAATAAACATTTCTTCCCGCTGTGGGTCGTAGGCATAGTCTGTGGCCTTCTCTAAGATCAGAAAAGGCCAGGAGAGGAATATGAGCTCTCCCGTCACAGGAGATAGGAAGCGCACTATACCATCTTTAGTGATGGCTAGCATCCTGGCCTTAGTAGGAGTGCACTGGACTCGATACATCTTCTGCAGGGGGCAGTCAGTGGCATTAAATAGCTGGTAGAAGGTCCTTAGGTTCCAAATGGAGAAGGAATAGGGCATGTGGCAGAGGAATAAGTCATCATCTATGGACTGGAGCTGCAAGATCTCATCATCCATAATCAGCCTCTGAAGCAGCTCCCCGGAGAAATTCCACTCCTTGACTGAGCGGTCTGTGGATGCCGTCAGGAAAGAGTGAACTTTGGGACGTATGAGCAGGCTGGTGATGGCCCCTGAGTGAGCTTTGAACTCCTGCAAGAGGTTTCGGTTTTCCCGACTCCAGATCTGAACGTACCCAGAAGCGTCCCCAGTGTACAGGTACCTCTGGACCCAGTACGGGGAGCAGCACTTCAGTGTGCCGTAGCTGGATCCCTGGAACGGTTTGGTCTCAACTTTCTTCCAGTAGTCAAAGGCAAGTATTCTGTTTCCACAGAGAGCAAACATAGAGTTGGACTGTCTCTCGGTGATCAGGTAATTCACAAACTCACCCCTCTCTAGGGAGCAGGAACTCCAGTCAAGAACTTTAGAAATGGCAATAAACGAGTGCTGCTCCTGTTTGAAAGACCAGAAGACTATATGTCCGATACAGCCAGTGATGAGCTCCTCTGTCTCCTCATTGTAATGCATGCTGATCACAGAGCTTGGGCACTGGACGCAGGTCAGAAATGTTAGATCTTGCACTATATCCCCGTACAGTCGGAGAGTTATATCATCGCAGTAAGCAACAAACAGCCGATGGCTTGTTATGAACACAAGTTTTTCAATATAGAAGTCCATCTCCATCGGGAAAGTCTTGTACTTGACCAGTTGCTCATCATTTTGAAGCCACACTTTTATCTGTAATTAAGATTGACAAGAACAGTTAGCACACATTGTTATATTGTAAAATGTTGTTGTGCAACATTTTAGGTTAATAGATTGGATTTTGTCATATGAACCAATTTTGGAGACTTACTGCCTTATTTTCAAAGCATTTCTTCCATTTTTTAAATTAGGCTAAATCATGTTAATGGTACAAAATGAGATAGTAAACACACATAGAGTGCTTAAAATGATTTGAAATACATAGATTCATTGTTTGGCTTTAGTTTTTTTTAAAGACTGGAGTAAACATGTTGAAAACATGGCCCTTAAAAAGATTTATGTATAGCTATTTTCATAATTTTACTTTAATCTCCTGCTATTACATTCAAAACAAAAAGAACATCCAACAGAAATGTATTTGCTACTGAAATCTCACGCCACCCGGCTTCTTGACCGAAACCAGAAATCCAGCATGATGACTGGAGAGAGAGGGGTGCTGACTGGAGATGAGACGTTTCTATATAACATACTTATGTATTAACAGCAAGGCAAACGTTGCACAAACTCTGAGGGGTACAACTAGCAATCTACAGACAGTATCGAACTGTCAGAGTTCATGCAACGGAACACAGCACTACAGCCTAGCGTTAGATCATAATAATCCTGCATGCATATATTTTTTGTCAAATGTCAAAAATATTGCAGTGGCTACTTTTGTATATTTTTATACCCATACACCTATAAACGAAACGTAAAGTCGCCGTAAATGAAACAAGAAGAAACAGTGTGACCTAGAGAAGCACACTGGTGCCAAAGTCTCTTGAAGTGTAAGGGCGGGGTACTAATCCTCTGTGGAGCCGTGTGTACCTCGTGTTGCTCTAGCGTGTACCCCCACTGAAACGCTACGATGATGTTGTTCAGCTGGGTCTTGTAGAAAGTAAGGGTCCGCATGTAGTTTGGGGCGCTGCTGATGCTGAACATCGATTCCGGGCTGGAGTCCAGGTAGACCACGCCTCCCTCCTCATCAGCACTCCCGCCTTCCTGACAACAACAAGACAGACATGGTGCTGCAGCCACACTGTAGACTACTCTGGCATGCAAAAACATGAAAAAATACAGTCGCAGACAAAAGTACTGGCACCCTACACTTAATCATTCAAGAAAACATGTTTAATGCAAGCATTTAGTGAACATTAGCCACTAATTAACATGACAAAGACCGGAATACACCATTTCTAGTAGTTTAACAAACAATCTTTATTAAAAAAAATAAATCACTAAGCCATTTGAAATATTTCTTCATGATGAAAGTATTGTAAAAATGCAACATAGCTAATTTAAAAATACATTAATTGATTGAAAACCATTTTGCAATAATTAAGCTGTATTATAAAGTCAATGGCCAGAAACAGGAGGTCATTATTTCCAACATCCGTTGAAGAAGAACGTTTCGGCTACACAGCAGATGATGGTCAAGAAACAGGAGTTGGATTCGAGTTTGAGAAAAGCACTCATAGCAAACTAAACTACAACAAGGACATGGCTACAGAACAGTATCGAAGAAATAAGGGGGACCAAAATCCACAATCACAGCCATAATCAAGAAGTATTGCCGAACAAATTCTCTGAAACGCTTGAAAGAAATGGAGGGCCAAAGAAAATGAGGTAGTAAATAGCTTCATATGTCATTTTAATTTTTTTTTTTCTTTTTATTGCCCTTACTGTTTCATGATATTTGTGGTTCTGTGTTCTGTTGATCCCCATATTGACTCAATCTGTCTTTGAGCTGCTTTGTGTCAGCGATAGAGCCCGTCGATGAAGGCTCTACCAAGGTCAACTACCACAGGGTAGAGCCTTCATTGAGAGGGCACACTCACTATTAGAAAATGATTTTTCTCATTATTTTCTTTACAAAAATATATATTTAAAACCTAGATTTACCTTGAACTTGTAATGATTTGTCAGGTACCCTTCAACTGACAAAAGCTTTAGGAAACTAGTCCCAAAAATGTTCATAAATGATCACACACATAATTAGAAAAAAAAAACTTTATATAAACAAAAAACGCTTTTACTTGTCTGAGCTGCTTATAGTTTCGAGCTGACAGGTTGTGATTGGCTGATTGGCTGATTGGCAGTTGCAGGTAGAGGATTGGTTGCTTTGGTCAATGCAAAGTATTGATTGGCTGGTTTTGGTAGATTATAAAATACATTTGGACCAATTGGGTCTTTGTTTAGTATCTCCTGTACGAATAGATGTGAACTGAGCTTTCATTACCACAAGTCAAAATTAAGAAGTCGGTACCCAGCGTAAAGGAATAACTGCTAGGCAGTGACCTGAGGGCATCAGATAATTCAAGGGCATTTGCCAAGCACTCCCACCTTTCACTTCCAGAGCTCGGCAACTCTACGAAATCAAGCCACTCTGACCCTAACCCAACTCAACCCTAACCTTAAGCAACCCCAACCTAAAACCTAACCTCAAACTCAATACCTAACCCTAAACCTAACCATTAAGAATCATCTGATGCCCTCAGGACACTTTCTTGTGGCTATTCCGTTGTGCTGCAGCCGGCACTTGCGCTGATTGATTTTAAATTTGATTCACAGGTGATGCGCTGGCGTTCCAGCGGGCCTCTACTGTCTATTCAGGCCCATAGAGCTGGAAGCTGATTGGCTGATGATACTGAATTGTTTCTCAGACTACCTGCTTACTAAATATCATGGTATGGCTAAATAGATACTATTTTGCTGATCAAATACAAATTATTTTCACAAGCCAGCTGAAGCTGAACCCAAAAATGTACAAAACTACTACACAGCTCATATTTTCAATTCAGCCTTTATTCAAATATTCAATTAATGCACACATGTAGAGTAACAGATTATTAATTAAGAGTTGTGAATGTATTAACCATTCACAGTGTGACCCTGAGCAAGTCACTTCACCTCCTTGTGCTCCATCCTGCGGATATGAGATGTTAAATCAATGTCCTATTGGAAGTGACTCTGCATATAATGCGCAGTTCACAGCCTACCTCTGTAAAGCGCTTTGTGATGGTGGTCCAATATGGAAGGCGCCATATAAAAATAAAGATGTTTTTGTTTTGTTTTATTTACTCCAAAAATGTTTTTCAGTATGGGAGACAGATACAACTTCAAATGTGATGCGATACTGAATTAAGTGATTATTATTATGGGTAGTCATAGCAGCAGCAGTCATTAGCATTAATAGTATTATCTCGGTGAATAAAAAGTATACAACATTGAATCTTTTATGTATATATATATTTACCTCAGAGATGCGTAGCTTTTGTATTAATTGAGGATAAAGGTCTTTCCATTCTGGAATAATCCTTTTCAACGAAGACATTCCTAGCCACGCTTATCAGGCAAAACCAAAAAACGTATTCGCGAAGTTACCAGTGGTTATTTGACTGCGCCATACTGTGAATCCATTTCCAGTTTGTTTGCCCAGTACAACAGCGTTCCACTTACCGCGCGCACTCACGCGTTCTTTGCGTGGAAACGAAAACAGAACCCGAAATGGGCGAAAGCAGCACGTGCACGTAACAATCGGGCGTCAAGAACCAACCAGAAAACGGACAGCCCCGGAGCGCGTGTGAAAGTACTGTAGGTGAAATTAAATGGGTTACAATGGAAACAAATACTAGAGAGATTGAGCCGTCCTCATCTTTATATAGTGGACCAGAAACGGACTGAATTATTATTATTATTATTATTATTATTATTATTATTATTATTATTATTATTATTATTATTATGCTACTAACAAAAACAGTTTACAGGTACTGGACAAATAATAACAACTCTTGCCATAAAACGCGGAGGGAGCAAGTTTTTTTTTATTATTATTTTTTTTTTTACATTTTTCTTGTGGGATGCATATAATTAGAATTTCTGTTTTTCTGTTTCTATTAATTTCATTTTTCGGTGCTTTTTTATAGCTATTTTCGAGTTTTATGTAAATGGTTTTTTTTTTCGTCGTTTTCGCTTTTTACTGTATGAAATTATTGTTTTCGGCTACTTTTGTTTTTTGTGTCACAATAGACCTATGTATAGTAATGTAATGTTGTTGAAGCTGACACCCTGGGATCCTTCAAGAAGCTGCTTGATGAGATTCTTTGATCAATAAGCTACTAACAACCAAACGAGCAAGAATGGCCTCCTCTCGTTTGTAACCTTTCTTATCTTTCTTATGTTAACTCGACAGGACTTGCACACTTATAAGTACCTTCTTTCCTTTGCTGTCTTCCACAACGAAATCCCTATGGTCACGGGCACATTCTTCTGCGGTTTTTGTGTGTTTAGGCTTTTTTTTTTTACATTTCGCCACCATTTTCAATTCTGTTTTAAATCCCACGAGCGCGTAAATACCACCTATAGGGCTGTAATATAAATCTTGCGAGGAGGAACATCACGTTTTAAATCTCCCATTACATTATCTCGACTGGCCCTCAATAATGTTGAACACCTGATCTGTACTGTTGAAACAGAAATAGATCACCGGTGCGATCTTACATCAAACATGTCAGACCTGCTGTCTTTCCCATCGTAACTGAAACCCCAGGCAGGCGGACAAGGCAACTGAGACACAGGAGATGCTGAGGTAGACAATCACCTGACAACTGTACTAATTCTATCCCTTTGCTATATTTTCACAGTACACCATTGCATCAGTGGTCTCGTTTGATACAAAGATAACGCCGCTTGTGTGTTAATCCACCTCTACATTTGCCAATTTTTGCAATGTTATTTACATCCGTTCAAAATAAAACGGACACACAGTGTATGTATTTCATTAATATCTCATTGGTAGAGTCATCGTTGTCAAAATATACACAGTTTACATTAGTGACATTTTTTTTTAAATGGTTTCCATTTTGCTCCAAAGTAATAAAGGGTAGTTTTAACCCATATGCTGTAGAATTGTGAACAAAACTTGTGGGCAAAAATTGGGCAAACATATTTATGCCTATGTAACGGGCAGTGTGTGTGACTCTTTAGCATAGTGGTTGAAATGCTCGGTTGCCATCGCCGATTCGTGTCTAGTCTCCTGTCACACATATTTCTAATATTATTAAAATAAAAATAACACCATGTCCATAATTAGCATTATAACGAGAGCAACTACAACTATCTACTCAAAGGCACAATTTAGAATTGCATTGTCCTCTGCAATACTGGAAAGATGAAAACACACTAAATATTAATATATGGTGATATTTCTAAGAACTATGCGAGAAAAAAAAAACCCTTAAATATAATCAAATTTGGAAGCGAGTTATAGAAATTAAATCTATCTATCTGTCTATCTATCTATCTATTTTTATATACATACATACATACATACATACATATAGATAGATAGATAGACAGACATATATATATATATATATATATATATATATATATATATATATATATATATATATATATATATATATATATATTCCAGGAAACCGTTTATTAATGGATGGAAAATTTCAGTTAAAAAGGAATAAAGATACTGTAATTCCTACAGTTACATAAACCAACCACAAGAGGGCGCCCAGCACCAGTTCTGTCTGTACATATTAATATTTAAACAAAAAACACATTTACAATTTGGTTTTCACTTTTTGCCAACCTCATTTAATTGGTTTATTGATAAAAAAAAAAAAAAAAGTGTTTAAACGTAACATAACTAATGGTCATTGCCCTCAGTATAAAATGTAGATTCTGTCTTATGTAGACATTGTTTTTGTAGTAAAGTGTACTAATAAGTTCCTTTTGCAGCCAGCTGTATGGGTACTATTGTTTATCAGCTGACTTAATTGGGCCCTACTGAACAGGGAGCTCCTGTTGTGGTGCCAGTGTGTGACAATAAACAGTCTTTGTGTGCCACCGTCTGTCTGGCACACACTGCCCGGACTGCATGCTCTTTCACGTGTGGGGAGAGGGTTTGGTGCTCCAGGCGTGTGTCGGTTTGGGAGTGATCAGGGTGTGGTCATTATCCATACACAGCGGCACACTGGTTTCTGTCAGGCTTATATTAAAGCTGAGTGATACAAATGAATGATTTATTGTTTCACCTTTAATGGAACGATCACAGGGGTCATTTCTCCTACTCTGCATGCATCTCCAGGGTTCAGGGTGTTCAGCATTATGAGAGGTGATAAATATTAACAGCTGGTATTGTTTAAAGGTGGCACTCACATTAAAACATGGATGCAAAGTAGGAAAAATTGCCTTAAAATCCGCAAAATTTCACAATTGGGCATTTCATAGGATTTGACACACATGGAAATAAGAATGTGGCAGGAGATAAGTTCATTTCAAATCTATCCTGCGGTAGTCCCATTAAAGGTGACGTCACTGTAGGCAAAATGCCCACCTTAGTCTTTGCACTGAATGTAGACAGCAACAGTCTCCATAGCTTCTGAAACTTCATTTTCAGCTTTCACTGCTCAAGGCTTCTCCATGACTGCTTAATAAGAGCAGTTTACCAGGAGTTAGATATGAGCGTTAATCCCAGGGCAATTAGACACTTGAAAGGCACAAGGCAGCCTCCCCCCCAGCAAATGAGGATATCAGGATAAGCAGGATATCAAAGGGGCATCGCAGGGGAGTTTTAATGACTTCTTCCTCTTGCGCTGGGCTTAAAAAATAAAGAAGAAAGAAAAGCACAACTCAAAATCGAGTTGTATTCTTGTAAAATTGTGCACTGTGCACCCGAGATTAAAGAAAGTGCAAGCAAGGTAAATATTGAAGCAGCAGTGTGGAGTAGTGGTTAGGGGCTCTGGACTCTTGGCCGGAGGGGTGTGGGTTCAATCCCTGGTGGGTGACACTGCTGCTGTACCCTTGAGCAAGGTACTTTATTTAGATTGCTCCAGTAAAAACCCAACTGTGTAAATGGGTAATTGTATGTAAAAATAATGTGATATCTTGTAACAATTGTAAGTCGCCCTGGATAAGGGTGTCTGCTAAGAGTTAAATAATAATAATAACTGGGTCAGATTTACAAAGCTTTTTGCTCCAGCTTCTTGTGAGAAACAAACTTAGATGCATATTTAAGAAAAGAAAAAGAAAAACAGGTGGAAACTTTTAAAAAGCTCTGTGAATTTGTTCTTTTTGATAATATCCATATTATAATGTTATTTGCAGTTACAGTTAGCAATTACTTAAACAACAAATGTAACTCGTTACAGTTACAGATAGTTACTTCTCAGGCACATTTACATTTTAAAGAAATATATTTTCCGGTTTGGTCAGAGTGCAGCTCGAAATATTCTTTGAAGATCCAGCCATCGAACCCACTCGTTCCCTCCTCTGCACAATTTACCACAGAGCTGCGTAACTTTATAAACGTTCACTGCAGTAAATCTGCAGTTGTCCCATGCGTTACCTGTGGTTATACTTTGCTTTCACTATAGTTTAGCTTGGTTTGCCACATCTTTTAATATGCTTTACCTTACATCTCTGAGCTTTTCAATGCTTACTTATGCTTAACTATGCTTTTTAACAGCTTTATCACACTTTACTATGCTTTTACTAACAGAAAGTGTCTTTATAAAAGTAAGAGCCAGCGCCAGCTTTACACATGTCTAAGAGCAGCACATGTAACATATCAAAAAATAAAGGAAACACAGTAACTGCATAATATTAGTAAGATGTATTGAAAACGATCACAAGAGCCATACTAAGATGAGGTGATAGAAAAAAAGTCATTCGAATCTATACTTGTTCTTAAATATTAAGCATTGAGCGTCAGCACCTCGTTGTTTATCTGCAGCTTTGCAGTTTAACTTGAGCAGGGTTTGTGCTGAAGGTGAAACAGCTTAGCAGCTTAGGCAGTCTGACCCCTTGAGCCAGCCTGCTCCTACATTAACTACATGTTCAGAACAGCTGGATGTGCAGCGTGGCCATATGGAATCTATAAACAGCAGTCTGATAATGAGCTGGGAGTCACTGACCTTCACACCTCTCTGTGGCTGCCCCGGGCATGTTGCTGCTACACGTGGCATCCAGCTTGAGTCTGATCAGGAGGGTGCTTCCCTGGTACAGGAGCAGCTTGAGTCTGATCAGGAGGGTGCTTCCCTGGTGCAGGAGCTCCTCAAGTCTGATCAGGAGGGTGCTTCCCTAGTACAGGAGCAGCTTGAGTCTGATCAGGAGGGTGCTTCCCTGGTACAGGAGCAGCTTGAGTCTGATCAGGAGGGTGCTTCCCTGGTACAGGAGCAGCTTGAGTCTGATCATGAGGGTGCTTCCCTGGTACAGGAGCAGCTTGAGTCTGATCAGGAGGGTGCTTCCCTGGTACAGCAGCTGCTTGAGTCTGATCAGGAGGGTGCTTCCCTGGTACAGGAGCAGCTTGAGTCTGATCAGGAGGGTGCTTCCCTGGTACAGCAGCAGCTCGAGTCTGATCAGTATCTCAAAGCGCTGTACAATACAAAGCAAAGAAAATCACAATAAAATACATTCGGGATCCCAAGGCGTGTCACATACACAAAACTGCCTACAATTAGACCATTCAATTAAAAAACAGCAATTCAAAAGAGATTAAAAAACAAACATGGTTTTAATTGTAATAAATAAATAAATAATACAAAAAATTGTATCAATAAAACAATTTTAAAATGTTTTTAAAAAATGTAATACAATTTGAATTTTAAAACAGGACAAAAAGAAAATGCATTTTAGATTGTAAAATAGCAACACTAAGATAGAAAAACTATTTTATAAAAAAATGTGTTATTGAAGAATATAGATAGATAGATAGATAGATAGATAGATAGATAGATAGATAGATAGATAGATAGATATAACAAAATATACTGTATTTGTTTATCTAACAAAACACATTTTATGTACAAAAATGTTTACTAGATTATATTGACAAATGCATTTCTAATATATATTGATCTATTCCATTTATGTGGCAAAATTCTTTATGAGGGTTATAGTTTGAACTGTATTCTGAATTTAAGTAAAATAAATAAATAAAGGAATTCAGATAAGTTCCTTGATTTTAGTGATTTGATTAATATGTGTTGAGTGTCTGCTGCCTCATTGTAAATTGTTTAATAATACTAGCTACCAAACATACATTTTTAAAAATTATCCCCCAAAAGTGAATCGTATCCATGAAGTATCCAATTGCTTCCCATTCACCCTTTAAAATCCTCAGAGAATTATACTGAGTGTGTGACTAGATTACCAGCACCACAGGTCTTCCTAAATCCACATAAAACATGGGCGGCTTTTACAAGATTCTCAATGCTTACTATTCAAATTTATTTTTAAATTCATTTGTGTTTTAATGTTCTTACTCAATGGCAAAAAAGTTACAACCCTACTACAGTTATTAGGCATATTATATAGAAAGAATATATATGAGATTTAATGAAAAACTAAAATCTTTTAAATAACGGCTTTTGTATATAAATCTGAAAAATCGATCCCAAATATATGAAATATAGTTTCATTACTGTAAAGCAGGCTAGTATATTATCTGAGAGCCTCTAGTGCTTGCAAATGGTAACACAATATTTTATCTCAATGATTACCCATACACAGAAAGTCATTATGTTTTGGTTAATAAGAAAAATTGCCACCCCCCCAACTAACATCGATTCCACTCCTATAATGAGAATGTCACAAACAGAGATTCAGCTTGGTATTCTGTGACCTTGACCTGGGGGTCAAAAGTCAAAGGTTGATTCCCACAATCTTTGTATATGTTGTAGTCCATCTGTGTGACAATGACTTCCATAACCTACATAGTTTGAGTTATGGAGCGTGAAAGATGCATGGACGGACAGAAAGCATCATTTTTAAATTCTGCGCCTCACTTTGCAGGCTGTAGATAAATACCACCTAGAACACTGTGCAGTATTTCTTACATCCACTAGGGGCAGAGTGCTACAAGGAGACAGGCTACACTCTTACACTGTACCAGCTGAGAGAGAAGACATGTCTGAGAGCTTAGTAGAAACCACTGGGGTGATAACTGGAAATGAAAATGAAGTGCACAGTGATTGCAAACAAGAGGGACACCCTGATAGAGATACAGTAGTTTGTGAGCATTGTGAGAATCGCCTCAGGTTTAATGTACACGAGAGGGTGCTGCAGGGTTTGCAGCGTTAATAGTGCCGCTCTTGGACTCAAACTAGCTTCATGTGAATCTCCTAAGTGCATCCAGTCAACTTCAAATAAAGCAGCATTCTCAAAGCAGAGCGTAATTACACAGGGAATACAGCGTCAGTCACACTCCATACACGGATGATAATTGCTGCCACCAGATCTTCCTGTGACTGCAGATCTCTTCACCCAGTGGTTTTACTGCATTTTGGGTAGAAGTGCTTTTCACTGGCATGACAAAGCCATTGTCAATCTAATTTTAGATTAAAAAAGAAAAGAGTAGAATCGAACTGACAGCTGCAGTGTCTTGCGACCTTGCTGTAGTATTCCAATGCATTCTCTGGTGTTGCCTGTAGTGCTTTCTACATTCTATATAGGGCAGCAGTGTGGAGTAGTGGTTAGGGATCTGGACTCTTGACCAGAGGGTCGTGGGTTCAATCCCAGGTGGGGGACACTGCTGTTGTACCCTTGAGCAAGGTACTTCACCTCGATTGCTCCAGTAAAAACCCAACTGTATAAATGGGTAATTGTATGTAAAAATAATATGATAACCTGTAACAATTGTAAGTCGTCCTGGATAAGGGCGTCTGATAAGAAATAAATAATAATAATTACAGTACTCCCAAAAAGAAAAGTGGACAGCTTTCTGGACAAGAGGTCCTCCGTGCTCTCTTGATCAGAAACCTTACTTTGGATGTAGGCAAAATAATTTGACAATACGTTTATTAAAATAACTGACTCTGGGATTTGTTTGAAACCATTTTAATATCACTTAAAGTCATTGTAGCTAGCTAAATAATTCCATTAATCGTAGCCATTTTGCACTTCCATGAGCTACACAGGCCTCAGTTGTGCAGTTTTAAAATAAGCGCGGTCGAGCACACATTTTAAAACCTGATCTGTGGTGCTGCTGTAGGTTACAGGAGGCTCTCGGTCTCTCTGCCTTATTCCTGGGTTACCTGTGTGTCCTTGCACTCCCAGGGTCATTTCACCTCAGCAGTGTTATCTGGATCATGTTACTGGCTGAAAGCTTGTCAGTCAACAGGGGAAGCAGCTGACTGGTTATTGACAGGAAAGAACCCAGTGAAGTGGTGGGGCCATTTCTCCAGGTGAAATGACTCAGGATTGCAAGTGTCTTGTATGGATGTTATAAACTCGTACAGGTAACAAGCACAGGTTTGCTGTCAAAACAATAATCCTTAAACTGTATTAAAACATTACATTGCAGTAAAATATTTCATAGAACCAACCAAATAGGACAGCCATCAAAGTTACGCTGAACTCACTCTCCTCTATTTAGTTTCATAAACCCTTGACGGTGCAAGGACATTCATGTGTTCCTGTGCCTATGAAGTGATGCAAAGAGCGAGAATGACGCCCCCTCGCGGTCAGCGCAGTGTGCAGGTTGGCGACGCAGGCGCAGTGTGACCGGGCTGGCTTGTTGGGGAGAGGAGACTAGCTTGCTCGAGAGAGACCAGGCGTGTGCGTTGCGGAGTATAAGTCAAATTTAACTGGAGGAATCGGAATTCTATACAGCACAATTGACCTACACTACACCGACTTTCATATTTTATAACTATGGGAAACGAAACAGGTAAGAAGTGAGACATCGGAGCTCTTTTAAACTTGATAAATGTAGCTTTTTAACTGATACAGTAGCACAGCCAGTATAATTACTACTTACAGTAACACTGTTAATCCGTGAATATGTTTTAAGATCGGACGTTTCTTTCACGTTAAGCTTGGCACAAAGTAATTGCATGTTTGCATAATCGTTTCTTTGTGGTGTTGTTTTTATTAGTTTCATTCGATTCAAATTGTCGGTGCTTTTTATGTGTGTTTTTTTTATTTTATTTTATTATTATAATGATATATAAAAGCCCTTCCTGGTCTGTTTTAGCACAGTGCGCAGCCTCCAGCTTTGCACGGCACTGTGGGGTTTGCAGTTTTCCAAAGGTAGGTTGAACGTTGCATTCGATTAGGCGAGCCCCCTAACAATACTAGTACAAGAAGTGATCATTGCATTGGCTTGCCATATGTCACTCCAAGTAGTAATGTAAATAACGACTTGGAGGATCGCAGTGGGATTGTGTCCAGTTGGACAACAGTTTGCTCAGTATCACCTCGTGTTCGAGAAAGTTGTGCATTCACCGCTGGAGACTCCAGGAATACTTTCCAGTTGGAACTGATACAGCAGCGTACGCCGAACTGACAACACAGAAGCAGGATTTTAGTATTTAATGTGGTTGATATACCAACACAGGCAATCGGCTGAATGGCTAGGTATTAATTCAGCTGGTACTAGTTTGTTACACGTTATGTTAACACTGTAAAGAACCGATAAAAAATACATTGTAAGCGCTGTGAATTTTAAAGCATGGCTTTTAATTGCAGGGATTGAAAATAAAAAATGTTGTGAAATTATGTCGTAATTTAGTTGGAAAAAAAAAAAAAACTACGACCTCCCTCCACAAACAAACACAGCTGTCATCATCAAACTGCAAGTCAAGCGTTGAGAGGTTCGAGGTTCAATAACTGTACCTGGCTTTTTCTATCAGTGTTTACATGTGCCATGGGAAAATTGGTCTTTTCTTTTCCTGGCGAATTTCTCTTTGCTTACCGGTATTGTGTGTTAATTTTTTTTCGGTTTGTTTGGGGGTAAATCTATTTCCTAAACAAACTGTATGCAGCTAAATTATCTTTTGAGTCTACAGTATAAGACATTTTAACAGGATTGAAACGGTACATACACGTATAACAGAGTTAAACTTTTATTTAAGCCCGTATTCAAATGATCGTCACAGGGTGTTAACAATTACATAATAATAATTAAAAAAAAAATTTTGAAAGAGTTCCTTAATTTGTTTACGTTCCGTATTTGAGCTGCCGCGAGGCATTGTCTGCCCCTCAATTTCCTGTTGGAAACCTGTGTGCCCTGAACCGGAACTGCCTTTCAGTACACAAACGGGACAGCCAGCAAGGTCTGTGTCATGAAATAATGAGTGGACTAGTATTGTGTCAGGTGGCTGATGTGTATTAACGGGTGTTACGTTTAATTTAAGGTGAAACCTGTTTGGAGTATTGACAGCCACATATCCCATAGCGAGAACTCCAATAAAATCTAAATAGATGACTAAAATGTTAATGTATGAGCCTGCACTGGAAAAGAAACATGAGTGCTAAACACACACACTGTAAAGTCACTTTAACCACTGTGTAAACACACATATGTAACATGCGTATTTACAGTAATGTCCAAACCTTCACACAACATTTTAAATTACGACTCATAATGTGTACTTTGTGGGTAGAGTCAGACCGAGGCACTTGAAAATATCGAGTGATTTATTTGAAAATGATTAAATAATTTGGTTTTCCCAGGCAACACTTAAAAAGTACATCAAATATGATGCATAGAGACACATAATAGCCAGCACAATTCTTATTAAAAAATGCCAACATTAGCAATTTGTTTGTTGCCACGTACGATAGGCTACGCATGCCTGTGTCTAATTCCAGTGCAGTGTCTATGCCCCCATGGTAATTCTATCAGCCCTGTACTTTAATGACCAGATTAGATTGTTAGAACTTGCTTCAGATTCCAGAGTTTGCAGCTGTATTGACTGTGCTGGGGGTGGGACTTGAGTTTCTCTTTCTTTTGGGACAGAAAGCTGTTGGTTTAGCTAGAAAATATATATCTACTGATTTCATTACCATAATGAACAAGCCCCTGGCTAAAGAGTGAAGTGTTGGCAGAATGTGAATGATGGGGTATTTCGAGGTCACTAACGCAAGGGGAAATGCAGATGGCTTTTACTGCAGTTTGATTATAACTTTGAGTCCATATGTTAGTGTCTAATTCAGTGTTAGCCAGCACCAGCGCTTGGTGATTAGGTATTCCCTAGTGGTGTAACAATTCAAGTATCGATGAATCATGATACCATCTTTGCAATATGTATCATATCGTAATTGAGGTGTATGGGGTTGCTATCATGATACAAGACCACAGCACAGCTCATTGTAGTTCACTGAAGGCTCTTGAATGAAGGATGTTTAATGCTTGGTATGAACACATACTCTGTATGCATCATACAATTAGGCCATCAGGACTATTGTGCTACATATTGTATTGCAGCATTCCAGCCCTAGTGTTAACATACACATATTATAATCCTGTCCTAGGTGCTGGGTGCATGCTTCAGCTAGCTTTGCTAACTAGCTGTTCACTCAACCTTTACAGTGAACTCGGAGATACCCACCACTGAACTCGTTCAGTATGCCATTAACTTGCTTTGCTGTTCCGAGTTTATAGTACTACATTCTGTGTTGGATACTAAATGGCTGGATCTACTGTAGACGTGCACATTTCCTAAATGTTAGTTTTACCCTTGTGTTCGTGTGTGTCTAGATTGTGAAGTTTTATGTAGTTTTTTTTTTAAATGTTTTTTCCCTTACAAATGTTAATTGCAGTGTAGTTTTGCAATTTTCCCATGATTATACTATGCATTTCCCACAGTGTACCCTGGTTTGCCATGTTGTTTTTTTTTTTAAATGTGCTTTACCATACCCCTCTGGGCTTTACAATGCCTTCACTGTGCTTTATTACACTTTGCCTTGCTTTTACTGTTGTAAATGTTTATAAGGGGGTTGCTGTAGTTATCATTCAATGTGGAAGCGCTAGTTTGTGATATTCCTATTGATAATTTAGTTTTAGAAATGTGTCTCTGTGTTTAGCATCATTGTGCAAAACTGCACTGCTGGGAACGTTTCTGTAAAGATACACTAATAGTGGGTAGGTCTATCTTGTTAGCAGCACCTCCTGATGAAAGGAAGGTTCAATAAAAGATGCTCTTCTGCAGCAGTGCCTGTGGACATGACAGGAAGACGTTAACGCATTGGCTCGTTCACTTGCCTGCAAGAAATGCTGGCTGTGAGCGAACGACAGCTGGGTAGCAGGGAGCTCCGAAAGGCAGACGTTGGGGGCAGGAAGGCCTGTCAGATAACAGCCGAAATGATTCCCTTCATGTGGGGAGGAGCTGTGCAATGCTGAGAGAGAGAGAGGGGAAGAGAGGGTGCTGACAGATTCATTGCTGTCCTTAGCCCTTGTCAGCCACCCCATTAAGAGAACAGATTGGAGCCAGGTTCTGTGCTACAGCCGGCTTCACTGTGAGAAGAGGATTGTACCCACCGTGGAGATGTAGGGGGTGAAGTCACACAGAGAACACGAGGAGGTGGAATCACACAGATAACACAGAGGAGGCGGAGTCATACAGAGGAGGCAGTCACACAGAGAACCCGAGGAGGCGGAGTCACACAGAGAACCCGAGGAGGCGGAGTCACACAGAGAACCCGAGGAGGCGGAGTCACACAGAGAACACGAGGCGGAGTCACAGAGAACACAAGGAGGCGGAGTCACACAGGACACGAGGAGGCGGAGTCACACAGAGAACATGAGGAGACAGAGTCACACAGAGAACTCGGAGGCGGAGTCACACAGGACACGAGGAGGCGGCGTCACATAGAGAACGTGAGGAGACGGAGTCACACAGAGAACTCGGAGGCGGAGTCACACAGAGAACTCGGAGGCGGAGTCACACAGAGAACTCGGAGGCGGAGTCACATAGAGAACGTGAGGAGGTGGAGTCACATAGAGAATGTGATGCCTCGGTCCTCCTTCACAGCAGCAACAGCACATGGTCACACTCTCTGTTACCACAGGGTGTCATATAGTCAAGTGCAGGAGGGTCGGGGGTTAGATTCAGTTTAATAATGTTGAAACTGAAAGGTTAAACACGTTAAAGATTTACATTTTGAATGTGTCTCACCACTCAGATAACCCATAAGCACCCAATGTAGGGTTCGTGTCTTTGTCAGGTCTGTGTACACTGTATAGATACTGCTGTATACACACACCAGCCCTATTTAACGTACAAGTCTGATAACGATTCAACATCTAGATCGCGTTAAAACTGAACTGTCTGCACCCCTACCAGAGGGCTCCAGATATTTGAAATGAGTTTGTCAGGTCAGACCTCACAGCCGGTAGTGGTGCTGAATTTGGAAAGAGGGAAGCTCTTTGTTAAAACATAGCATTCAGATCTTTATCTCCTTTACCCAGCAGGTAAGTGGAATACCTTCCATTGGTATGATCTGCACCAGAGCAGGCATTGTTCACCTGGTATATGATATGCTGTTGAATCAACAGTGCTCACTAACTCAGCAGCATTGGTGGAATTCCTTTTTAGAGCTTGCATGTCTACTTCATGTATCGTTTCATATGCCAGGTCACCTGCTAGAAAAGGGATGCGTTTCCTCTCCAGAGACAGACTTACTCTTAGTTTTGCTAATCTTTTAAGCTGCAGATCATTCCTCAGACCACAGCACATGAAGAACACTTGCAGAGGCTGTCCAGCTCACCCCTGTGTTAAACTCGGGTGGGTTTAGTGTTGTGCTTGATTACCCTAAAGCCACACTCGCTGTGCTGTCAGAGAGGCACTGGGCACGGTGTACACGTCCATGTTTATTTGCATGTCCTTATTTACATCAGTGCTCAAATCTGTGTTTTACGACCTTTCATTAAAGCTACACTGACTTTTTTTAATCTCATCGCTGCGATCCTCTTACAGAAGTTTTGTAAAAGTATATGTTTGTGTGATATGGAAAATCAAATGATATTTGTTTACATTTTAAATATTAAAGCACCACCAGTCCCTGTAGAATTCTGTGGAGCGATTTGAGGGGTGTGATTACTACATTACATATTATTTTTGGCAGTTGGAAGCCATCGGAATAACAATAATGCTTAACCCTGGGTACAAAGGTTTTGCCATACAGGAAACACAGTAGAGAAATTCACAGGGTCACACCTCCAGGAAGATGATGTGTTCAGAGTACAGCAGCACTAATAGTAAGAGAATGCATATGACACACTCAGCAGTCGTAGGGCAGCAGTGTGGAGTAGTGGTTAGGGCTCTGGACTCTTGACCAGAGGGTCGTGGGTTCAATCTCAGGTGGGGGACACTGCTGCTGTACCCTTGAGCAAGGTACTTTACCTAGATTGCTCCAGTAAACTGTATAAATGGGTAGTTGTACGTAAAAAAATAATGTGATATCTGTATAATGTGAAATAATGTATAATGTGATATCTTGTAACAATTGTAAGTCGACCTGGATAAGGGCATCCGCTAAGAAATAAATAATAATAATAATAATAATAATAATAGTGAGACAGTGCATGTGACACTCTCAGTTCCCTTCTGCTCATATCTCGGTAGCTATCGATGAATGTTGAGTTTGTTATTGGATTGACAAAAGCAGGGCGGACATTAACTAATTGAAACAATGTATCAGAGACCTTTGCTATGGGCTACTATTCTTAATGCTCTGACTAAGCCATGCTTAAAGGTCAGTGATATTGTCAATTTCCATTAACAATAAAAATGTTTGTTTTCACTACTGAATTTTCTGTTGTTTAACCATAGCCTCACAGTACTATGCCACCATTGTTTAAAGAACGTGTGAACCCTCTTAAAACGATCCCAGTCCCAGTCATTCTCTTGAAACGCCCTTCTGCAGCAGCAGTACAGCACAGCCCACATATTGCACAGTCTCTGTTTGTTTTTGTAGGACTCACCAGACAAGAAGGGACCGTGAGAAATTGTAAAAGTCAAAAAAAAAAAAAAAAAAATTAAGCAGCCTAAAAACTTGATTTACACTTTATTTTATCAGTGGTTTATTAATCGAATCAAAATAAATAATGCTCAGGTCTGCACAGGTTTACAGTTTTAAATGCTAAGCAATTTTTTTTTTACTCTATTAAAGACACATCAGATTCCTCTGTGTTCAAATCATAATAAATTCAAATCACATTTAACATTTCATGTGGTGGTTATTGCAGCTGAGGGGAACAGTTTATGCAATGCTGTCCTTTGAATTGACTCAAAAAAAATACAGCAAGGAGTTCATTGTATTGCTGTGAAGTCTAAAATGAATGAGAAAAAAAAAATGGATTCAACTGTTGGTGCCCAGACCGCGCTTGTGTTTTGTGAGAAGCAGTAGGTGTTTGGCACAGTTTGCTGGCTTGGGCAGTGTTTGAAATTGGGACTTGTTCAACCTGAAAACATAACCATCTGCTAGTGTGTGTGTGTGTGTGTGTGTGTGTGTGTTATTATTTTTTATTTATTTAAAACCACATTTTTTTCTCTAATGAAAACTGTTTCAGTAAAAAAAAAAGCTGTGAAAATGTGGGTTGTTTTGACAGCGACTTTTAAGTAGTGACTTTTAAAGTATTTGTCGTTTTCTCAGAGTAAGCAGAAATCAAACAGAAGCCCTGTGAAACGTTTCTCAGACAAACAGGATCTGAAAAGGCATTTTTCCTTGGATTGTTTTTGAACCTTTTTGTTTGTTTGTTTTCAGTTTTGAAGCCTTTCTCCTGAGCTAAATTAACACAATCTTTTCCTAAAAAGAAAACACAAAATAGATTTTTTAAAAAAAGATAAAAAAAAATACCAGCAGGCTATTTAAAGTGTACATAAGGACCTTTTTATTTGATTGTGTTACATGTTCCCATGTGTTGCTACAACTGTTTGCGTAAGGTGTGTGCATTGTTTCAATTGTTTTTTTTTTTGACATTTTGACCACTTTTTTTGAAACTTTTAAATTGCATTCCCTGCTCAAGATGGCTTCCCATGTACCTGCATGGATCTCTCAGAACTACATTTCCCATCACCCTCCTGCTCACATATGTAACTGAGATGGATTTATCAGTGAGCAGGAGGATGATGGGAAATGTAGTTCTGAGTGGTCAATTAATACTTTGCATATGCCTCTTAATGATTCTTTTCCATAAACATTCAATTTAAGCAGGGCAAAGAAAACATGGATCCTGTGATATGGGTGTACTGTATTTGTAAACAATTGCATTGTGACTGCTGCACAGTGTAACTTGATGTGACTTTTTAATCTTCCATGCCGGGACCCAGCCCAGTCCGCAGCAGATCTCTGTGTCTGCCTGCTCCGGGAGCCTGAATGCTGGCCTCCCTCGAGTCTGTAATGGGTTAACTCAGGGCTGACACCATTTCCACTATCAATGGCCTACACTGCACCAAGGGGGCTTCAGATTGGAACATTGGAACTGGAATTGGAATTCTGTTTAGTTTTTCAGCACAGCGCCAGTCTCTGCATTTCGGGTTCCATGGCTGTTCTCTCGGTGTACCCGTATTATTATTGTTTGCCCTTTTGATTTGATTGAAGCAGTTTGGAGCGTGTGTCTCATTCCTACCCCAGGTGTTCTGTGTGGTCCAGGCTCTCCCAGGCATATCAAGCAGATGCTGCAGTCTGACTCATCCGTGCTTTCTGCTGTGCACACAGCCCCAAGACGACACAGAACAACCAAAGAAAAGAGTATAACTGCTAACTAGGGAGGAAGTCGCAGTGGATGGGACTACAAACATGATTTCAGGAGTTCCAGGACAACGCAGGAGCAAATGTTAATGTGTTTCTTGTAAACACTGCAGGGGGGTCTGGAACACTTAATATTCGTGATTATGGGGGCGCATTTATAGCTGGACTTGCTGAGAATATTGTTTTGTAGCAGGGATTTGAACACATGTCAGAAGTAAACTGGGAACAGCAGAAATTGAAGTTTTCTGGGTGGCCTTTCTTATAATTGTATAAAAACCTAAATGCCGAGTCTGACGCATTAACTGTCTGGAGGGAAAAAATGAAGTGGGCTTGCACTCTGCTTTGTGAGAAAATAATTTAATTTCAAAAACCTGTTTAGAAAGACAGTCAAGATGGATTGCGTTTTCCGATTGGTGCTGTTTTCAATTTAGAGGCTTTCTTGAGTGCGGGGAGTCGTTTACTCTGGTAGAGGCTGTAGTTGAAGCAGCTCTGAACACAGGGCTTTGTAGAGCAATGCAATTATAGTTCTGCTGTCTTGGTTGTTAGCAGTGGTTAACGGTTAAGGTGTTTCACGTTTCTTTTCTCCAGCAGTTCAGTAACATTACAGTCATAGCGTTTGGATGTGCGAAGCAGTAATCAGACTGATCTTCCTTCCCCATTAACAACACAGAAGCTGTGTTTGTATTTCTCCAAACACAGCAGTCTGTTGGAGCCGTGTGGTTTTGTTGTCAAGCAAGGTAGGAAAGAAGCTTGTCTACCAACAACAAACCAACACAGAACCAAACCTGGAGAGAAACGGTCAGCCGTGTCTGCTTTCTATAAACGACAATAGAGTGCTGGGCCAGCGGATATGCGTTTAAGATTAAGACAAGAATTCCAATCGCCGTTCATCTGCAAAACGTTATCAAAGCCCTGATATGTGAAAAATATCCCAGAAGTAAGAAAGACCTTACTTTACCCTTCAATTAACTAAAAAAACAAAGGATGACGTACTTTAGTTGCGGTTAAAAATAATTGTGTGTATTTCAGGTGATTATTTTTTTAGTAATCCTGCCAGTTTAATTCTCTTTTTACATTCCACATAACAAAAACTAGGATTGCAACATATAAAAAAAACAAAACGTTGATGGCTATACAAGACATTTCTTTTGCAAGTTGGGCCAATGTTGGAAAACGTGAAGCATTGTGCCTACTCTGTATCATCTAGCAGCAGACAGAACCGGACCCCGATTGACTCGCTCCTGAATCTGAAGCAGCACCGGCAACTTCACATGCCTGTAGAGATCACTATTTGGCAGCTAGTGCGTGCTCAGCCTAATCTGGACTCTAAAATGTGTTTTCTCAGCCAGAAGTAAATAGGGGCTGAAGATCGCACAGTGTACAGTGTGTCACACCGTTATATATCTGGTGAACCGCTTATCCAATTGTCATGAAGCCTGTTAATTTGCTTAAGTTATTGAGTGTATCAGATTCTGGGGATGTATGTAGGTGTTTGTTGGACTATTCATCCAGGTCTGCATATATCTGGAGAATTGTTGGACGACAACGCAGCTCTGGGCAACTTACAGGCAGGCCCGCAGGTGCCCGGTTAGACTACAGGGGTCGCTGGTGCGCAGTGAACCGAGGACACCCTGGCCGACCTAAGCATTCCCCTCACCCCCCGGGCAGCGCTCAGCCAATTGTGCGCCGCCCCCTGGGAGCTCCCGTCTACGGTCGGCAATAGAATAGCCTGGACTCGAACCGTCGAACTCCAGGCTATAGGGCGCATCCTGCACTGCACTCAGAGTGCCTTTACCAGATGTGCCACTCGGAAGCCCCGGGAATTGCTTATTAAACGATTCTTCTTCTATACTATTGTTTCTGATATATGTCAGCTTTTTGATTACACTGTTTTGATTGTACGGCGTGGCGGGGCACAGTGTATTCCTGTGTTTCCAGGCTGGTTTCTGCTTCCCGGAGAGCGGTCCAGCAGTTGATCTTGCACCTGGCTGTGGCTGGAATGATACCAGGGAGAAGGGTGCTGCTTACCTGTTAAAGAAAGGAAACCCTTTTCTTTACAGTAGAATGTGTTTTATTTATTATCAGTGTCATGTATGCATTGGTTTGCATGGTATCTGTTTGATTCAGTCATGTATACATGTTGCTGAATGAACAAATACAAACACGGTCATTTTTACCACCAGGTACATTTCAAGCAGTGTTTGTACAATATCGAACGTTTGTCCCAGTGCATACTGGAAGCAGTATTCGGATATCATTTCCATCCCCGTGATTCATGCCATCTGTCACTGTCAGGAGGGCTCTGATTGCATTGCGAGTGACCAGAATTTGGCTTTCATTAAAGTGATGAATGTGAAGTTCTGTGGGCAGGTAGCTGGCGCAGTGCATAAAGGACTGGGGGGTCTGATACTGCACTGGGGGCAGACTAAACTGCATCCTCAGCAACTTTCCTGAGCGCCAACATTCATCACGAACACCGCATGTATGTAAACCCAGAATGCAAAGCTTGCTCTTTAGCTCAAAGGAGAAGGCATGCCAGAGTTTGCGTTATGGTAATTTGTACGACTCAACCAGTAATGAATATGCTTGTTCTTGTAACCAGCTCACAATGCAAGCCCCATGCCTCTCTGAAATCCTGCCTGCCTTTCTCAGCCTGATTGGGGCTGTGAGTTTATGCACGGTGGGGTTATGTAATGCCTGTGGTACAGTCTCTCTCTGTAGTCTGCTTGTGTTCTCAGGGAAAGAATGAGAAACAGCCAGGCAGCACAGCACCATGTGACTGCCACAGCTCTGCAGGCATGTTTCCAGTGTAGCTGGCTGCTCTCTCATTCACAAAGTACTAGTCTTTGAAGGAAATCAGCAGTCTTATATTTTCACAACTTGATACCCATTCAGACTGGAAGTTTAACCCTGTGGTGCCAACTGCGTGGTCCAGATAGCAGACAGAAGTAAGCCGATGTTTTCTGTTTTTCTTTTTGTTTCATTTTCAACACCTTTGTGTGTCCTTTTCGGGTTTTATCTAATTTTACTGACTAATCCAGGTACTAATTGTCAGAGGTGCTCTCAGAAATGCCCTACTGGCATATCAGACAGGTAGTAATCAACTATAATCGATGCGTTGAATACTGTGTTCTTCATCAGCAAGGAGAAAGAATACATGCCTTAAGAAAATGTTACTAAAATGCTCGGCAAAAATATGTAGACTGTTCACGAAAGCCTTCAAATACAAATATGCATGTGATAGTTACCCATTCACAGTGGAAACCAGAGGGGCTGTGTTGGAGTTATCCCCCCCCCCCAATGTTTTACTGCTTGGGGAGAGTTTGCAGGCACCTGTTTGTTAGGCTCAAGATTAAATGGGGAGGGGGTGGTCTGTTGCAAAACCCAACCATGAAAAAGTCATTGAGGAATAGTACAGTAATTGCACTAAAATGTAAAGAATCTCTGAATTGCATTTCTTATCTCTGTGCCTGAAGACATGGTTCTTAGTACAAATCAGCCTTTGTTTTGGTATTTTCAAGCCAACATGTTGGACCTGTAGTTTGAGATGCCCTTCAGTGCCTCAGGGCTTCCTGCTAACTCTTCGGAGCACAGTGCAGTGTGATGCGAGGCCTGATCCACTGTGCTGGGCGCTGTGTTCCTCCCATCGCATAGTGTTTGTCTGGCATGGCCTTGTTAGACAAGAATAGCACGTTTTATTTTGGGAGACTGTAATTATGTGGTAGGGAAATTGTCTAAAAGGAAATTTTCGTCAATACCATATTTTCTGAGTGAGTCACCAGTACTTGGTGACTCAGCAGCAGAGTGACTCCCTTTTCTAACATGTTGAAACATACCATGCAACCATTATCAACCCGAAAACCACCCGATACTCATGATCTTCTATCACTAGAATACAACCAGACTCAATGAAATACAGATGCACATGCTGATTGAGTGAGTGTTTGGTATTATTAATCCTACTTCTTTGGTAAGAAGTCAGTGTCAGGTTAATCTATTCTGTCTGTGCTGTAAATTGTATGTAGGGTCTCTGCTTGCTGTTAGAAGTCAAAGTGAAGCTCATAATGATTTCTGTTATAATAAAAGAACCATAGACACACTACGTATGAACTATTTATAAATCGCAGAAAAAAAACAGTTTGCACTGCGGAACTACTATGAAACATAAAAAAGTGTGTTTTTTTTCATATGTTCAGTTACATCGATCCGCAAGATCTATACAGTGGGATTTTGAAAAATTCTTAACAGTTGGTTTGTCGTTAGTAATTTCTAATTCGGTGGGACTGGATCGCTTCTAACTCCCGTTGTGCTACTGCAGTCTAAAGTTCAGAAGGGAATGGTTGTTACACAGCAGAGTCCAGACTAGTTTCATCTTCTTCTGATAAACCTACATTACAGGGCTTATCTTCCACTTCCTCTGCCTTGGTAAGCATTGTTACCTGCTCTACAAGCAGAAGAGCCTTTAGCAATACACCAGAACAAAACCAAACTGCAAAGATGTTGTTTCTATCCGCAAGCGTATAACAAATAAAGGACTGTCTGCTTGTATTTGCAGTACAATGTCTGCTTCAAGTAAAGTTTACTAACACCAAATACAGTAATACCTGCTTGGGTAATCTGCCTATGGATTTTTAAAGCAGGTAAACAAGTTAGTCTGGTGACAGGTTTATTGCTAACAAGCCTCAATGTGTTTAGATTTGTTTCAATTACTTCCTCCAATTGTTTGGCCAACTTCAGTATTTAATAAGCTATTGGGACAGACATCTTGATCTGCTAGTTTGCTGTATTGACGGCTCTTGGCACAGCAGTTTCATACACCTGCCTCCGCGGGTGAGCTTTCTTTCAGCTCTTTGTTCTCGAGTGGAATGGGCAGGGTGCTCTGACCCTTCAGAGTACAGTAGATTAGTCCACAGCAGGAAATCACACAACCCAGGACCAGCTGGACGTCAAGTGGCGACAGACAGGGCAGGAGACCCAGAGAGAGTGGCGAGGAATGGGCTACCAAGCCACGATGCTGATGCTGAGTTAATGAGTTCCTTTAAGATCTGACTTGACTGTTTTTGGATCAATCATCTATGAAGAAGAGGACAAGCATTGATCAAATGGGCTCTTGCTAGAAAATGTTCTTTAATGGTCACAATCTGACACCTTGACCGACAGCTGGGGCCAGGATTGAATGGCAGAGAGGGGTGGATGTTCAGATGAGGATTGTTCAGGTGCATTGTCGGGGGTCATTGATATTGTCCCTCCCTTTACGAGCGCTAGAATTTTCTTATATTGCTCAGCAACTGAGCTCTCGATGACAAGATCATAGTCTAGTTTATTCCCCCTCGCCCTATCACAGCAAGCCTGGGCAAAGCTTCTTTCTGCTGGGGGGAGAATTCCTGCTTTGCCTTGATGCTGAATAGTTTTTTTTTTAGCCTGTTGCTGAATTAAATGCCATAAAATGTGATGTGCTCTCCACTGTCTGAGCTGCTTTGGTTCACTTGGCCTGCTGTTCGCTTGGCTAATCAATTACAGCACGAAAGCACATTCAGTGACCTTGGGGCTGGATCCATTTTCAAATCAGCAGTCTTACACAATCCGATTTCATTTTGAGTTGAATCCTAATTTGTTTTGATGTCTCCTCAGCACAGTCTTTCCCATTGTACTCTACTCTATCAGGAAGCAGCCGATGTTGACACCCCAGTTTATTTATTCCCCGATGATGATGCATTCTAATTAGTGCTGGGACGACCACAGGATTTTCATGTTTGGATATTCGTTCATAATTTGAATATTCGTTCATATTTGCTCAGAACGCAGGCAGAGACAGCATAGAAGCAGCGGCAGGGGGCGTGGCCCCTGTGTGTGTGCCTTTATTTTACAGCAAGACGTTACAATATGTAACAGGAGTAAAGAATATGTTGTGTAGGACTTACTTTACCCCAGTGAATTAACTACAAAACAAAGGAGGCCAAATAGCAATTCAAGTTAAACGTTGCTGTGTTTGTTCCTCAAATATATAGTACATTAAGTTGACAATGCATTTTATTTATTTTTTACTTTTTTTTAATTCCTTACCATTGCCGTTTCTTCGCAGTAAACAGCGGCCATCGACACATTTTCATAAAGTAATAACATGAGTTTTACTTGTGCTGAACAAGCTACAAAACACTTCAAATAAAACAAACATGGACATGGCGTTGTAAAATGGAAGGGGGAAAAAACCATTTTGGTTCTTGTTTATTACATTCCACATAACAGAAAGTCACAACAAAAAATATAATATATACAATCTATATCAAAATACAATCTATATTTCCAGCAAGTTGAACACTGTTTAAGCGAGGTCCCATGAGATTCTGACTCGCTGTAAAGCAGCACAATGCTTTTTTTTGGTTTGCTTACTTTTTGCTGTCTAAAACTTTTAAATAGAGGCTCAAGAGCTGCTGTGTTGATCCTGTGTATTTTTTTGTATTATTTTTTTTATATATATTACTCGCATCACACAGAGCTCTTTTTCATTTGCCATTTTTGAATGGCAACTTCTGGTGAGGTGGTAAATAAGTGTGAGGTACTTTTGTTATTTTGTAGCGAATACGAACACATGATTTTAGTATGAGGATACATGTCAAAAAATATTCGTTAGAACATTCGGATATTTGTCCCAGCGCTACTCCTATATACTGTAACATACGTTTTGTTGAAATGGACCATACGCATTGAGACTGTATATTAACTCTTTCAACACTTTATAGAACAATTTACTGCACATTTGTTTGAAGGGCAGGGCCAGCTTCATTTTGTCCGATTGATGAATAGTGTCACAGACATGGAGCAGCATAGTGGATTGGAGATGAAAGGTGTCAGTCAGAGGTCATTATACATCTCCTTTTTAGAAATGTTTTGCTGTACTTTTCATACAGTATAAAGACAATAACACAGGGTTTATAAAGGCAACCTCTTACCCAGCTCTGATTCACTATCATGAAAAATGTCTGAGGGGGCAAAAGTAACCAGCTTTTAAATTCTGTTTGTCCTCCTGAGCTGAACAATACAGCCTAGTTTGAGTGTCATAATAACCTCCTGCTGTTGCAAGTGGTGCTGGACGACAAACTGTTTGGTTAGTAGTGAGAAGCAGAGTTAAGAGTTCAAGCTGCTTTTGTAATAACAGAAATGATTGCCATCAAGCTTTCTCTGTGATGATGCACAGAAGGCTACACTGTGGAAGGATGTGATATTCTAAACCAACAGAATCATGTTTTAGTATAAAATGAACCCGATTGCGGGAGACTGCAGCTTTAAGTCAACGAATGAGAAACATCTCATCCTCTCGCTGTGCCTCAGGGAATGCTGGACCTTGTGCCGGATTCTGAGAATTGCTTTGGAAGTCTTGCATTCCACAGCTTTGTTGTTCATTAGTCTCCATTTCATTTTTACCTGAGCAGCATGAAAGGCTTTCTGTTTAACCCCAACAGCTTCCTTGGTGTGCTTGGCTGGCTGCAGTCACTTGATTTATAAGCGCTATTCATTATGTTAGTACATTCTGCTAACAAAATGTGGAGTTTTAGCAATGGGTAACTCATCTCAAGTGGACCGAAACCTGGAGAGTTTCCTCCATTTGTGGTTGATACAAAAACATTTTTTTTCTTCTACATTTTACTGTGTTGAACTGGGGAGACAACCTTTATGACAAGTACGTTTTTTAGTGATTCTACTGTGACCCCCCCCCCCCCTTTATTCTGGAAATGCATGTACATTTTAATTCTTCTTAAGCAGATAGTCTTTCATAACATTACCAAATATTCACTGCAATTGACCGTAATGTGTATTGCACTACAGTGTTGAGCATTGCTGGTAGGCAATGTGCCTGGTGCACTAGCCTGCCTCTTTCTAGAGTGCCCAGACTCTGCATGATGAATGGCACCCTGCACGCCCTGCTTCTTCTGGTTTAGTTTGTTTGTTTAGTCTTTGCACCGCCGTGCACACTCAGTTTCCAGGCCCTGGTTGTTGTTGTTGCGTGTGGTTTGGAGAAAAGCCTTCCTTCTGTGTGTTCTGCAGCAGAGCGTGACGTAGATCAGATTCATTTGATTATGGAGCCCAAGCAATCAGTTTTGTTCTTTTATAGGCTTGCAGCTGTGTGGAGACTGAAACAGGCAGACACAATCTCTGATAACATATGATCATTCAACTTTTTTATCTCCTGAATTTTGTGCCCCAGTAAACACCTGGGTTTGTCGAGTATTCCGGATATGCCTTTTCCCATCAGCCACTGGGGCTCAATACTGTAGGACATTGAGCTGATAGTCTCTTCTAGAGGAAGCTAGACGTGTGTTAAACTAGAACATAAGAACATTTACAAACGAGAGGAGGCCATTGGGACCATCTGTGCTTGACCGGTACCTACTGTAGTGATTCCCGTTATTCAGCATCAACAGCATGACTAGGCAGCCCATTCCAGCCCCCCTCACCACTCTCTGTGTGAAGAAGAGTCTCCTTCAACAACATGACTAGGCAGCCCATTCCAGCCCCCCTCACCACTCTCTGTGTGAAGAAGAGTCTCCTTCAACAACATGACTAGGCAGCCCATTCCATACCCTTGCCACTCTCTGTGTGAAGAACTGTCTCCTTCCCTCTGTTCTAAGTCTGTCTCTAATTAATTTCCAGCAGTGTCCTCTGGTCCTGGTTTCTGTGCTGCGCCAGGCTAGGTTTAACACCTATTAATATTTTTAAGACATCAATAAAGTCCTCCTAATTCCTCTTGACTCAGGAACAAAAACAGAAGCCACAATAGAGGGCTTCAGGGTTATTTTACAATGAGAGAAGTTGTTGAGGGAAGTGCAAAATGTATAATGGATCCAGCTTAGGATGCACATGCAACACTTCTATTGTATGTCTTTATTCAAGTTAAAAAGTTATTACTTTATGAAAATGTGTCAATGGCCACTTTGCTTATTGTGAAGACACAACACTGGCAGGGATTATATAAAAATGCATTGTCTAGTTAATTAACTGTTTTTGCCTGAAATACACACTACTGGATATGATCCTTTGTATTGTAGTTCACTCACTGGGGTAAAATGAGGCTTTTACAACCTGTATCCAGGTGTCTGTGTGGGTTGTGACGTTAAGAGGCTATTTACAGTATCATTTCAAAGTAGAATTTGCTTTGAGCTCTTTCAGCTGTTATCCGTGGTGCTGTCTAATGTTTAAAGAAGCTGACGGGGAGTTTTGAGGAAGCCACTTTAAAGCTGGTCATTAAAATGAATGCTGTTTCTGATCCCTGCAGTACTTCATTGCATCCTCAGGCACGGTATGATTGCCACTCACATCGTCTGCTGTGTCTGGTTCAGAGTGTGCTCTAACGGGAAGGTGCGTTGAGTCTAGTGTTAGATTTAGCCTCCTCATCAAAGATCAAACAGGCCTACACTCTTCACACAGCTCGGCAGCTTTGAGCTGATATATTGCAGTGTTTGGATTGAATGCTTTGAATACAGGAGCAGAGCAGGAATTAGAGACCGCCCAGCTTGCATCATAAATCATTTTGATAATCAGTTTAATTGTAAAATTCTCCTCCAGGGTCACACATATAAAAGCATTCATGTTACAAGACAGTACAGAGTGTGCACAGTTAATCCACATCATCTTCATAACGTGATGAAACTTTCATTATAACCCTTTTTTAGTCATTAACATGTTATAGAAATTACCACAGTAGAGAAAATTAACTGATTTATATTGTTAAAAAACACTAGGCTCACATGCTCATGGAAATGAGGTAAAAGAAGCTCAGTCTACAGTAGGGACCAACTCACACGAGTCAAAAGTCAAACTAGCATTCAGAAATTGTGTAATTAAACTGTAGTGCTGAAACAGTGCTCCATGTTTAATATGACATACCAAATATATTTCATCCATAACTTCAAACACTCACACATAAGGGAAGCCTTATATGAAACTAAGGGGTTGAATTGATCGACCTAAGTCGGAGTAAGCCACATCTGAATCTGTTTGGAGCAGTGCATTGCCAGGGAATCCACCTGGACTGCATTAATGTTATTGTCAAGGGTAAGCCCGGGATACCCAGGGACAGATGTCTGATGCAGTCCTGGGTGATTCACCAGCATCGGGGGTATTATATATATATATATATATATATATATATATATATATATATAATATCAGATCAAACGCAGCGGTCCTGTGAAATGCTAGGGAATGAATCTGCTGTACGAAGATTTTAACATTTAGAACAAGTTAAACACATATTTATCCCTCCACTGAAAGGTAAAGTGTACTTCATTATTGTCACTAACATGAAAGAAATCTAGGAGTGGCCCAAAACAAGGGAGTATTCATTCAAAGGTTTGTCCTGTTAGATCAAACGTAGCGTGAAAATATAAATAGATTGCTTGAATCGTAATGCAGTTGCTTTTGTGGTTTTATCAGTTTATCAGTGTAACCAACTACTTTGTGCAGAAAAACAAAGAGTTTCTGTGAAAAGACAGATTTATCTTTTTATCTGCTGAGCTTTTAAAGGAATTCTTTGTATCCCAAGTGCTGTTGCATTTTGTAGCGTGTATCATCCCTTGATCCCATGTGCTCTTTATTATTGAATACTCTGTCAGCACTTGTGGATATTTTATAAAGTCAACAGCATATTTTACCTCTGAGTCAATGCACAACTAAGGGCTTGTATACAAATGACCAGCAGGGATACACTGAGGGTGATCACCTGTTATTTCTGCATTACAATTCTGTAACTGTTTCAGGGGGGAAGAAATTACCGGTGCACTTCCTAGTGGCATTGTTTTAATACAGACCTCCAGAAACACCCTGAAAGGATAAATATGCTTCCTGTAACAGTAACAAAATGACATCTAAGAACATGGAACTCCCTCTGTCCAGGCTGTCCACTTACTTTCTAGCTGTGTCTGTTGGTCCTGGTTTCTGTGCGCAGTGTTGCTAGCTGACAGCCAAGTCTCTCTTAGTTCCTCTGTGGTGTAGGCTAAACTGATTCAGTTCCCTCATTCATAACCGCTCATTGCTGGATCATTAATCATCTGCGGGCTGCTCTGAGAGTGTTGCTGTCCTTTTTGATGATTTCACATAGAAGCATGCTTCTGTGTAATTCATCTCCACTACCTGGCTGTGTCCTTTCTTTCAACAACAGCTGTGCTTGAGGGGGACTTGTACAGCAAAAAAAAAAACACCAGTTAATCAATGATGTGGATTAGAAGCAGTCCTTTAGAAATCGCTGCGATGAGGGCTCCCCCAGTGGGGGTTTGATTGGGCTGAGTGTATCGTTATGCAGTCTAGGGCTTTCCCTGCCCCCACTTTCATACTACTGGCCAGTCCCTTCAGCAAGTTGCACACTCAAGCAAATCTGCAAACTGTGGCTAAATAGCAGTAACGATCTCAAACCACAAGGACCTCAAATGTGAAAATATAGGAAATGATCAAGTACGAAATGACAGCAACACATTCCTTATGTGGAAGTTGTGGTTTTTGGCTTGTGTGGTAGTGGAAGGCAGGACATAGAGGTTAGGCAGTACTTTGATACTGGTTCACAAAAAAGGTTATTGGTGAGATTCTGGGCTTATTTGTGTTTATATCCAACTTTATAATCTATTCAAACATAAAAAAATGAGGGGTACTATAATGATTTGTTGTGTGTTGATGAATCATGATATTTTCTTTACATAATATATTGCATAGTAATAGAGATTTGTATGGATTGCATTATAAATCCATGTTCAGCCCAGCACTACACTTTAAAAAAAAAAAAAAAATCTAACAAAATGTAAGAAATCTACTTTTGTTTGAGAACCACAGTATATGTTTAAGAAGTATATGGAAGAAGTATAATTGAATCCAAAAAACGTTGGCTTTTCTAAACTTTTTTTCAGTATTTAAGTGTAGCTAAAATACATTCCTTGACGTTGATCTGCTATGGAAGAATGCAATGACACTGTAAAATCAATTACAGTAGAGAAATATTTGACAGAATAGAAATTGATTATCCGTGGATTACATTAGATATAGTTTTGATCAGAAATGTTTGCAAACAGGTTCTACAGTATATAACATTAATATAAAGATCAGAACTTTTATTTCATTCTCTTTTAAAGAAGAATAGTGCTCGATTCTGATGAAACGAGTGCAATCGCAGACTCAGTGGTTAAAGTCAAACGCGTCTGTCCAGTAGGGCGTGGCTTCTCCAAAAGTGATTCTGATCAACATAAAAACCCAGCGCAGGCGTGTTTAGTGGCGCAGTGACAGCGCCCAGCCAATCAGAGTAGGTTGGGGAATCTGCTATCCAATCAGGGCCAGGCAACAATCCCTTTAAGAGACAGAATGCGCTCATGGAATATTTCCCAGGGCCAACCGTCTTGGTCTTATTGTATTACTCTTGCTCTTATTGTATTACTTGTACTGTAACACTTGAAATGTATTTGCTTACGATTGTAAGTCACCCTGGATAAGGGCGTCAGCTAAGAAATAAATAATAATAATAATAATAATAATTTGTGTATGTTTCAGTATTTAAGATACCGTTGGGTCCTAACATTTATTAGCAAAATAAATAATAAAAAAAAAAGTTTTAGTAGTTAAAAATAATCTAGTTATGTGTTAATCCTGCTTGTGCTGTTTGTTCAGTTATTTGTTCACAGTGTGTGTTCATAAAGTCAAAGCCTCCTTCTCCTGCTTTTAGAAGAGATGCGACGTGCCTGTGTTGTTACTGTGATGTGCCTAAATGAAGTTGCTGATACTAATCAGACTGCGTGCAGGTGTTTGATTTCAACTCGTCATTCAAAACAGAGACTAATTGCTATAGTATTGTGGTTACTGTATTGCCACTGATAGCAAACACTTTCTCGATTTTTTTTTTTTTTTTTTTAATCTTTATTTGCTGTGCTAAATTTAAACAAATAGATAGGACAGCGAGGAAGCAAAATATTTTGTAATTCAAATTTACTTATTTAAAATAACTTTGGCGGAAATATCTCTTCTTAACAACTCTACTGTTGAGCAGAGACATTTCTGGCAAATAAAAAATAAATAAGTAAATTTGGTCCTGTAACCATCTAGCAGGGAGACTCGTGTCCAATTACACCCTGTGGTCTTTCCTGGGTTCAGACTGGTTTGAGTTTGTTTGTATATAAAACAGGTCACGTTAATGTCCCTGTGTTGTCACTAATCGGACTGAGCAGACTGAAATACTCCATTCAATGCAGAATTCCAGTATATAATCTAGGTCTACTCGGAAAGAGAATCTGTTGACTGCCGCATGATTTAGGAAGCAGTCCACACAGGTCCTCAGACAGCACTGAAAACCAGGAAGGATGTTGCTTATTTGACCTCTGAACCCTTTGATGAGGCAGGGCTTAAAGTGTCCAATGAACATGAATCTTCATTCAACCTGTGCTTGTTCTGCAGGTCACAATGTCAAACAGCACTGTAACAGACTGGTTTGCCTGCGCAATTACTGTCTTTAATGTCAATGATTAGCAGACCCTACTAACCCTGTCATTAATGGTGGTGGTTTATGGCAGTGTCAGGGCTTGCAGTTTGAGCTTTACAGAAATAACAGGACAGGCTGGAGGCGTTGAGACTGAACTGCTCCCTCACCCCCCAAGAGAAAGGGTGCTCCCTGCAGTCCAGGGCAGGCTTGAGGCATGGAGACTGAACTGCTCCCTCCATCACTCCTAAGAGAAAGGGTGCTCCCTCCAGTCCAGGGCTGGCTTGAGGCATGGAGACTAAATTGCTACCTCCCTCACCTCCTAAAGAAAGGGTGCTCCCTCTAGTCCAGGGCAGGCTTGAGGCATGGAGACTGAACTGCTCCCTCCCTCCCTCACCCCCCTAAGAGAAAGGGGGCTCCTCCAGTCCTGGGCAGGCTTGAGGCATGGGGACTGAACTGCTCCCTCCCTCACCCCTAAGAGAAAGGGTGCTCCCTGCAGTCCAGGGCGGGCATGAGGCATTGCAGGGCAGTTTGTGTATGCTCTCATTGCCACTGCTTGCTCTTGCCCTTGCTCTGTGTATAAATTAGGACAGCAGTTCTTTCTCAGTCTCCATTGCTGCCAAGCCTGCAGTTTGTGCTGCACAGGAGAGTTCTTAATGACTGAGAACGGCTTGGATTCCACACCACCGTTTCCAATTCCATTTCTCGTGCCAGCAAGAAAACAGAAATGGATTTGAGTCCCTGTGAAATATGGCAGGCTAGTGCAGTACAGTGTTGGAGGAGTGCAACTGAACAGCCATATAAACTGGTCTCTTGAGACTAATCTATAACACATTCACAGACCTGGGGTCTGCTATATTATTAATGGTGCTTAACTTTCCATTTGTACCCTTAATTTGCAAGCCATTAGTGCACTGACTTGATCTTTGAGCCTAATCAGACACCACTGCACATAAGAATTCACCGACAGTCCACTATTGATCCAGTTACTTTGCTCACGCTCGCATTTACAACATGTGCTGTGTGAACTTGAAAGCAGGTCATTGAAAGCAATCATGCTGAAACATTGCTAAGTACTTTACATAATTGTTTCTACATGAAAGGCAAGTTTCTTTCAGGGATGAAAGCAGTGGTTGAATTACACGATTTGGCAGAAACGTGACATTAAGGCAAGCCACGTGATGTAGTCGGTTCATAGAATTCTGCCTCTGGATTTGAATCTAGCTTGAAGTCTCTTTTACTGACCTTATAAAAGTCTGCCGCTGATATTACTGCAGTTTTACCCCATGCTTTTCCCAGGGTTATACTATGCATTTGCCATAGATTGTCCTGGTTTGCCATGTTTATTAATATACTTTACCATACCGCTATCCTTTACCATGCTTTCACTGTGCTTTCTTACACTGTGCTCTAAGTAAACTTTTAGCCAGAATACAACATAAGGCCAGTAATGGAAGTATGTTTTAATGCCTTTAAACAGTAAGTATGTTTTAATGCCTTTAAACAGTAAGTATGTTTTAATGCCTTTAAACAGTAAGTCCAAACTGCTGTGTTGACAGCAGTTAATCACAGTGTAAAATAATTTTATTTGGCTCGGTTTCCAGTTCATTTTGCCAAACCCAGTTACAGGACTTACTGTATAATTTGTTTGACAAACAAGTAATCAGACAAAGTAAACATCCAAGTAGTTTGGGAAAAAAAAGCCTTTCAGTTTTCTAGGTTACTGGTCGTGGAACAAACTGAAACTTACTTTCTTGATACTTTTAAGGAGTTAAAACTAAAAATTGACACCTATGTAGCTGAGACATGTTTTTGTTCTGGACGGTGATCCTAAATAGTTTCTTGTAATCAGGTCTCCCTTGGAAAAATATTTTAGTCTCAACGGGACTTTCCTGGTTAAATAAATAAACTTCAATAAAGTAATAATGAGAAATGAACTATTAACCAATTAATCAATTATTGAACGCCATAGATTCTGTTTGGCGTTAAATATTTCTTGATCGAATAGTCACACTGCTGCCCATTGGAGCCTCATGCTTCACACCGGGGCTGCCATCAGGGAGTCCAGCACAGTGCCTGTTTTTAAATCAAAACTGAGAACAAATTTCTTTTAGTTTCGTGCTTCCAGCATGTTAAGTGTATTGAGAAGGCCATGACGGTTACGTGCACGATACAAATCAAAGACTACTGTTGTATTACTAGCACATGTGTGTCTACATTTTCTTTCTTCTTGCTTTTTAATAATAACGTTGTCCTAATGCATCTGTTATATTTATTCTAATATTAATATGTGTGTGTGTTTTCCTTCTTGCTTTTTGAATACTAAAGTATTCCCAAAGCTTTGGTTATTGTTGATTTGAATGCCTGTTAGATATTGGATTAGGAAATGCGTTTGCTGATTCATTAACGGTAATTTGTCTGACTTCTGTGGCAGAGTGGCTGATTGCTAAAGCCCGTGTGCTGCACACAGATCAGTTACCCAGAGCTATCCGCTTGCAGGCTGGAAATGCAGCTGCAGTGAGAATGCTTGGGCTGGGAGGGGTGTCAGATACAGGGCAGTGATGCTGGCCATGCAGGGCACTGTTTCTTATGGGTCTGCCTTGAATGCTGGTATTCAGGAGACCAGGAGTAAAGTGAAACTTGTGTGAGTTGATTCAATGAGACTCCATAAATATTCATCAGCTGTTTTCTTCCTCTCCATGTTTCTATTTCTGGGTTCTGTCAGTTGGTCCTGGAGGGCCGCTGTCCCTCCTGGTTTTTGTTCTAACTATACACTAAATTGATTAATTGGACCAATTAAGCTTCTAATAAGCACTTAATTGGTCCAATTAAGTAATTTAGGGTACAGCTGGAACAAAAACCAGGAGGGACAGCAGCCCTCCAGGACCAGGGTTGAGTAGCCCTGTTCTAGGTAGTGTCCAGTCTGTGTGAAGAGAGAGAGGCTGTCAGTTGTAGTGTGTAAAAGCATTTTGTTTGTGTGTGTTTAAGATTTATTTTGTTTAATCGGTAAACAGCTTAGCTGTCCAACGTGCTAGTCAGGGATTGGAAAAAAAGCAGTTAGTACTTAACATGTGTGAGTTAGGTTTTTGTTTTTGTTTTTGTTTTGTCTTCATTTCTTTTATTTCTATAAATAACAAAATTGCACATAAGTAAAAATATTTCACACATGCTAAAAAGCTTAAACAAGATTTTTTTTTGCCAATTTCAAAGACAGTTTTCTTTTTGTGCACTTTTTTTTTTAAACACGATTTTATCTCGGTGAGAAAGCGCGGTAAAAACATGCAGTCCCGTACACACTGTTAATTCATAGTGCTGTGATGTTAATAAAGCAACCACAATATAGTTTAACGACTCCCTCTGAGATACGATATTTTCTCATATCCGATGGACCCATGAAGTCGGATATGGCAGTTCTGCTGTAATCTGTGTTCACTAGATCTGCTGGCTCTTGTTTTCATAAAGACACTTGCTCTGATCTGACCTGGGTTCTATATGTCTATGGCAGGCAACTATAACACAAAGGCAGCCCCCTGAACTCGGATTCGTAACACAGACAATAGCAAAAAGTTACTGCAAAAAGAACCACTCTCTAAGGAGACAGTAAAAAACAAAATAACTGTACATGGGAAGTTACTTCCTCGTGAACTTTTTGGTAAGTTGTGATGTGAGTTTGAGAGGTTCATTTGAGAGCTGGTGTTCAGAATGGGCCATTGTAGAGTCTGATGTTTTCAGAACTTTCGTTTTTGCAGACAGTGTCCTAAACCACGAGCTTTGATAGCAACAGTCAGCAGACGCTATGGCTGCGGAAGGGAGCCTCCACTTTCCCTTTGTATACTCTGCAAACCGCTATAATGCAAGGCTTGCCACCGGTGTACTGTTTCCAGTGAATACCTATAGCAGCAGCAGCAGGGTTTGAAGGGAGAATGTAACATTTAAGGGCTATGCACACCAGACGTGAATGAAGCGAGCGAGTGAATAAAAAATAATTAAACCTATTGATTTAAATGGAGCAATGCACACCGCAGCCGTAGCGAGCAGTGCGAGCGAATTTAGAAATACATTTGTTTTAGTTCTATTTGGGCCACAAGCTATATGCGTCGCAATGGACCAATCAGAAATAAGGTCAAAGGTAGCGCCTGTGAGACTGTGACTGTCTCGCTCATGCAGAGATTACCACAATGAGAGAATGCAGCAGTGTGGAGGAGTGGTTAGGGCTCTGGACTCTTGACTGGAGGGTCATGGGTTCAATCCCAGGGGGGGGGGGACACTGCTGCTGTACCCTTGAGCAAGGTACTTTACCTAGATTGCTCCAGTAAAAACCCAACTGTATAAATGGGTAATTATATGTAAAAATAATGTGATATTTTGTAACAATTGTAAGTCGCCCTGGATAAGGGCGTCTGCTAAGAAATAAATAATAATAATAATAATAATAATAATAATAATAATAATAATAATAATAATAATAATAATAATAATAGTAATAATAGTAATAATAATAATAATAATAATTTAAAAAAAAATGGACATCAATGAGAATTTAATTATTAAAGTTGAAAAATATAATGTTCTTTATGATGCCAGTGTCCGTGGCTATAAAGACAATAAAAGAACGCCACATGGCAAGAAATAGCAGAACAATTGGAAATTAATGGCACGTCATCTCTTTATTTCACTTTAATTGTAGTCAGAGTGAAGGGGAGCACCACACACTGGTTTTGTATTTCTGGAAAATGATGTTCCTTTGTTTTAATAATGTTGACCAATAATAACAATCACATGAGGTCTTTAACAAGCCGGTGGTATTTCCTGAACTGTTTCCTTTTTTTAGTGAGTGGTGTACATCATACTCTGTTTCTTTGTGTTTTATTCATTTTATTTCGTCTCCACAAAAGGAGACAGTCTTTTCTTTTCATGACTAGCTGCAGTTTTTTTTTTTGTACTCTTTATTCACCTCACGTTCGTTCGTTCGTGTCCGGTGTACGTGCTTTATTCACCTCGCGTTCGTTCGTTCGTGTCCGGTGTGCGTGCTTTATTCACCTCGCGTTCGCTCGTTCGTGTCCGGTGTGCGTGCTTTATTCACCTCGCGTTCGCTCGTTCGTGTCCGGTGTACGTGCTTTATTCACCTCGCGTTCGTTCGTTCGTGTCCGGTGTACGTGCTTTATTCACCTCGCGTTCGTTCGTTCGTGTCCGGTGTGCGTGCTTTATTCACCTCGCGTTCGCTCGTTCGTGTCCGGTGTGCGTGCTTTATTCACCTCGCGTTCGCTCGTTCGTGTCCGGTGTGCGTGCTTTATTCACCTCGCGTTCGTTCGTTCGTGTCCGGTGTGCGTGCTTTATTCACCTCGCGTTCGCTCGTTCGTGTCCCGGTGTGCGTGCTTTATTCACCTCGCGTTCGCTCGTTCGTGTCCCGGTGTGCGTGCTTTATTCACCTCGCGTTCGTTCGTTCGTGTCCGGTGTGCGTGCTTTATTCACCTTGCGTTCGCTCGTTCGTGTCCGGTGTGCGTGCTTTATTCACCTCGCGTTCGTTCGTTCGTGTCCGGTGTGCGTGCTTTATTCACCTCGCGTTCGCTCGTTCGTGTCCGGTGTGCGTGCTTTATTCACCTCGCGTTCGCTCGTTCGTGTCCCGGTGTGCGTGCTTTATTCACCTCGCGTTCGTTCGTTCGTTCGTGTCCGGTGTGCGTGCTTTATTCACCTTGCGTTCGTTCGTTCGTGTCCGGTGTGCGTGCTTTATTCACCTCGCGTTCGCTCGTTCGTGTCCGGTGTGCGTGCTTTATTCACCTCGCGTTCGTTCGTTCGTTCGTGTCCGGTGTGCGTGCTTTATTCACCTCGCGTTCGTTCGTTCGTGTCCGGTGTGCGTGCTTTATTCACCTTGCGTTCGCTCGTTCGTGTCCGGTGTGCGTGCTTTATTCACCTTGCGTTCGCTCGTTCGTGTCCGGTGTGCGTGCTTTATTCACCTCGCGTTCGTTCGTTCGTGTCCGGTGTGCGTGCTTTATTCACCTCGCGTTCGTTCGTTCGTGTCCGGTGTGCGTGCTTTATTCACCTTGCGTTCGCTCGTTCGTGTCCGGTGTGCGTGCTTTATTCACCTTGCGTTCGCTCGTTCGTGTCCGGTGTGCGTGCTTTATTCACCTTGCGTTCGTTCGTTCGTGTCCGGTGTGCGTGCTTTATTCACCTCGCGTTCGTTCGTTCGTTCGTGTCCGGTGTGCGTGCTTTATTCACCTCGCGTTCGTTCGTTCGTGTCCGGTGTGCGTGCTTTATTCACCTCGCGTTCGCTCGTTCGTGTCCGGTGTGCGTGCTTTATTCACCTCGCGTTCGTTCGTTCGTTCGTGTCCGGTGTGCGTGCTTTATTCACCTTGCGTTCGTTCGTTCGTGTCCGGTGTGCGTGCTTTATTCACCTCGCGTTCGCTCGTTCGTGTCCGGTGTGCGTGCTTTATTCACCTCGCGTTCGTTCGTTCGTTCGTGTCCGGTGTGCGTGCTTTATTCACCTCGCGTTCGTTCGTTCGTTCGTGTCCGGTGTGCGTGCTTTATTCACCTCGCGTTCGCTCGTTCGTGTCCGGTGTGCGTGCTTTATTCACCTCGCGTTCGTTCGTTCGTTCGTGTCCGGTGTGCGTGCTTTATTCACCTCGCGTTCGCTCGTTCGTGTCCGGTGTGCGTGCTTTATTCACCTCGCGTTCGTTCGTTCGTTCGTGTCCGGTGTGCGTGCTTTATTCACCTCGCGTTCGTTCGTTCGTGTCCCGGTGTGCGTGCTTTATTCACCTCGCGTTCGTTCGTTCGTGTCCGGTGTGCGTGCTTTATTCACCTCGCGTTCGCTCGTTCGTGTCCCGGTGTGCGTGCTTTATTCACCTCGCGTTCGTTCGTTCGTGTCCGGTGTGCGTGCTTTATTCACCTCGCGTTCGCTCGTTCGTGTCCGGTGTGCGTGCTTTATTCACCTCGCGTTCGCTCGTGTCCCGGTGTGCGTGCTTTATTCACCTCGTGTTCGTTCGTTCGTGTCCGGTGTGCGTGCTTTATTCACCTCGCGTTCGTTCGTTCGTGTCCGGTGTGCGTGCTTTATTCACCTCGCGTTCGTTCGTTCGTGTCCGGTGTGCGTGCTTTATTCACCTCGCGTTCGTTCGTTCGTGTCCGGTGTGCGTGCTTTATTCACCTCGTGTTCGTTCGTTCGTGTCCGGTGTGCGTGCTTTATTCACCTCGCGTTCGTTCGTTCGTGTCCGGTGTGCGTGCTTTATTCACCTCGCGTTCGTTCGTTCGTGTCCGGTGTGCGTGCTTTATTCACCTCGCGTTCGCTCGTTCGTGTCCGGTGTGCGTGCTTTATTCACCTCGCGTTCGCTCGTTCGTGTCCGGTGTGCGTGCTTTATTCACCTCGCGTTCGCTCGTTCGTGTCCCGGTGTGCGTGCTTTATTCACCTCGCGTTCGTTCGTTCGCGTCCGGTGTGCATAGCCCTTAACATTCACAGAGGGGACAGAACACTTGTAGTACCACCTGCACGGTGTATTTGCATATCGCTGTGAATGAGCCTGTCATTGAGAGGCAGGATTCATGAACTGCACAAAGTCAAATGCTAATTACCATCAGGGCCATCTGTTGCAGTGTTCACTGATAGATGAACAGCGTGTGTTGAGGGAGGCCATCAGCACAAAGAGCATAAAGTCAAATGTTAAGATGTTAAGACTTAAACACATTATCATTTTTTTATTTTTTTTTAATATATACTGACATTGCTATGAACTGTTTAAGAATGTGACCCCCCCCCCCCCCCCCATGCGTATTATAAGGTTGTGGTTGTTGCAAAACACCACACAAGAAGATCATTGTACCATTGGTACAATGTGGTGCAGTAATGGATGCAGGATGAAGCTTGCCTTTTGGTCTCTTCACTTTGCTTTTATATTATCTGTCTGTCTGTCTGTCTGTCTGTCTGTCTGTCTGTCTGTATCTCAAGTGAAATAAACACAGGACCTCAAAAGGCAAGAAGCACTCAGTAGAATGTGTGTTACTTACTGCAGATGTCATTCATACATTGGTTTCCTTTGTCTTGGATCGGACTGCTATTAGTGTGCGTGTCCATTGATGCCTCTTTTCCACTGTACCTCCTCGCAGAGGCCACACCGAGCCCTCACGGTGCGGTTAAGGGGGCCCTGGGTTGTTTTTCCACTGCAGAGCCAAGCCGTGCTACTGACGTCACACACAACGAAAGACATTTATTAATTATTGCTATTAATTATCTCAGTTTGCCAAAAGATGTGCAAGCAAATGGTGTTCAAAAACTAATAGACCAACGGTCCAGCTGTATCTTGTATCGCTATATTTTGTAAATATATTTAGGAATTTCTTTATAATCCACAAAAATATGATTTAAAAAAAAAATAAAAAATCTGCGCGAGCGCAACGAGAGCTGTGGTTGTATGTAAGGTACAGCTGCACAGGATTTTGTTTGACTATTTTTGTAAATAAGTTTAGAATTGTTTTATTTTCTGCATTTTTTTTCTTTATATTAATTTAATGTAGTTCATGCAGTTGCACTTTCTTCAAGCAGCAATGCTTTCTTTCCTAAGCCTGTTATTAAAGTAAAACCGGTCATGGTTTAGAATAAACTGGTTCTACAGCCTGATCTTCGCAAGCTCCGATACTGAGAATAACGACACGTGACCCGGAACGCAACAACACATCCTATCCTTGCCGACTCTCTTCATGCCCATCTGTGGCGGAGTGTCCCGCCCCTATTTATTATTATTTGTATTTTTGTTTGCGGCGCGGGTAAAAGCGCCGCGTCTTTTATTGTTATATTTAAAAACCTCGTGAGGATGCATGGCTGATCAGCTACTGATTATTTAACTAGCTGACAGTCATGCATCCTTACCAAACGCGTGCAGACTCTGGCCGGGGGATAATAAGATAATTACCAACTAGTTAAATCCCTCGGCCAGAGTATATAAACCAGCAGCACTCTGCACTCGGGGTGTGGAGTGTTCGAGAGTGGAGAACGGGAGAGAGAGAGGAAGAAAACAATTGCTAAAACGTGCTGGAGTATCCAGCACGAAACTTACTTGTTTGTTTATTCGTTCGGCCCTCGTGCCCTTTTGTTTGGTGTTTTGTTAAATCTTTTGTTTTTGTTTTGTTTATTAAATACGCTGAGTGCACCAGCACTCAGCTTCAACCGCCCATCCACTGTTTTGGTTTGAGTTACTTCCTGGTCCGTGACGTCATCCACATCACCACTGCGAGCCAGACTGCCACATATGGTGTCCTGCGTGGGACAAACAACGCCTCCACCGTCGTGGGAGGACTGCTTGCCCCTCCCACCTCCACCAGCAGAGGGAGAATGCCTGCTGGTTCTGCCTCAACCGCCGTGGGAGGACTGCTTGCCCCTCCCACCTCCACCAGCAGAGGGTGAATGCCTGCTGGTTCCGCCTCCACCGTCGTGGGAGGACTGCTTGCCCCTCCCACCTCCACCAGCAGAGGGTGAATGCCTGCTGGTTCTGCCTCAACCGCCGTGGGAGGACTGCTTGCCCCTCCCACCTCCACCAGCAGAGGGTGAATGCCTGCTGGTTCCGCCTCCACCGTCGTGGGAGGACTGCTTGCCCCTCCCACCTCCACCAGCAGAGGATGAATGCCTGCTGGTTCTGCCTCAACCGTCGTGGGAGGACTGCTTGCCCCTCCCACCTCCACCAGCAGAGGATGAATGCCTGCTGGTTCTGCCTCAACCGTCGTGGGAGGACTGCTTGCCCCTCCCACCTCCACCAGCAGAGGATGAATACCTGCTGGTTCCGCCTCAGCCGCCGTGGGAGGACTGCTTGCCACTCCCAGCTCCACCAGCAGAGGGTGAATACCTGCTGGTTCCGTCTCAGCCGCCGTGGGAGGACTGCTTTCCCCTCCCACCTCCACCAGCAGAGGGTGAATACCTGCTGGTTCCACATCCACCGTCATGGGAAGGACTGCTCCTGCCCTGCCTCGCACCACCCAGGGATGCCTGCTTCGCATCGCCTGGGGCTGCCTGTTGCTCCGCATCACCTGGAGAGCCACCAGCTACAGAGAACGAGGGAGAAGTGGAGCTCCCGCTGCCGCCTCCATGGCCAGGGGCTCCCCTCCCGAGTTCACCTCCCGAGGGTCCGCTGCCGCTGCAGTCGCCTGGGGTCGCCAGGGATCCTGCTTCGCCTGGGGTCACTACACTGTGGTCGGAGCCCCACGGAGGGGAGCTGCCGGCCATGAAGAAAGGGGGGGAGGTCAGGAGACCAGCTCCCCCAGCCGCACTTTCGCGGCCGGAGATCATGTGGTCAGAGCCCCACGGAGGGGAACTGCTGGCCGTGAAGAGGAGGGGGGAGGTCAGGAGACCAGCTCCCCCAGCCGCACTTTCGCGGCAGGAGTTTGGGTGGTCAGAGCCCCACGGAGGGGAACTGCTGGCCATGAAGAGGAAGGGGAAGGTCAGGAGACCAGCTCCCCCAGCCGCACTTTCGCGGCCGGAGATCATGTGGTCAGAGCCCCACGGAGGGGAACTGCTGGCCGTGAAGAGGAGGGGGGAGGTCAGGAGACCAGCTCCCCCAGCCGCACTTTCGCGGCAGGAAATACTGTGGCTGGAGCCCCATGAAGGGCAGCTGCCAGCCATGAAGAAGGGGGGGGAGGTCAGGAGACCAGCTTCCCCCGCAGCAATTTCGCTGCAGGAGAAAGGGTGGCCAGAGCCCCACGGAGGGGAGCTGTCGGCCATGAAGAAGGGGGGGCAGGTCTGGAGACCACCCCCAAAATTTTTTTGGCCAGAGGAGCCGGCCGGTGCGCGGGCCATTGGAACGCTACGGCTGTTTGGGTGGGAGGAGGACATCCCACCGTGGCCGCCACCTTTGGTCCGCTGCTGCCCCTGTTCCTGCGCCGGGACTGCTAACCGGGACTTTGGGGACTAAGGGGGGAGGTGGCCGAAAAGGCCATGTGTGCTGCGCACAAGGGGGGGCATGTGTGGCGGAGTGTCCCGCCCCTATTTATTATTATTTGTATTTTTGTTTGCGGCGCGGGTAAAAGCGCCGCGTCTTTTATTGTTATATTTAAAAACCTCGTGAGGATGCATGGCTGATCAGCTACTGATTATTTAACTAGCTGACAGTCATGCATCCTTACCAAACGCGTGCAGACTCTGGCCGGGGGATAATAAGATAATTACCAACTAGTTAAATCCCTCGGCCAGAGTATATAAACCAGCAGCACTCTGCACTCGGGGTGTGGAGTGTTCGAGAGTGGAGAACGGGAGAGAGAGAGGAAGAAAACAATTGCTAAAACGTGCTGGAGTATCCAGCACGAAACTTACTTGTTTGTTTATTCGTTCGGCCCTCGTGCCCTTTTGTTTGGTGTTTTGTTAAATCTTTTGTTTTTGTTTTGTTTATTAAATACGCTGAGTGCACCAGCACTCAGCTTCAACCGCCCATCCACTGTTTTGGTTTGAGTTACTTCCTGGTCCGTGACGTCATCCACATCACCACTGCGAGCCAGACTGCCACACCATCTCTCTGCTGCTGCTGCTGCACTGCATACCTGAAGATAGCAAGTCAGGAATGAAACCTTAGTTAGAAAAAACAGACAAAAAATAGGGGTGTTTTGGATGGGTTTGGTTTTAAGAGCTTTGAAGACTGCTTGGAGTATCACCACCTGGGATTTCATCAGCATGTACTGGAATGGTCTCTGAACGGGACAGAGTGAATCCGAACTGTAAATCTACCTCCCGACCTGGGAGGGCGCTGAGTAAGGTTGGTGGTACGCCTTCACAGGGCTGGGCCGACTCAATGGCAGGACGGAACCGGAAGTCGGACGTCTTGGTGAAAGGCTGCTGAACGGCTCTATTGTGATCAGCTGTGTTGCGATTGGCTAGAGTGTGGCGACGTGCTGATCACAGGGAGGAGTTTGGCAGTACAAAGGGGACGCAGCTGTGTGAGTAAGGCTCCTTGCGCTGACGTTACCAAAGCAGAGTGCTGTGTTTGTGTGAGCAGACGGAGACGGGTTCGGAAGCTGAAGCTACGGAGCCAGCACGACCACCTGGAGCACCTGGAGCACCTGCACTGCCACCTGTCGCAGCACTCACAGCAATTGCCTTACACACCCCTACAGCACGTGTGTGTACTTTAGAACTTTATTTATTGTTTAGTGTTTTATTGGTTTTGGGAACTCAAACTAACTGCAGTTCCCCAGTGCCATTGCTGGGAAGAGGGGAGTGTTATATTTAATTAAGGATTTTTGTAAATACACCTTTTGTTATGGACATTAGATCATTACCCGCACCACTCACGTCCTGCCATGGTCTTATCAAGTTTATTAGTGATTCATTCATCAATATATCAATGTGTTTTTATCAGACAGTTACTGTCTTTTGTATAGTACCAGTGAAATGTGAAAACATTTTTGACTACTGTACAGACTTGTTGGCTAGAAATCTTTACATTTGTCATTTTACTCAGCCACCCTTAAAGTGTTGGTTTGCTGTAACCTGATTCAGGGTAGATCAGGTAGGTAGGTAGGGTTTTTTTACAATGTTTTTCAAGTTTGCTGGTACAAAGATCATGTTTTCTGTATCAGGTCTCCAAAGTAGGGTTGTGTATTAAACGTTATTGTATTAAAAACATGAGAATAACTATAGGGTGCATGTGAATGTATTATGGACCGTGTTTCATTTAGTATTTTTATTTGAACCTAGTTTTTATGCACTTAACTTTGTTTCTCGTGCTGGAAATTGATGTTTAAAGCTAGTAGGGGATAGTAGTGTAACCCACATCTCAAAGATCACCTGCAAGGAACTGGGGGAGGCTCAGGGCTGAAGGGCAGGGTTAGTGGACAAGTTCATGCAGAAAGTAACCTACAGTATATCCTATAGATTCTTCATACACTTTTGCAAAACATTTGCAATGTTAATGCTTTTGTGCTAACTACAGTAATTATTTTTGTACGAGAAGGCTAAAATGCGGCCCAAAACAGAACCTTAAGCCTCCATTGGTTCTCTCTTGTATTAAGCACAGCTTTCCAGTTTTAAATAAGGAACATCACATTACAATAAATAATAATAATAACGAAGTTGTTTTTATAAGCACTGTAGGAAGTGTTTAAAACTGCTGCCAGAGACTTCCAGGGAAGTGTAACGCTTTCCTAGAGATTAATACAAATGTATTTTGTTAATGTTGATATTGACAGACCTACCATTTTCATATACCACAGAGAGAAAGTGCTAGTGACTACATTACACCAATTCTACACCGCTATAAACCTTGCCAGTGCTCTTAACTTAGCAGTGAGTGTGTGTCTGTATGTGGAGGCACAGTGAGAGAATGCAGCAGTGTGGAGTAGTGGTTCGGGCTCTGGACTCTTGACCGGAGCGTTGTGGGTTCAATCCCAGGTGGGGGACACTACTGCTGTACCCTTGAGCAAGGTACTTTACCTAGATTGCTCCAGTAAAAACCCAACTGTATAAATGGGTATGTAAAAATAATGTGTAAAAAATAATGTAATTGTATGTAAAAATAATGTGGTATCCTGTAACAATTGTAAGTCGCCCTGAATAAGGGCGTCTGCTAAGAAATAAATAATAATGATAAAGCACTGGCTGAGACGGAAGCTTTACTTTTGTTTTTGCAGTCACTGCTTCCAAAATACTGCTGGTACTAAAGTTTGAGTGCAATTTCAATCAAACCCTGGGGGTTTATAGATAATGCAGGGATTGGAAATGGATAGGCTGGATCCTGAGGGGACAGGAGCAGGGCTCAGCTGGTCGCCATGGCGACAGTGTTGAGATTAAGAGGACTTGGTATTTGGGATTGCGCTTAATGACAGGTTTTAGGTCCTTGGGGAGGATCAACAGCACTGCGAGTCGGAGCAGGAGGGTGACAGGAAATGAAAACGCACCCTTTATCATACAGGGATCCAACTGGGGAACTGAACTTCTAGAAGTATAAGACTAGTTTGTGTGTGTGTGTAAAGGAATATTAAAATACATTTTAAAATATTAAGATGTCATATAAGTAAAAAAGAGAAGATAGATGTAGAGATACTGTAGTCATTTTCCTAATCGAATATTGGACAGGTTATAATTGCCAATAACTGATGCATCGAGAACACTTTAGCATTGAAAAGCAAAATGTGCAGACTCTTCCCAATGTAATAATGCATTGACAACATGTTGTTATCAAAGCAAGACGCACAAAACAATAGGCTCAGCATGAAAGCCTTCTAATACAACTGCAAACATGCCCATGCTTATAATGTCATATATCAGCGAGGCCACCAGGGCGACCAATCGATTTAAATACGATAAATAATCATTCTTATTATCAGAAGTGAGTTCGTTGCGATGTTTGCGTACGTGCGTCCGTCCGTGTGACCTAGCTGTGAGCTTTTCAACTCCTCGGGCTGAAATTCTTTGTTGCATCTCCCTCTTTCATCAGCCTTGTTTTCATTGCCGTGTGAAGAGTCTTCTCAGCCCTTTGCTGACCGTCTCCAGGCCATGTTGCTCTTGCTGCTGGCTGCCACTATCACAGCACATTTCCGTCTTTTAGCATTGGGATGTTTCAAGTAGCGTTTTAAAAAAAGATGTGTTTAAGGCAACTTCTGTATCCTATTTCTTTTTCAAACTGGATGATTGCTACACTATGAATGTATTTGATGTGTGGTTGATTTACTCCCCTGTCCACTGGCCCCTGCAGTTTCCTAGCATCACTTTTAAACAGATCTAATGCATTAACTCCCAGCACCTCCTTTCCTAAGTGAATGCTGTATGGCACGCTGGAACAAGAAATCAAAGCACATGGGCTTGTGAAGCATTCCACAGCAGCTCTGCATTAAAGTGATTGCAGCTTACAAAAAACTCCTGAGTGAAACTTGGAACCTAAAAGGTACAGGTGAACAATGTGTCTACCCTTCAAAGAGACACCACCCCCCCACAAAGGTACTGCATCAGTTTTACACAACCCCAGATGATGCACAGTACAGTATCCTACTCAAGAGAACTTGACTCAAGAGAACTTTACTTCATCAAAGCCTTGACAGGTGTCAGTCTATTTAGAAGCCTGGTAATGGAAGATGATGAATTGTGTGCAGTTGGAATGCCTTGTCCAGCAGTTGTCTTGCAGGAGTTGTAAGATAACCGTATCTGTAATGGCCTGATGTCTTACAATAGTAATGCCAGAAGTCCAGGTCTGTGGACAGCACAGTGCTGTATGTGTTGGTGTGTAGGAGAGTCCAGGTCTGTGGACACTGCAGTGCTGGGTGTGTGAAGGAGAGTCCAGGTCTGTGGACAGCACAGTGCTGGATGTGTTGGTGTGTAGGAGAGACCGGATCTGTGGACAGCACAGTGCTGTATGTGTTGGTGTGTAGGAGAGTACAGGTCTGTGGACAGCACAGTGTTGGATGTGCGTTGTGTGTTATTTTAACAGTCTGAAGGCAGGTGCCAATGTGTCAGGTCAGCTCTCGTCACGTCGCTGGCCCTGCAGTGACTCCATTGTGTTCTCGTACTCGCGGCTCTGCTTTGTCTCAGTCAGGGTTGAGGCAGACACGCACAGGCTCGCGTTCAGCAGCATTAATCCACATCACTGCCCGGCGATGTTCACCCCGGAGGCTGTCTTCTTAAGCAGACCCTCTGCTGCTGTGAGGGAGGTGCCCTGGATGGGAGTGCTGTTTAAATTCAGGGAAAAAACTGCGAATTGGGATTTTCATGCAAGCATTTTGTAAACTTGGTTAGTCTCAGCCTTCAACCCAAGGACAAGGGTTTATTAAGTAGGAATTTTGCCTACAAGTGGCAGCCAGTTTTTCTACCATAGGTAGGTTTGCAGAAATGACCATGTTTATTGCCACATTCTTATGTTTTCCAAGTGTATCAAATCCTACAGTACATGGGCCCAATTTTTATCATTTTAAAGTTTTTCTTCCCTTTTTCCATTTTTTAATGCAGGCGTCTTCAAACAATATCATCTTTTAATATTAATCTCGTAATGCTAAACAACAGACTGCAGACTGCAGTTCATCTTATAGACCCATGTTCTTTTGAATGAAAATAATTTGTACTAAATGTACATATAAGCACTTTTAAGGCACAGTAAAGGTTGTGTCACGTATAATTGAATCCGTGCTTCCCTAAACGATGGCTGAAATGATACTTGACGTGCTGAGATCCGACATGAAGAATAAAGAGGAGGGAGCATCAACTGAGCACACTGCGATCTTTAGAAGAAAAATCTCTTTCTTTTAGCGCATGTTCCAGAGAAAGTTGAAAAAAATAACTGACTTTTCAAAGTTTACAAATTAAAATTTCAATAACTGTAGTATCTTGGCTCCCCTTTAATAACGATACAAAGAAAAATGCCGTTTCCATTGCAGTGTTATGTGGGTGATCAGCACTGTGATAAAGGTCCAAAATGAATTGATCTTGTCATGTGCCAAAGCTGACATTTCTCTTTTTTGTTTTGTTTAGGTTGTGCAAGATGCTGTCAGAGTTGTATACATCACTAGAGAAGGAGGACTGCACTGAAAACTGGTAAGCAAATTAACAATGACCAAGGATACACCAGTGCATCAAACCAAACGTAACTGGTATAGAGATGGCACTGGTAAAGATGGCATTAAGGTTGGGTTGCTGGTGATTTTCTGCTGTTTTTATTTTTTATTTTGCTGATCTTAAAACTGAAGTTGTGTGTCTGTGTGCTCCTCTGTTGGAACTGGAAAAAGCGTATTAATTTATTTTGCAACATTTATTTTACAAGGATGACAGTCCTTATTTTGAGTGGTGGAGGAGTTGCACTCGGGGTATTCAGTAAGGCCAGAGGCACCCTGTCCACAGAGCTACCAGGACCTCAGTGTAGCAGCTCATCCAGAGCAGATCCACTCCTACAGCAGACTGCACTGACAGCATGCTGAAGCATTGCTGGAGCTCCGGCCTCAGAGCTTCCTCTTCATCGGCCTGTACAGCATGGCAGGCTTGGGGAGCGCTTTGTTTGTAAAAAGCTGTTGGGGTTATATAAAGTGAAACAAAAGAGCAAGAAAAATCATGTTCTGTTTGCGATTCCATAGCCCGTACAAGCCAGCCTCTCGGTCTTGGCTGAACACAACATGGGCAGGGGGCATTAGATTCATTCTCTAGAAACAACAGGAGGCTGTTCTGCCTTTGTCTGCATTTGTAAAGCCCAGTGTAGTATTTAAAACAGCGCCTTTCCCTTACTAGGGATACATTCATGCCACACTTTTACATTTCCATATAATTAGAGACCTGAGCGCACCAAAACCTGGGCTCTGTCTGTCTGTTTTCTCTCCTTGTCTACAGTGCTCGACGGGAAAATACAATATCACAGAAGTTTTAAACCTATTGACCAACGTCAGCTCCAGCTCCTTTACACTGGAGTTAATGTACTTTCTCCTCCTATCTGAACTACATTATCGAAAACATTTCTAAATGTATCTGGAACGTAAAAACATCAGCAGTGTTTTTTTTAGCCTTGTTTTGTGTAGCGCTCGCATTAAAAAATGAAAGCAAAAAATGGTCATAAACTTCAACTGTGGGTTTTCTCTCATAGAAAGAGGTCTGTTCTTTAATCAGCAGCTCTTTGTATTTCTTAGTACAGTGGCTTATTTACATGAGATTAACAATGTACTGCAAGTCTCTTTAGACCTCTTCAAAAGGAACTTCCACAGTAAGTGCTGTTGATTCGAAAGCCTAGTGATGTTGAACTGCACAGCACAATGCACAAAGGATACTGGGGGTAATTGTATCCAAGGTAGAGTATTGACTGTTATGCCTAGTAATTAGACCTCTTTGCAAGTAAGGATTAAACTACATAGGGAGGAAGAGGTACCACAGTGGATTCGTGCATAGCCTTTCACCTCTGGAGTCCCGGGTTCAAACCTGGATGGTGGGACCTTGTGCTGTGGAGTTATATGCTATTATTTTCAGTGCAATTATTTCCATTTCAATATTTGTCCATTTCGTAAATTCAGTTTACATTCCCTTTCCATTTGTATATTATTATTATTATTATTATTATTATTATTATTATTTATTTCTTAGCAGACGCCCTTATCCAGGGCGACTTACAATCGCAAGCAAATACAAATACATTCAAGTGTTACAATATAAGTCATACAATAAGAACAAGAAATACAATAATTCTCAAGTGTGACAAACCACAATTCAATAATACAGCAGATAATAGTGAAAGTTACATCATATATTAGAACAATACAGAAAGCAGACTTTACTGTTTTAAAATATCTTAAAAAAAAAAAAAAAAAAAAAGGTTAGTGGGTACTCAAATGTTTCACCTTGCATTGTGGGAGCAGTAGTCATTTGTTGAACTCTGTGCTGTTTAAAACTGCCTCAAAAAAACTACAGATTCCAGGTTGCACTGTACTAATAAGACTTCCTCCATTTCTCAAGCTCTGTCATGCCCAGAAAGAGCACAGGACATCACATTTCACTTTCTGTTATCATTCAGCCAGCAGGGAAACATGTCTCCATTTCACATACCAGATTTCCATTCGTACTCCTCTGAAGTGAGACACTATATCCATTTAAACATGTATTACAAAGCTAAAGAGAAATGCATGGCACACACACTAACAGACAGGGATTGTATGTGTTGTGGTTATCTGAAATGGAACAAAAATCTAGCAGGACTGGCAGAACCACTATTTCACTTGGCAGTCGTGTTGTGACAGTTTGAAGTCTATTGTGACAAAGATGTAGTAAACAGATACCTAGGAATTTTATTTTTTGCAAATGTGATTGTGGTGCACTGCAACACATTGTGTCCAGTTTTCATCCCTTCGCTACAAAATACATTATTGAACTTGACAGTACAGAGGTCAACTAGGCTGATCCCGGGACTCAATGGCATGAGCTAGGAGGAACAGTTACAAGAATTCACTCACTCCTGTTTTACACCTCCATTAGCTAAATAGGTCTCAAATGTGCAGTTTTGAAAGAAATATATACAGCACACATGTATTTTCATTTTAAAACCTGATATGTGGTGGTAGTCTCAGTTAAAGGAAGGTCTCAGTTTCTATGCCTTATTCTCAGGTTATCTGCAGTGGATCATTTCACCTCAGCGGTGGGTCAAAGCATGTTACTGGTTTAATGCCTGTCAGTCAACAGGGGAAGCAGCTGATTGGTTATTGACAGGGGAGGGGAGGGAAGGGAAATGAACCAGGAAGTGCAAGACAGTCTAAAAGCATAGCTTGTAAGCAGATTTCTTTAACGTAGATAAAGCATGTTTGATATAGCATGTGTTCCTTTCAAAGCTGCACATTTGACACCTATACAATGAATGGATGTGCATGACAGAGGCAGTGTATGGAACTATTTTGTAAGCTACAGTCACTTTAGTTAACTTGTAATCAAAACCTAAATGGTAATGATAGTTAACCCAAGTCACTTCAGATCTAGCACAGAGAGTAGGACAAGGGGAAAGGAAGTTAGCACGTTAACACAGTTATATTTGTATGGACTAGCCTAAGTAGTAGCATCTAAAACACTAGGAACATAATAAAAGTAGATTCTGTCCTATTGCATTAAAGATGTAGATTCCCTTGGGGCATGTGGGTGAATGGTGTTGATGGGCTCTTCGTGTTCCCAAACTTTCATTATGTTCTTATGATGGTTAATACGGACATACAAGCCTTTGCTACTACAGTAGATTCAATAACATTGCTGGTAATGAAACATGTTAGGCAGCAGCAGTTATAAATGCTCTTTGGTTATTAATTGGAAATAACATTTCTGGTCTTGGTCACAGTACATTGGCCAGTTTCATTTAGAAATCTGCATAATGTAATATTTAAGGCGGCAGTGTGAAACCAACTGAAAAAAATAATCTTCCTCTTGGGATTTCCAGACCATTTGTATTCCAGTCATTGCTTGTAAGGTACAGTTTTAGCTCTGTGACAGTCCTCACCACAGTACCGTCCGTTCAGTGAGATCAACTGGTGTTTCCGACGGTCTCCCCTGGTAAAGGCACGGCCACGCGGTGTGCAGGGGGAGTCACAGTCAGGGGAGCGCAGGGGTCCTCGAGGGTCTCCCCTGGTAAAGGCACGGCCACGTGGTGTGCAGGGGGAAGTCACACAGTCAGGGGAGAGCAGGGGTCCCTGAGGGTCTCCCCTTGTAAAGCCACGGCCGTGTGGTGTGCAGGGGGAGTCACAGTCAGGGGAGCGCAGGGGTCCTCGAGGGTCTCCCCTGGTAAAGGCACGGCCGTGTGGTGTGCAGGGGGAGTCACAGTCAGGGGAGCGCAGGGGTCCTCGAGGGTCTCCCCTGGTAAAGGCACGGCCGTGTGGTGTGCAGGGGGAGTCACAGTCAGGGGAGCGCAGGGGTCCTCGAGGGTCTCCCCTGGTAAAGGCACGGCCGCGTGGTGTGCAGGGGGAGTCAGTCAGGGGAGCGCAGGGGTCCTCGAGGGTCTCCCCTGGTAAAGCCACGCCGTGTGGTGTGCAGGGGGAGTCAGTCAGGGGAACGCAGGTTCCTGTCCTGACTGTGCAAAGTCAGTGGTTTTCGCGGGGGATTTCCAGGGGGAGCGTTGCATTGGCTCTGGAGCTCCCGTTGGGTAGGGAGTCAAAACCAGCAGGACTGTTTCTCCTCACCTCGCTAGAGTGGACCTTACCGGCCAGGCGACCTAATAAGCTCAGATGGACACCTACAGGGCTGGCTTTGTCTGGTAGCTCGCTGACATCCGCCCTCGGGTTCCTGGGTGTAAAAGAGGAAGCTGGCTCGGTCGTGGGATCGGAGGACGCCCGCTGAACCTTCAGTTCTCCTGAACTGTGTGGGGAATGACTGGGGAGAGAATCAGGGTAAAATAATTTGGCAATCTAAATGTAGATATACAGTATATAAAAAGCATAGTGGAAGCATGTTAAAGTGTAGATAAACATTGTAATGCACAGAGAGTTTGATAAAGCATATTAAACAACCATGGCACACTGCAGTAAACTATGCTTCCCCATACCTTGCTGGTCTTTGCAATGCTTTGTTCCACACTGCAGTGCTTCTCCTATGGTAATGCTATCCAATACCCCTTTCACACAAAAAGGCTGCTACTGAGCTGTCTCGGAGACGTTAAAAGAATTATTTAAAATACCCTTTCACACAGCACGAAATTGCGCAATCTATGCCGGTATAATACCGTCATAACCCTTTCACACAGCCAAAGGGATCATGCGAGTACAACTTTCAAACCTGTCAGTCAACAGATTGTTTTCATGGAAACGGAAACCAAACAAAATCACAAAACAAAAAGGCGCCGTCGTTTGTCAAAGAAGTAAATTTGACTATTTTGTTTTCGTTAAATTTTATGTTATACAATGTAACAACCTGCTAAGTGTCAAATTGCAGGCGCTTCAGGCACAATGTACATTGCGTGTTTTATTTTGCTAAGAAGGGATACAATATATTTAAAAGAAAGAAAACTGTAGTGTACTGTAAACTTTCCTGTGCTCCCTCTGTGTTTTGTCCTCTCTATTAATATGCAGACAATTTAAATAAAAATATTTAAGTGGGGAAGCATTATTAATATTATTTTCATTCAGCCGTCTGATACCAACTGCAGTGTTGTGGGCTTGTCAGAACTTTTGTCAAGGTGTGTCTATTAAGGATCCTAGTGATATCAGTAACCCATTCCACACCCTCACCCCTCTGTGTGAAGAAGGGGTTCCTACCCTCGGTCCTAAGTATCCACTTCATCTCCAACAATTGCTATTTTTGTACATTACAGATTGAATTTCCTCACATACCAAAAAAAAAATAGACTGGAGTAAAGAACCGTTGTCTAATGAATTATTTAATTAATTAAATGTCTGCTCAAACAGCACAACCAAAAATGCTGTACTTTTTCTGTATAAAAGTCACTGTAATAAAATATGAACATGTCTTCATTCGTTATCTTGGGCAAACAAGTTTTCCAGGACATTAGTACTACATACTTCCACTGTTTGCTTTCAAGCACACCCTCCCATGAGGCAGGCATGTTAGCCATAGCGAAACCATCTGAAACTGCATTCTGAGCAATACGGTGAATGACTGACAGGGTGCAGGGTCCTGCTCGCTGTTGCTATGACAGTGAGTTTAACAAGCTCTGCTCATGACATGTTAACATGCATGGTATTTAAGACTAGTATAAAGAACGACACAGCGTTTTATATAGATAACGCAACACAGATCTGCACTTTTATAGATGAGTTGGAGTTTATTTTCTTCCTTCAAAACACTCGCCAACCTTAAAAAACCTTTATAGACAGTGAGACACACAGGGGTGAGGGTGTGCAATGGGTTACCTAGCCATGTTGCTGATGCTGAATTATTGGAATTATTTAAGACCTGACTTGATGATTCGGATGAGCACTGAAGGGCTGAATGGCCTCTACTGGACTGAAAAAAGATAAATAAATCTGCTTTATTTCAAGGCCCACTTTTGTGCTAGATATAATACAGTTCTAAAAAATGGTCTGGTACTAAAAACGTACTCCATAGAAACAACACCAGCACAGGAACAGCTGCAGTACAGAAGGCTGAAGGGATAGTTCCTTATTAAATGTTATGTATAATAAACACTGCATTAAGAAAAAGCAATACCATTTTAAAAATGTAGGATTCAATTCACACTTGTTTTTTGACACCATTGTACCATGTGTTTGACTCGACTCTCCTAGCGACTACTGGAAAGATTTCGTAATAAACGTGATGCCTTGAAACTGTATTTGATTTATAACTGGATTTTCCTGAATGTTCAAACGATTAATCTTGAACATTATTGCAAGGCTGCTAGCCACTCAAATATCGCATATTAAGAAGCAATCGATTGAGTTCAGTATCAATGTGAATCAGATTAGTTCTGTCCTAATGTGTTTATGGAATAGACACTAAGTAAGTCACCTCACATTGTGGAGGTACTACTGTCTAAATAAAATAGCCAGCACATATAAACTATAATACACTCAGGAGTGCCTCATTTAGAAATCCTAATAGAAACAAAGAAAAACTCAATGACAAACTCTTCCACTAGAAGTCTTATAAGGTTAGGGTTAGATCTAGGTCAGAAAAACGAATCAAACTGAATTTATTTCATTTATTTGAGTATTTCTAGACCGAATTATAAACTTTTAACATTTGGATAACGTTAAAACTCTATCCTCTTAACACCCCAGTGCATATCTAGCTTCCAGTGTGCTGTATAATATATCACAGCATCTAAAGGTCTGTCGTAGAGAGCATGCCTGCGCAGGAGTCCTGATCCTCAGCACTGTTCTGTAATGTGGGGCACAGTACCACGGGTGTGCCTGTCCATTGAATGACATTCTTCACTGTGCTGGTATGCATGTTGGTCATAAGCTTGGTTGGTTTTCAATCTGGGCAGCCAAGCTTAATAAAAAGGATTTCTTCTGTCATTCAGTCTATAGAATAGGAGAGCCAATAAGCCCACTAAATATTGTCTCCAGAGCTCTGTGCAAAGTGCTGTCTGACTTTGACTGTGAACACTTCATTATCCAGCTGGATGTGAAGCAGTTTTCATTGGAATCAAACCACGACATCAACTTTATAACCGGATCCAGAACTCTAAACACTCCATGGTAGACTAGGTAGTAATAGTAAAATACAGTATTTAGAGATAAATTATTTGTGAGCCTCAATTAAACATTCTTTGCTCTATTAATCACCCTGATACCCTATTCACAGCCTCACGCAGCCAGCTACCCAGGGACGTTGCTACACTAAACACCTCTTCCTGCTGGATTTGTCTTGTGGTGAGGCATCTTTTTGATTTCAAGTTTTCTCAATGCATGCGTTCCGTTTATGCACGTGCTGTTTTTCATTTGTGTTTGAAGGCACTTATGAAGTGTCTACACACTTTTTATTTTTGCTTCTTTCTTTCTGAATAAAAAAATAGTTATTTTTGATTGTTACTGTACCTGTATGATATTCCATTAGGAACATGTTTGCTGGTTGCATCTCTAATTGTATCATCTCAATAGTTTGTAAAGTAAAAATCTGAGAGGAAAGAGAAAATCTAGCTGCATCCCTGGCAGTCATTGTACAAACCTCACTCCAGAAATCCAATTATAGAAGCAGGCCCTTGATGGTTGAAAATTGACCTTTTTGCTGGAATAATTACTACAGTAAACCTGGTAATTAATGATGTAAGCAGAAACAATTACAAATGAGAGAGAACCCACATGGTAGTAAGAGTGATCTTGAAGAAACGCCAGGAGAAACCAGACTCATCACAAGGCTTAAAGGGTGCATAAGGACCTCTTTATTTTATTGTGTTACATGTTCCCATGTGTTGCTGTTTACCTAAGACAGGGAATGCAATTTGAAATTTTGAAAAAGTGGTCAAAATGTAAAAAAATATAATAATAATTGAAACAATACACACACCTTACGTAAACAGCAACACATGGGAACATGTAACACAATAAAATAAAAAGGTCCTTGTGTACCCTTTAAAGGAACGAGCTTTGAAGATTGAGAGAACTGGATTTATTCAGCCTAGAACAAGGAAGCATTAGGTGGACTTGATTGAAGTCTTTAAAATCAAAAGGGTTGAAAAAGTTAACCTAGCCAGGCACAGCGCAGAAACCAGGACCAGAGGACACAGTTGGAATGGAAGTGGAGACGCTTCTTCACACATGATGTTGATGCTGTTTAACTGAGACCCTCCAAGACCTGACTTGGCTGTGTGGCTTGGCTGTGTGACGCTTATTCTTCATTCAGGATCTATTTGTTGAATTACTTTGAGCTGTGCTGTGCTTTTGATCTTGTATCAATTGACGATACGTATTGTGCAGGTACCTCTATTACGATACAATATATAATGTAAAGAAAGTACCACGATTCATCGGTACACAATAAACCACTTTAAACAAAACAGTATCATGAACTCAAACTGATTACCATGTACCAACGACAGCTTTAGACGAAGAAAGAGAAGGTTGACAGACTGTGTGCCCGGTTGTTTGGAGTATTTGCTTAAATTTTAAAAAGGACAGTGCATCCATTAGGCTTGTTTGCATTAACTGTGTCTGGTGTATGTTGGGATGTAGATGATGTAATTCTGTATTTTAATGGGGTGATTATTAGGTATGAAGAGGTCATTTGGTACTGTACACATCTTTTGAAACTTGCATGAGATCGGTTTAACCCTTCATGCTCCTTAGCCAGAAATCATTTACAACCATAATCCTCCAGCTCCTCACTGATCACTCGCAGTCATTCAAGTGTACGGGGGATCGCCTTGCTACAGCACAGTCAATGCTCCTGAGCGACAAGCTTCATTGTGATGCTCAACTGGACAGACAGCACTCCTACTGAGAGAGACTAGTCTTCTATGTGCATCCATCCTCAAACATTAGAGTGCCCTTGTGACAGGATGGCTGGGTGGACAGAGACTCGGAGACAGTAAAACTGAAGTTTAAGCGCTGCCGCACATTTTTAATAAACACAAAATAAAGGTTTAACAAAAACAATCACGAACCACAAAAATGAAAAACACAAAACCCTCACCCAAGCAGTGCTATCACAGTGAGTTCTTTTTAAACAAACATTTCAGGCCCCTGTGTCTCTCTCCCAGGCTCCCTTATATACCATGTGGCCAGGGTTGATTGAGAACTAATAATTCAATCAACACCTGGCTACATTCTGCACATGTATTTGGCAGGGATAGGAATTAACCCTATTCCTGCCAACCACCACCACAAACACACCCAAGACAACCAGGGCTGGAATCTTAATTTCCAGCCCTGCCATATCTAACATACACTTCCATATTTACACATTCAGGGCTTCTGCCCTGCCACAGCCCTCTACAGCAGTAGCACCCGCCACCAGCCACAACTTATTTTTGAGAATGGATTGGTTTTTCTTGACAGCGCACAGCTGTGTTTTGTATCGCACGTCTCTTCACCATTAAGGAATCGGCCAACGGCCCGTTTTCCTCCCCCGCGGCTGGCAGGGCTCCCAGGTGAGTGTGCGGAGCAGATCCCGGGTGTGCCAGGCTTATGCTTGACATTTATAAACAAACAAACGCTACTGTAGTCTGTTCTGAACCACAAAACCTGCTTGAAGTGCAGTCGACAGTGACAGAGGCCGAGTGTACCGTATTCCCTGGATCAGCTACTATAGTACATTAAACAGATTTCATATATCCTGGAGGTTCTTTACAATATTTAGGACTAAGTGTCCCTCTGGAGTGGCTGCTGGCATGGATTGACACACAGTTCATTGCTCAGAGCCCCAGGATCTTGCACGCTGTTTCTTGTGGTAATGATATCTGCAGATTGGCTGAGTGGACTTTTTTTTTACTCCCTGGGGCAGTGTTGCGCAATCTCTGCCGGCACAAGTGTGTATGTGTTGGTGTGGGGAATAATGGGTTAGCACGAAGGAGGTTAAAATGATTCATTAATGATTAATTAAGGATCCAGCCACAGGTGTATAAATAGGGTGATCGCGGTTGTTAGTGAGTAAGGATAGGGTTGATGTCGGTGTTGGAGGTGGAGGTTTCTGTTCCGTGTTCCGTGTTGTATTTACACCGGGTTCATGTTTATTTATGTTTGAGTTTTTGTTGAACCTGTTTATTTTGGCCACTGTGCCTTTTTGTTTTGTTTCAGTGTAAACACCATTGCCAGTGATGCTGTCCTGCCACAGGGGGCGCCAGAGTGGGACAGACGTGCCCTTCACATTTTTATGATGTTTGCAAACACACATGTGTGAGGATTAGCTTAAGCCTTATATATCAGCAAATTATAATTGTTTTCCTTTCCTTGCTCTTAAAACCTTTTCTCATGCCAATGCTCTCTGGGGATACATCCAGCTGGATAGAACTGCTTATTAAATTGTGATAATACCATATACTGGTGATCTAGTTTCTGGTGGCTCTTATTTTGGATTCCAGCCATGATGAGGATGCTTGTTACCTGCTTGTTTTTTAATATATTCTTCTCCTGTACTGTGCTTGTTACAGCAGCCATCTGCCCATAGGGGAGCGTCATTATGTAGGACTTTATATACAATCATTCACAATTCTGAGCATGCAAAATATAGAGATGCATTTCCAGTATACAGTATTGTACAGATTCTGTGGGGTTTATTCAATTGATCTGAACATGATGCAACTGAACATGATGCAACTGCCGCCTTCCTGGCTGTCTTACGTATTTTATTATCAGAAATACACTAGAGACACTCCTGCACAGTTTGCACAGTATCTTGCCTCTGTTTATACCAATTGAATAAACGCTTGCACAGTACTGCAGCTTTCCCCCGTGAATTCTGTACTGGTTTATTTAAATAAGCAGAGAATGCAAAACAAACATTGATACTGTCCTTTGTAAAAACAGTGTGGACTTTCACCAGAGAGTTTCATGCTGTCATGGGTAGTTTAACCTTCAGAATCCAGTGGAATTCATCACAGCAGTGTGGGAAGTGTCTCTGACTCCCCTTCCTCAGCCTGTGCAGAACAATTTAATGATTCACTTTTTTCAATGATGACCAATACCATTTCCCTCTGATTCTGTGACTAAACCCAATATAATAATAATAATTGATAATAATAGTAATAATACTAAAAAGCTGGTTACCCATCCTCTAAAAATCCCTGGTGGTAATGACAGAAGTTTGTGTTTTTTAAGATTCCAACAGAAACCCCTTTGATCACTGCGTGTTAAGTTTCCTGTCTGTGAATCTCTTGCATTGATGTTTCCTTCTCAAACCCTATAGAGCTCACACAAACTGTTTTAAAAACATTTTTAAAAATTAAAATAAAAAATGACCGATGGAGATATAAAAGCTGAGCTTCTGGGGTCGTTTTTAATTTTGAATCTCCTTGCCTATCTAACTGTCTGCTCCCCAATGTTAAAAACACTGGAAGGATTTATACAGAGTTAAGGGGTGACGGTCTTAAGATCTGCCACTGTTACAATCACGAGATCTCCTAGCTGACACATTCCTTCTGTTGAATGGAAGACATCCATTTCATATTTTGCACAAATGAATGCATACATTTAAAGGACTTTAGACAAACATATGTGCAGTGTTGTACAGAAATATTTTCAGTTGCACCTGGAAACCACATGCAAATGCTTGTATGACAATCCATGCAAGGGTCCTGATGGGCTACTTGTATGATGCATAATAATATCAAGAGATCATTTAATGATGGACCATTTATAAACTGCAATGAACTATGTTGTGCTTTGGGTATCATTATGACAGACGATACGTACAATAGCTCCTATTACGGTATGATATATCATGTAAAGAAAGTGTCACGATACACAATGAATCGGTACAACCCTACTAATAATATACAGAAAGAAAGGGGGGAGTGCTGCTCTAGTAGTAATTGCACAGTAATGTGAGTGATACAGCTGCTCCAGTGCGCTGTGCCATTAGGACTGATTGTGTGGAGCCCAGCAGCCCTCCTCCCTCTCCTGCAGGTGTTGAAGCCTTGATCACCTGCTTAGTGTGCTGGCTCCCTCACTGCTACGCTTTCATAAGGCGGGTCCTGTTCCACTCCTCTGATCTTTATTGTTAAACAATTTGAGAGGGAAACGGTTTGGGATTAAGTGTTAACCCATGAACCTGCTTAACCAAGTATCCGCTCTGCAGTTTATCACAAATCTCAAGAGCCCCTCAATTAATTAGTCATTTAGCAGACGCTTTTATCCAAAGCGACTTACAGTACAGAGACTCGGGGGGTGAACAATGCATCACAACTGCTGCTGCTGCAGAGTCACTTACAATAGGACCTTGTTTGTCGGAGGTTAAGTGACTTGCTCAGGATCACACACAGTGAGTCAGTGGCTGGGATTGAACCAGCAACCTCCTGGTAACAAGCCCCTTTGTTTAACCGCTGGACCACCAAGCCTCCCATACAGGCTAGACTTACTGAAACTTTGGGTGGAAAACTGTGATTGTATAGCTACAATCATGTTGCATTCAGACTGCAGTTGGAATTTGACAGATGCTATATTCTGATTCACGGTTCTTCAGTAAAAAAATCCTTTGTAAATGTGTGTGTGTGTCTAGAGTAATTAATTAACATGTACTAAAATTTACCTCAAGTGAAGTAAGTTACTGTAGAATTTAAAACTAGGGATGGGTTTTCCTTGTCGTGTAATGTGCTGTATGTACAGTGTAATGCAGTGTCCTGAAAACAGGGTGAGCTTGCCATTAACACTGCAACGCTGAAGGAAATAAAGTCATTGCAATTTACTGTGTTCTCAGTCTAAATCTGTGTTTTAATGTCATTTTAGTGTCATGAACTTTTTCTTATTTTTAGTGTTGAAAGCTTTCTAACGAGATTGAAGAAACTCGGGACGCTTATGCGTTGTTCACGTCTGTCTATCAGTCACCACACAGTGAACACAATACACTAACTGCCTTGATCTTCAGCATCTTCACTACACACTCAAGCTGCTATAGACATTTCAGATGCAGAGGTTTCCATTTTGATGTATGCCTTTGACTCTCCTAAAATAAACACTTTGTACATGTTGGCTGTAATCGATCAAAGTCTGAGAGATGATACAACTGAATTAGATCAAAACTGAAGAATTGTGTCTTCAACATGACTATTATCAATAAGAAACAGTGATCCTAATAATGTGTGCCTAACAGTACACAATCAAATACACATTCATGAAGACAAGTCTAACTGTAGACTTCACTTGGGTGCTGTTCTGTTTGTTTAACTTTTGCTTTTTGAAATGTCAGTGTTACTCTACAGTAGCTTTAGCTAATGACTCAAGTGATTAAATGTAGCTTCAGATAAAGTACAGGGTACAGATCGGCAGTTTGGTTTGGAGTATGTCTACTGGAACTCCTGTGCAATCAATATCTCAAAAAGCTAGATAAATAAACAAGCTTTTCTGTGGCTCTGGAGTGGGAATATGAATATTGCACAACTAGATCTTCGTCTCTCATGTTCTAACTGCAGCTTTCTCCCTGGATAGTACCTCTCTCATGTTCTAACTGCAGCTTTCTCTCTGGATAGTACCTCTCTCATGTTCTAACTGCAGCTTTCTCCCTGGATAGTACCTCTCTCATGTTCTAACTGCAGCTTTCTCCCTGGATAGTACCTCTCTCATGTTCTAACTGCAGCTTTCTCTCTGGATAGTACCTCTCTCATGTTCTAACTGCAGCTTTCTCTCTGGATAGTACCTCTCTCATGTTCTAACTGCAGCTTTCTCTCTGGATAGTACCTCTCTCATGTTCTAACTGCAGCTTTCTCTCTGGATAGTACCTCTCTCATGTTCTAACTGCAGCTTTCTCCCTGGATAGTACCTCTCTCATGTTCTAACTGCAGCTTTCTCCCTGGATAGTACCTCTCTCATGTTCTAACTGCAGCTTTCTCCCTGGATAGTACCTCTCTCATGTTCTAACTGCAGCTTTCTCCCTGGATAGTACCTCTCTCATGTTCTAACTGCAGCTTTCTCCCTGGATAGTACATCTCTCATGTTCTCTTTATGTCCTCGTGGACAGATCCGTTCTCTACAACAGGGAGGAGAGAGGAACAAAAAAATCTAGGTATTATTAATTTCTTAGCTGACGCCCTTATCCAGGGCGACTTACAATTGTTACAAGATATCACCTTATTTTTACATACAATTACCCATTTATACAGTTGGGTTTTTACTGAAGCAATCTAGGTAAAGTACCTTGCTCAAGGGTACAGCAGCAGTGTCCCCACCGGGGATTGAACCCACGACCCTCCGGTCAAGAGTCCAGAGCCCTAACCACTACTCCACACTGATTGAATACCGAGAGTAAGGTTTCAAAACAATTAATAATCAAGACGTATCAAATTATCGATAATATCACAATAATCGTTTATTGTTCCAAGAGAAGAAGCGAAACTGTATACTATAAACCAATGACCCACTTAGAAACAAAAGTTTCATTAACATGTTTTAAAACATTTTATTTTCCTTTTCCGCATACTAACTGTACATGAAAGTGGTCAGTGACATCTTATAACAATCCAATTCCTTAACTGTTCCCTATTGCTGAGGCATTTAATCACCCTGCTCTTTCAAAACCTCCCCCTCCAGGCTGGCTGTTCAGTTTGTCTTCATGTTTTCCACAATGGCTGTAAAAGCTCTGGAATGAATCTGGAATCCCCTGAGCAGACACTTGGAAAGCTGTTAGCAAACACCTTTTCTGAGATACAATCAAGAAGTGTTTAATTAATACAGCAACAGACAAGGAAGGAAGTCGTCCGATTAATAAAACAAAGCACAACACTTTATAATGAGTGTCAGAGGACCCTGCTCGTAAAAATGTAACTTGTACTAGCAAGTGGCTTTATTTTTAGCTGAATGAATTTCTTGTAATTCTCTTTTATTTATGGCACACGAGTTCTAAGTGGTGGTGTTACGGTAATTCGCTTCCCTCTGACGCCTGGGCAAGTGTTATTGACATCACAGAACAACCATCTAATTCAGTCAGTAGTGATCAGTTATTTGATGAGCATGGAGACTGAACTGCTTCTTCCCTCACCTCCTAAGAGAAAGGGTGCTCCCTCCAGTCCACAGCAGGCTTGAGGCATGGAGACTGAAGTGCTCCCTCCCTCACCTCCTAAGAGAAAGGGTGCTCCCTCCAGTCTTGAGGTATGAGACTGAACTGCTCCTGTATCTCTCTCACCACCTAAGGCACGGGACAGTGCAGTGTATAGGAACAGTTGCTGTGTTGTGGTACCTTGTCTTTTTTATATTAGTAACGGTCAGTACCATCCAGATTAAAGACATGTATTGCCAGCAAAACCACAGGAAATTCGGTCCAAAGATGCAGATCCCTAGATGTTGCTGGCTTTTATGTCTATAGGAGCACTTTGACTGATCAAGTCTGCATTACATATTTCTGTGGCAAACAACTAGAACTGAAGAGCAGCTCCTGAACTCGGGTGAAAGAATAGAAAACAAACCCACTGTTTGAGTTAATGCAATGAGGCCCACTCAGAATGACTGCAAATATTATAGAAAGGGTCAGGGACAGGAATATAATACAAAGCTATCAAAATGATCTAACAAAGGGTAGTGTTTCTCTGAGAGCCTCTTGTGTTTGCACGGACATAAAGCCAGAAAAAGTTATTCCACATACTGTGAGTACATGTCGTCATGGTGATTAGGGGTGTATCGATTCACTGTGTGTCGATGAATCGGGATGCTTTCCTTACATGACATGTCATATTGTAATAGAGGTGTATGTCGTTTGCATTGCGATACAAGACCAAAAGCACAGCACACCTCATTGTAGTTCACCAAGTGCTTGAATGAAGAATGAAGAATGAGTGAGTTCTGTAGTTGTTATCGTTAAATGATCGTTTGTATCGTTTGTATGTATCATAAAAGTAGCCCATCAGGGCCATCGCATGTATCGTGATATGTATGGTATCACAGCCTGCATATCGTGATACGTATCATATTGTGACGTCAGTGTATCGTTGCACCCCTCATGGTGATCTTGTGACACTTGTTAGCAGGCTATCTTGGGGACCGCTCCCCTGAATGCTCTGAAACTTTTGTTCGGAGATGTTATTTCACAGTGTAAGTTTTATTGGAAGGTGGTGGTGTAAGTGGAAGTTTATAGGTATGTGGTAGTGTTGGTGTAAGTGGAAGTTTATAGGTATGTGGTAGTGTAAGTATACGTTTTTAGAGAGGGTGTGTTAGTGGTGGAGTCGTTTGAAACGCCCCCCTCCTTTCACCTCTTCCCGTCCCTCAGCTCTCCGGGCTGCATGCTGTTGGATCCGTCACTCCCAGCCCCCTTCACTCTGTACAGATCAGTAGTCACGCCCCCATGCACCCTGGGGAAAAGGGTGAGGCTAACTCCAACCCTATTGAGGACTGACTGCATTGCCGGTGTTGTGTTTAGGTACAAACGGATTGCTGACAGAGTATTATTCAGGGACAGATAGCAGCTTAGCCTTTGTATTTGACTGCCTCCATAAAGACACCCTTATGAGGGGTGAGTTTAGTCACCATTCTCCCTTTGTCTTGCACACTTTTGCCTATGAGTCAGTCCCAGTGCCCTTTCTCCAATTTGGTTTCCAGAGAAGAAGGGGTTAAAAGCAATCTTCCATTTTTTTTTGCTTTGTGGTTCTATTTTTTACCCAGCTGTGGGGAGGAAATATAAGAAACAAGAAAGAGCATGTCTTTTAGTTTTTTCCTCCGGGGGTAATTTCCGTTTGCAGACACAAAGAAGTGACTTGCAGGATGAACATGAATAATTCCAACAGTCATTTATCCAGTTCTTTCATTGCAGTGCAGTGCAGTACAGTACAGTAAAGCTCTTTATGCTTCAGTGTTCTTTTGAAGGCTTCTGTCTATTCACAGTGCAGAGGCCTGGGGCACACACATCTATAGACTAGCTCTAGGACTCTTCTTTTCAACTTGTCTTATCTTGATTACTTTTCAATGCAGTGCAGGCATTATCTCATGATCAAGACCAGTTCTGCAGTAAAACACAGTTATGTTTCTTCTACAGTAAAAGAAGAATGCTGTATTTATTTGCATTGTTTTTTTTAACTCTTTCAGCACTGCTTGGAAAAATACAGTTACTGCACTCAAAACTGCAGACTCCCAGTGCAGCCCTGGAGAAATACCCCTCTCAGCACAGGAGAGCAGTTAACCAGACCCTGGTCTATCTCTGTGTATGACTTTAAGATACGGCAGCTATTTATTTTAGAAACAGAGGTCTTACTGTTTATTCCCAAAATGTTAAAGACTGTGTTTTTTTTTTTTTTTCAAACACATTTTGGTTTATTAAATAAATGTTTCTTTACTCTTTTCAACTGTTATAGAGAGGGTTTATTAGTTTATTCACAATATTCAAAGCACTGATTTAACCTGAGACTTAGTGCCATAGTTTCAAAGTATTTCCTCCAGTCTTTAATTAACTCCTATTTTAAAGGAGAAAAAATGTTACAAAATGAGAAACACACACCTTCCGAACGCTGAAGAGAACTTGCACTACAGTACTTTGTTGTTTGGTTCTAGCTGTAAAATTAACAGGCGTTTTACCCCTTTGAAAAACAGTAGGAGTTAAAGACTGGTGTAAACGCTTTGAAAATATGGCCCATGAGTCTTCAAAAAACAGTCCTTAAATGATTCTTAAAGTTGTAAATAACATCCTTTGTGCTGAAGACTTGAATTTAATTGAATTAGTATGCTGTGATTGTTATACATTTAGCACTCACATATCCGACCCTATAAAATTTTGACTTCAGTGACGGTTAAGCGCATGTGACGCATATCTGATTATTTCATTTTGGCCGGTTCCAACCCTTGTCTGTTTTTCAGGGAACACAAAAAAGATACAATGTCAAAAATACATATCTGAAAGGACCGTGTTTAAAAATGAGTAGGCTTCCATTTAGATGTACTGTATTGGTTTTGTTGGCACAGTACTATATTTTCAACACAAGAAGTATTTTAATTCAGAACGATATGCTTCTGAAAATATCACTTGCCAAAACTAAAGAGAAGACATGTTAACTGTAATACAGTACATACTTTTAAATCCATTGTAGCGGTATGTAAAATTTCCCATTAACGACCTAACAGCAAAATGAAATCTAAATGTTATCCATGCACAGAACTGCGTAAAATGTAAAAGGAAATGTCATTTAGCAAAACCAAAAGATAAAAAAAAAACAACAGTTTCCTGAATTAAAACAGTATCCCAAGTCAGTATTCAAAAGTGCAGAATATAGTGCTCAATGAGGCCCTAATGTCACAGTTCACTTGCAAATGAAAATGCACTAAAGCAACAAAAGATCACAGATTAAAAGAAATACATAACAGTATCTAAAACTGTTTAATGATTAACTGTTACATTACCCTAGCTTGTTTCTTTCGCTTTGTTTTGGCTGCATTTTCGTCAGGTGAAACTGGAGGAAACGTTGTGTAACTGCACAATAAAGACAGACTGATTTGGCATTACAGAATTAAAATTAAAACAAATTAAAAACGCAGGCTGTGATGGATAATCTTCTAAATTGTAACATTGAAGAGATGGGCTTTGCATCAGAAAACTGGTGACGGAGTCTGAAATCGCGTGTGACGGGCAAGTGCATTAATTTGTTACATATATATAACGGGGATTGATTTTATTCTTAATACAAGGACGGTAAAACGCGACTGACGTGCATCTGGGTAACAAATATCCCAGGTCTGACTGTGTTGATGACCGTTTTCAGTAAACACCACAGAACTAATAAAATAGAATGTACTTCCGGAATGTTACAACTATTTTAAACCAGGTTTGGTAGGTGGTGGTGTTGACGCGGAGCCACTGTATCAGTTTTGCAGTGTTACTGTTGTTTTTTTGTTTTTTTTTTGTAACAAATACTTGAAAGTTACATCACAATAAGCCAGCGTGTCTTAACAGTAGCTGAAATACGTAGTTTACATGACTCAGGGTTTCTCTGGCTGTTGTTTTAGTTACTAGTGACCTTTCAATAAACTAGTCACTGGAGAAAGTCAGTCGTCACTACTAGTACAAAACTGCAGTCCTCAAGGGGTGTAACGCGTCTTGTTTTTATTCCACCTGTACATTAAATTACTATAATATAGTTAGACAGATATATAAACCGTTGTGCAATGCATTACTCATGCATCATAACAGAATGTATTTTGCTTCCTTGTTTATTTTGCAGCTTTCGCAATTGTTTTGCAATATAACATGGCAATAAAACACATCACAACAGAAAGATTCCAGTATAATTTGTATAGCCTACCACGTGCTTTTCATATAAAAAATAAATCCTATTCATTTTAGGTTTTCCTTCTCTAAATACAAGGAATAGTGCAATATATTACAGGCAGTAACTAAAATCCTATTTAAAAACACTGAAGAGGATTCTCAACAGCTCTGCGATCCATTCAAACCATAACCCTGCTCTCTTTGTCTCTGCACCAATATTGGAAAGCCTTCTCAAAGGCAAATTCAGAAATGTTCTGGAGATTGATTGGGCGTGTCCACAGACATGTGCATTAGCAGGTTTACACGTGTCACTTTAAGCTGATTTCTTGGATCTGTTTTTATTGCATTGTAGCGGCTGAAACCACTCTCGCAGCCAACTGTTCACATCGGCGCTACATTTACAATGAAGGCGATGTTAGTTCTACTGGGAAAGCTAGGTGGCACTAGTGAGGTACTGGTAGTAATTAACAGGTTTTGGTTTGGGACTGAAAATATAGAGACTTTATTGGAGATCTATGAAGTCAATGAAAGCAAATCGGGGCTAATTTCATGGTAACCTCTGACGTGGCTGTTAAGTGACATCTTACTTTATATGCATGAATTGAATGTGTCTTGCCTGATTTTGCTGGAACATAATTCAATCCCCAAAGTGTGTTCTTCTTGGCAAGGTACTATGCAGTGTGCATGGCTGATATAACAGCTTCCTTTTCTCTGCTGAAGGTATTGACGATGGCACGCTCTGTACATGGCTGCATTGCTCATGCTTCTGTGGCAGCAGCGTGGTCTTTTGTACACCTGTGTTTTGTTAAATGCATTATTTCCCTAATGATATAGTGGAGGTGTACGTACTGTACAGAATGTATCTTGCACTCTGGAGTTTTACATACAGTATGAACTGGGTGAGCTTGTGTGGCTTCCTGTCGTTCATTAATACTCTTACAGTATGTTCTTGTGTACTGTGGAGAGCTGCAGTCTTGGACCAGCTTGTTGAGAGTATTGGTATATGGGGTCGCTCTGTGTCTTTCTGTTTGGCTGGCAGTATGTTCGTAAGTCACTTTTTTTTACACATATCTCAGTAAGTGATTGCTCCAGTTCTTGCTCAGTAGTCGATTTATAGGGACGATTTGCAGATGAACCTGCAATTCCACAACAGTCCTAAACATGGAGGATCCATCTTGTTGTGGTTCTGTTGCTCCACTGTTCTGAATATGTCCAGGCCAGGCTCACAGGATGACACGAGAGCACAGGTATAAAATGCAAACGCAAGATGTCGTATATTGTATGCCTGTGGAGTTAAAATTATCTGTCATGAAAATTGCTGTGAATTTGCTACTGGCTTTCCTCTACACAACCTTAATAAATGTGCAGCTGAATGTGTGAAGTTGCTGTGAGTGTCTCGCTGTTACAATGCCAGCTTTGTGCTCAGCGAGCCTTGCTGTTGTGTGCACAGGGTCATACTCACAGAATGACTCTATAAAGCAGCGCAGCTGAGCGTACACTGCCCAATAGGAAACAGCAGATGAACAGTGCTGGCTGGTTCCACCCTGGAAGCACTACAGTACCTAATGTTACCGTAGGGAAGGCTGTCCCAAATTAGTGCTAATCAGAGACTGATTGAGCAGATCTGTTTGCAATAGATTTTAATCTACTTGTCAGAATGGGAGAAAATTGAAAGCAGCTTTACTGTGACTCATGGCATCGATCCCCCCAGGACACGCTCACGCACACGCACACGCACAGACACACACACGCACACGCACAGACACACACGCACACACACACACACAGAGCTGTGTTCACACTGCTCTGGGGTCACGCGTACAGTCAAAACGTTCGGAAACTTGCTTTCTTGGAAGATTAGCCTTTTTGCTGGCAGAGCTCCCATGTTGAAACAAATTCCTTTTACAGACTTCCTATGTTAGATAATTTTTTTCCGGTTTGGAGAATGGGGTCTATTCATCAGAAAGGGGAATGAGTGAAAAACTCTAGTCTTGGATTGGTAGTATTCAAACATAGGCTAGACCTTGTTTCTAAAAGCTTTTCCTGTGCTTGTAAAAGAGTGACTTCCAATATAGCTATTATGAGACGTTTATCTAGTTTCTGGTTTTTGAAAACAGAAGGCAATCATTTGGATTGAAAAAAAAAAAGGGGTTTACGTTTGCTCCAGCAATAATATTTTGTCTTCTCGCATCCTGGGGCAAAAATATTCTGGAAAGAGAAAGTGAAAATTCACTCATTATCCCCGTCTGGTAATGTGCAGTCGGGCTTACGTACTGTATCTGTGTCACGCGTTATATTTTTGATATTTTTTAACAATATTTAGTGTAGATTCTAGGGGTGTGTGGGGTGTCTGTCCATACATCTGTCCCTCAGTGTGTCACCTACATTATTGAAGCTGTCTGCGTTCATTTGGAGAAGCAGGACTTGTCTGTTGCCAGTCACTGCCTCCTGTGTGTGTAAGCTGTTCACACAAAGCCATGTATACAGACGCTTCCACAGGAAAATCATTCTTATCCATGCCCGTAACATCTGTCAGCTTGCTGCACCTGGCACATGCATATGTTCTGGGACTGGGCCGTCAAGGCTGGTTTTGGGAGCTATGAGGCTTTGGTGTTATGATTGGATTATAGTTTTCTGTTATATTTTACTGAATGATGACTCAATCGATTGATCTTTATTTGACTCTGTTTAGGACTCTGCTAGTGCAATGAACAGCTACAGAATTAGTATTTTATATGTTTGGATCACACTGGTCAGCCGTCCTTGACTCTGTGTGTTTGGATCACACTGCTCCGCTGTCCTTGGCTCTGTGTGTTTGGATCACACTGGTCAGCTGTCCTTGGCTCTGTGTGTTTGGATCACACTGGTCAGCTGTCCTTGACTCTGTGTGTTTGGATCACACTGGTCAGCTGTCCTTGGCTCTGTGTGTTTGGATCACACAGGTCAGCTGTCCTTGGCTCTGTGTGTTTGGATCACACTGGTCAGCTGTCCTTGACTCTGTGTGTTTGGATCACACTGGTCAGCTGACCTTGACTCTGTGTGTTTGGATTAGGGATATGTATTTTGGTACAATTCTATGAACGTTTAAATGCTATACAGTGTCAGCGTTTAAACCATATCTACACACACACACACACACTCTTTATATTACACTCTGAGGTATACTGACAACCCTGGTTAGTATTTTCTAAGCAAAGAAACCCTAAATAAGCAAATAACGTTTAAACATCGTAAAGACTTAACTACAAAGTAAATAAAAAATTTAAAAAAACACGTACTCACCAAAGTATATATTGAAATGTTTATATTGAAATGTCCTCTTCAATAGATATAATAGGATTTTTGAGAAATATATTGCTTGAGTACTTGAACATTACAATTTCTGAGTACTCGAATCCAACGCCAGTCTTCTCTACATACTAGTGTACATAAACCTCGACCCAGGATAAAACCCGCCCCAGTATCAATCTTTCTGTTGCACCAATTAGAAAAGCTACTTGGAGGCAATTGCCAAACCCCTTCCTTTTTATAACATCTGCCCTTACTGTGGCACCACAGCAGGCGGATACTGATGTATATGATGATACATACTAAAGTGAATACATTAAAAAATGTGGATTTAGTGAAATTTGTCTCGTGACTGGTTATATGTCTAGCATATTATTCAACGTTTAACCACTTCTATAGAGTTTAAATGTTTTAAACGTTTAAAATTCCCATCCCTAGTTTGGATCACACTGGACAGCTCCCCTTGGCTCTGTATGTTCATCTTGAGTGGACCACACACGGCCAGCCTCAATCGGGCTGGACCAATCACAGAAGAGGTATTTAGTCTCTACCGCCTTCGCCAACCTCATATAGACGGTTTAATGTTTAAAAGAAAAACATTTTTCTATGAATTCAGAGTCAGGCTTGGAGTTTATTCTTATGCTTGAGAATGCTCTGTAACATTTTGTACCAGCATCGTGTTACATCTTTGTAAATATTTTCAAATAAAAAACAATATTATTAACTTCCGTACCTGTGTTAACACACAATCTGTTGATACACACTAATTGGTAGATCAACACCTTTTATGTGGGGCACCAAAAATGATATTAAATGATATTAAAAAAACTAACCTCCCCATGAAGAACTCCCTGCTGTTCTACAAAGAGAAGAGAGGCTGTTCTTGTCCTGCATCTGCAGCTGTGTGCATTGAAACGGTCCTCCAGGGCCAAGTCTGTCTGGCAGAGACAGGATGTGAGCGAGCTAGTCATTAACCAGGGGGGCTTCTATCCTCTCCACAGGGACAGGGAGGCAGAAAATTAACAGGAGAAGAGGACAAGCTGGAGAATACTGTACAACTACTCACACAGCACTTCCATGCATCATTTTCCAAAACAGCCAATACATCGACGTCCTTGAAAAAAAGTCATCGAAACTAACAGAAGTAAAACATTTAGAGCTAATGTACTGAACAGCTACTAAATTATTAAACAGTACTGCGTTAATTAAATGACATCATGTCAAAAACCAACAAATAATAACAATGTCAATAATCCCTTTATACGGAAACCCTGGGTTTTAGGGTTGGTAGAAGATCACCCACATTATTACTGTTGCAGTTTTAAAGCAGGGACACCCATAATTTATTTTCATAAAAAGTTGCAAATACTGTACAGGTGATAACAGATTGATTGCTGGTATGAATAGAGCTGAGTGAGAGAGAGCCAACACTGTTAAAAACATATTGGTTGTAGATGAGTTTGCACCAGTCTAGAAAGAGGTGCTTTGTGTGTGTTTAATGAGCACTCATGAAAGGTGCTGCATTGGTAGCACAGACTAGTCGTATATCCACAGAGCAGGTATATCTCCCCATGTTGATATTCAGTGCTGGAGGGCCCAGGCTTTCTCTTAGGCAGTGTGAGAACAGTTAATTCTCCATGCCCATCCACCCTCTCAGGGAAGCTTGACAGAGGTCTCCTATGCCAGTGAAACACTCCACAGGGATCCTCCATGACTGAGCAAGGGAGCCTGGGATGCTTCTAGTCAGTGAAACACTCCACAGGGATCCTCCATGACTGAGCAAGGGAGCCTGGGATGCTTCTAGCCAGTGAAACACTCCACAGGGGGATCCATTACTGAGCAAGGGAGTCTGGGACACTTATTTGCAAAGCTGTTTTTTAGAACAGGAATCCTAGCTTGGCTCAAACGAATTGAACAAGTTGTGGAACTGAAAACCATTGTGCTCTCATATAAAATGTGTATTTACTATGCTTTTCAACGATCCATAAACACTTTGAAACCACGGATGAAAGCTTCCTGCTTTCTGTAAAGCTGTTTTTGGCAGAGGCATTTAATCAGTGTTGTTGTATTCCTGACATGATGAGGCTGAATTAGGAACTTCTTCACAATGTATTGAAACAGTTATGTAAGATTTCTATACAAAGATGCACATGATGTAACTTGTATCTCATCGGAGAGTCACAGCAGAGGATGATCCACCCACTCATTCCATTGGTTTAGCACCAAGCCATGCCCACACTAAGTAAAGAGTACTTTAAGGCCTTTAAGCTACACATACAGTGTGGATTCTTTTTTTTCCATTCTTACATAGAAAGTAATACAATTCTGTGTTATTGTATTTGTGTTATACAGCAAACTCACTCATCGTTAGATCAGCTGAACCATTAAGACCACTCAAACAGCGTGTGCATGTGTACTGACATCTGCCAAATGCCTCCCTCCCAGTTGGGATGCAAAATCTCAAGGGATGAGCAGAAACAAACAATCAGACAAAAAACAAAGCCTGAACTGCTGTTCTACCACACACTAGTGGAATGCCCACAGATGTGTCGACTGGCTTCATTCCCTGGTTGTGTAATGACACCGTTGTGCTGCTTTGCACTGAAGCGTGAGTAGAGTTTGCTTTTCTTTTACTAGATACTCTTTAATGCTGCTGTTTTTATTAGTGTTCGGTGGTTCATTTGTTTTTTTCTTTCTTTTCATTCTTTATATTGGGTCATTCCAGCACGAGTGCTTAATGATACTTTACACAAATCCATATTTGATTGATAAAATGGTGCCAGGCAGGTGGTGTGTGCATTGCAAAAGAAGCAGATGGTAAAAATGCCCTTTTGAAAGGGGCAACCTTGACAAACAATGTTCTAATCTTAAAGCATGTTTGGAGAGTTCTCCTGAGATATAAATTTGGTTTCAGGTTGAGTAACTCCAGATGGCAACTTGAGCTGGAATGACCCTATTAAAAAACCAGGAGACCCTTGGAAAGGAGATGTTCATTCTCAATGGGGTTTTCCTGGTAGAATACTTGTATGCAGACCAAGTACGATAGCGAGAGGTTGCTAAGGGCGGCTGGGGTCCCGGTGGATATCTCAAGACTGGGGCTCTGACTTCACCTCAGGAGGCCTGTGTTCAGATTTACCAAACCAGTGGAGTTCTGCCAGTCCCAGTTGCTAAACACTGTACGTGAACCAACCCCCACTATGCAATGTCTTGTGTATGAAATGTTGCTAAAAATATTCAAATCATCATAATATATATATATATAATATATATTAACAGCACTGCCAGATTTTTCTTCATAACATGCCTAAGAAAAAATATACGTGGGTACCATTGCTGTTATTGAGTCACTGTCTTCTAGGAACCTACAAACTACCATTGATTTAGTGCAGTTATGATTTCTATTGGTGCCTTGAGCTGTAACACTAATACAATGCATATGTCTTACTGATTGAGGAGTGTGTGACATGGAGGAGACACTAGCACTAAAAAGAACACCATCATGTCAATTAAAACATTTCTAACAGTTTTGTCTGGCAGGAATGTTGCCACGCCCTGCGTCTTGTTCTCCTACTGAAGTGACTAACACACGTCATTTGAGCTTAGCATGTGTCTCTCGTATGTTGGCATCTACAATATTAATATTTTGTCAGCTGTGCTTTTCTCAAGACACTATTTATTTATGTGCTTTTTTGTTCTTTCTTTTTTTTTTTATTTACAGGACTTTCTCTCTTAAACCGTGGGTTAGCAGCTTGACAATGAGACCCAAGGATTAAAGGGTTAATAGCATTGTGAGAAATACAACAAAGAACTTTGGGGTGAATGAGTCCGAGGCAGAAGCATGCAAACGGAGGGCAGTAGGAGAGACTGCAGTCCTGGATATTGTGTTTTGCAGCTGCTGTTTCTTCAACACAATCAGTTCTTCACATTCCTTGAAAGCAGAGCACGTTGAGGGGGCATTTAAACAGAGATGAGTGGCACTTTCTCGGCACTAGCAGAGCTTTTGAATTCATGCGGACTATGACCAGTTATCGAGCTGTTCAGAATGACCTCATGGTGGGCCCAGTGTTAGGAGGGTGTGTGGAGATTTCGGGGGGCGATTACTGCCCGCCGCATTTCCGGAATGGAAACGCTCCCCAGATGCAACATGACGCTGGACTGCCCCGTCTCAGCAGTGGCACTCCGGCCGTGCCCAAAATGGGGGTGCGTGCCCGGATTAAAGACTGGCCTCCCAGGAGAGAGCTCTCCAAAGAGTCAGTTCTGTCCAGTCCCTTACATGAAGCGGACCAGGGGTCGCAGGTGTGTCCGGGACCTCGCTCCCCACAGCCACAACGGACAGAGTCCTTCGGGGGGACCCCTCGTCCGGAGGGTTTAGGGGTCGCCAGAGGATCCCCCGGTGCCGCTCTAAAGATGTGGAGTTTCAGGATGGCTGGCCGCGTTCCCCTGGCAAACGATTTGCCCCTCTGTGGAATCGGAAGTAACAGTGAGATCACTCTTAGTGAGCATGACACAGAGGCTCCTGAGCCTGCCAGGGGGACCAAGCACATGGCGACAGGAATGCCTTTGTTCAGAGAGTACGGCAGCACCTCCTCCATCGACGTGCAGGGAATCTCAGAGCAGAGCTTCTTCGAGATGCTCAATGAATTCCGCCAGGAACTGCCAGACCAGCGGAGTGCTGCGCCGGACAAACTCCACGAGCTTCTGAGGGCAGACGCCAGTGCAGCAAACTCCAGCCTCAATCTTAGCAGCACTGCCTCCAAAACTGACCTGAGGAACGGGCAACCTAAAGAGGAGGCCAGGCCACTGCAGAAGACAGAGCTGCGAGCGGGCGAGGAAGAAAAGCGGGAAGTCTGATGGGAGTGGCAGCACAGATTCCTCAATCTTCAGGAAACTGCTTAGCCGTGGTGAGACGGACACACCAGGCAAGGCTGGCTTCGACCAGGAAGAAGGCAGGATCCAGGAGCCCACGTGCAAACCCTGGGTGTGCCCAAAAAGCTTTGCCCACTATGACGTGCAGAGCATCCTCTTTGACGTGCTTTCAAGTGGCAGCAAACCGCGACTATGTGGCTCAGAGGAAGAATACCACAACAGGAGCCTCGGCCTGCTTCAGCTACTTCCCTGGCTGTCACCAGAGCTCTTGGGCTAGGGGGCCTGGAGCCCACCTTCATGAGCACAGAGGACTTGAACTATAAGGAGAACCTGGAGCCTGATCTGGGGGACTGTCAAAGCAACAACCTCCTGCTCAGCTGCCCTCACTTCCGAAACGAGATCGGCGGGGCGGGGGAACGCAACGTCAGCTTTTTGAAGTCGTCGGCAGGATTCTCCGGAAGAGGCGAAGGAGGCTTCATCGAGCCGTCTGTCAACATGCACTGCACCAATGCCAGCATCTCCATGCTGGAGATTCCCAGCGAGCTGCAGAGCTGCCGGCTGGAGCGGCTGAAGCACTACAGCATGGAGCACGTGACATGGTGAGCGCAGTACTACCAGGGCTACTTCCACAGCAAGGGTAAGAGCACATAGGGGTGCAGTACTACCAGGGCTACTTCCACAGCAAGGGTAAGAGCACATAGGGGTGCAGTACTACCAGGGCTACTTCCACAGCAAGGGTAAGAGCACATGGGGGTGCGGTACTACCAGGGCTACTTCCACAGCAAGGGTAGGAGCACATGGGGGTGCGGTACTGCTATACTACTATGGTGTGATTGTATGGGAGGAATAAGAAACGGGAACCAAGTTTTAGTTTGTCTTAAGGAAGTGGTCCATTATCAAGAGAGATTACAGCAGGGTCAGTACATGCAACCTCCTGAACAGATAAATCCTTCAAATTGGTTAGGAATGTATGTTTCACAGTAGCACTGTACAGTGGCCTTATTAATCAGAGTGGTCACAATATAGCTAAAGCAGCCTCCAAGACTATAACTGAAAAGGAAAATTTACATTTGCTAAGGAAACTTGGAGCCGTTCAAAACTACCTGAATCATTACCATAAGAATAGGAACGAAAGAAAATGTACAAACGAAGAATCCATTAGGCCCACCAGTGCTTGTCCGGTTCCTCAGTATTTAACATTAGTAGGTGACCTATTCCAAACCCTCACAGTGTGTAAAGTGTCCATTCCCTCAAGTCAAACTTCAATGTATACATTAATTTCTAGGTTTTTATTAATGGTTTATCAGTTATCCAGTTGTAAATGTACATGCATATGTTAACTCCCCTAACTTAAGTGGAAAACATACTGCACAAGGGCCTCTATAGTCCATTAGTATTGAAATGCATAGGCTTCATGAAGTTTGGAGTTGTTTTTTGCTAAAAAGAAAATGCCCATTCCTCATCTTGTCTGCAGTACAGTGTGATAAATTGCTTTATTTTTTCACCCAGCTCATCAGTGGCTCTTATTGTTTTCAGAGCATTTTAACTATTTTGGAACGGATGAGAAGCTGGGTCCAGTAGCTATCAGCAATAAGAGGGAGAAACTGGAGGATACGAAAGGAGCACAAGGACCAGTATCAATACCGGCTCATCTTCAGAACTAGCGAGGTGAGAGAGGATACATATCCCAGATCAATACCGGCTCATCTTCAGAACTAGCGAGGTGAGAGAGGATACATATCCCAGATCAATACCGGCTCATCTTCAGAAACTAGCGAGGTGAGAGAGGATACATATCCCACATCAATACCAGCTCATCTTCAGAACTAGCAAGGTGAGAGAGGATACATATCCCAGATCAATACCGGCTCATCTTCAGAACTAGCGAGGTGAGAGAGGATACATATCCCAGATCAATACCGGCTCATCTTCAGAACTAGCGAGGTGAGAGAGGATACATATCCCAGATCAATACCGGCTCATCTTCAGAACTAGCGAGGTGAGAGAGGACACACGTCCCAGATGAGATGCATTTGGAGGCTCTGTCCAGACACTTTACATTTTTAACTGTGTCTTCAGGTAGTGTTATTTGTGGGTGTCAGAGAGTGAATCATGGCTATATAAATATGTAATGAATTCAGCGTGGTTGAGCTAATGAAGGCAGTATCAATCTTACAGGGCTAGAATCATACAGGGACTGAGGGACCACACAGAAACTTTCCCCCGGAAAGAAACATAAACCCTGTCACTGTATATCTGAGGGGCTCAGTTCATTTCAGACTTGTGTGGAATGCAATATTGAAGGTAGTTCCTGATGCTGCTGCTAATACCGTGGCAGGGTGTGTTGTTATTCCAATAAACCCAGGGTATTACCCGAGCCCAGTCTTACACACTCACTCTTTTGTTAGTTTGGAAAATTGTGGTTCAACACCACTGAGAGGTCAGGCCAATTAAAACTACACATTTCCTTTTAAAAGAAAGATCCTTAACGTGACTGCTTAGGTCTTAGCATGCAGTTGCAAGTGCAATCTGGAGGCAGTGGGTAATTCAGTAAGTTTAGCAAGTATCTGGGGACAAAAGGGATTTTAAACTGCTTTGTGGAAAGCCAAAGGTAACGAGTTGTTCAGTTTTTAATTGAATGTTCTGTTTTGTTAGGATTGAGTCACAAAGTTATAAAGCTGTGTTGTTAACCTCACACATCTCCAATTCGATTGCGAATGCAGCTGCCTCTATTCCACACAGTAACCTTAAAATCTTAAAAACGTCTTCATTTTCCAGCACCCAAGTATGATGCAGTAGTACACGATTAAAGTTAGGGGGCCTGTTTGGAGCTGTCTGCAAAATTGCTAGACATGTCCCCGTCTTGCTGACCGTATGTCACAGATGTGTGGAGTGAAGCAAACAGTTATTGTGCACTAGAGCAGCCATTTTGAAAAGAGCTTTGAAACATACTTTAAAGTGATAAGTGTAAAAAAGTTGTCCGGATGCTAATGATGTAAAGAAAAATGACAGGTACTTTATTTAAACAGTTGTAGCGACACGTGGAGACGTGTAAAGCTATATTTCTCGGAACCCCACTACTTACTCTTTAAATAAAACACATAAATAAATTATTTATTATTATTATTATTATTATTATTATTATTATTATTTCTTTCTTAGACGCCCTTACCCAGGGCAACTTACAGTTGTATACAAAAAATAACATATCAAGAATTACAGTACAATTAAGAGCAAGATACAAAATACAGTGACTTCAGTCCTAACATTTCTGACAGGATAGTAGAAATGGTAGTTCCTTAAATATCCAGTAACAAATGGTTTCCAAGACACTGTTTCCAAGACACTGTGCTTTGGGACCGTTGGGGTGACCTGTCTCTGTGCTTTCCAGCTGCTGACTCTTCGAGGGGCGATCCTAGAGGACGCTGTGCCCTCCACCTCGAAGCATGGCACGGTGCGGGGGCTGCCCCTCAAAGATGTGCTGGAGTACGTCATCCCTGAGCTCAGCACCCCCTGCCTGCGGCTGGCACTCAGCACCCCCAAAGTGACGGAGCAGCTGCTGAAACTCGACGAGCAAGGGGGTGAGGGGCACCTGGAGTCTGCACTGTACACGAAAATCTATTAGCAAAGAATAAATCAACTGAATGATAACGAAACAAGGAGTGAAGACGTGAATGCAGCTGTCAGCTTTAATTAGAGGTGTTCTAGCTAATGAAATGATCAAGTAAACTGTACCTGCCATGCTCATCCGTTTGCTATATATAGTCTTCATTTTAAAACATTTACACTATTATGCTGGTTTAAAGAAAGTTCTCAGTTTGCTTGCCTTAAGATCATGTCACCTTGGCTTTGGATTCAAAGCATGTTGGTTAAGGACAGGAATGCGGCGCTGAGTTTCTTTCTCCAGGTGAAAAGACCTCTGACAACTTTCTTTAGCCTTGATCTCATTTTTTTTAAATGCAAATACATGTTTGTACAGTGCTCCTTTATATCGCTATAGTGGAGAGCCATAGTTGAAAGACTGAGCTCTTAGTGTTCTGCCTTATAACGGTTATGAAAGTGCTCCTGTAATGGCATTGTGCTACCTGCACATAAAATTGCATTTATTCTAATAGCTATAACCTTTTGCTGTAATTGTAGCTAACAAAACAATTCCATGAATCTTAGCCATTTTGCTCTTGCATGAGCTACTCTACACAGGTCTCAAGTGCGCAATTTGTTAATAAATGCATGCTACTACACACATGCATTTTCATTGAAAAACATGATCCCTGGTACTATTTCAGCTTAGTGGAAGCTCTCTGTATCTGTGCCTTATTCTTGGGTTATCTGTTTGTTCTTGCAGTCCCAGGCTCATTTCACCTCAGCAGAGTCTTCTGGGTGAAAGCATGCAACTGAAACATATCAGTCAGTAGGGAAAGCAAGTGGTTGGTTATTGACAGGAAGGAAGTCAGTGAAGGGCTGCAAAATCATTTCACTGTCCAGGTCAAATTGCCTAGCAAAACAGTAAAAGTATGGCTTGTAAATAGAAATTCCTTTAAGTGTAGCACCAGATATAAGTACAGTGCTCCCTCGCGATAAGGCTCTCATGTTATAACGCGCCTTGGATATAACGCTCCTACATCATGTCCCCCAATTCCCTATACTAGTGATTCATGCAATATTTCTACAATAAATACAGTACCGGTGTTGTTCAAACTATAAACAACTTCTCAGTCTAACTTCCGTTTCTGTCTCTCCCTTTTGATACAGTATCTGAACTGAAGAAAAGCTGCGCTGGCACTTTATAACAGACATCTTATTCAGCATTTATTTTATATCGCTTCAGTCCCCGCTCTGGCAGCCAAACCTGGGGCGAGCCCATTCCCTCTTCCCCTCGCCCGACCCGCTCTCCTTCTCACACTTGGTTTGCTTGTCCATCGCTTCGAACTGAACTCCCGACCGCCGTTTAGCCAGGCTATTTATAGTTTAAAAACTGCTAATTAAAATGATCCACGAGTGGGAATGTTACCCTTTTTTTTTTTTTGTAAATAATATAGCATTGATTACATGGTGCTTTATGCATGGTTAATTCATGGAAAGTTACATTTTTGCTTCACTATATGTGCATTATAGAGAGGGAGTTATTTTATTTTGTATTTTAGTCAGATGTGTGTTTTGTGGCCCTCCCCCCCCCCCGTTTATAACACTCTTTGGTTAGAGTGCTCATATTGTGTGTCCCCCGAGACCCACGTTATAGCGAGGGAGCAACTGTAGTTAAAATGAAAATACATGTGTTTCTTTCAAAACTGCACACTTGAGATCATATTGGGAATGGATGTGCATGGTGGAGACAGTGTATGGTACTATTTTGTTAGCTGCAGTTGCTATAAGAGTGCCAGACTGGGCTCTTCTGACGGTTGTCTGTGGGTTACAGCTCAGTAAGAAGCACAAAGTGGGGATCCTGTTCTGCAAAGCCGCTCAGAGCACAGAGGAGGAGATGTACAACAACGAGGAGGCAAGTCCTGGCTTCGAGGATTTCCTGTCCCTGCTGGGGGAGAAGGTGTGCCTGAAGGGCTTCCCCAAGTACGCTGCCCAGCTGGATACCAAGAGTGAGTGCATCCCTCCCACTCCCCTGCTGTTATTAAACACCTGGGCTTCACTTTCCATTAGTCATGCTGTGCACAGCCCTGGCTCAGAGGCATTTTAACCCATTGAATCCTGCCCCTGAAGCTGTGTCTCTTAAAGTACATGTTGCTAACAAAACAATCCAGTAAATCTTAACTAATGTGTATTGCCATCATTTCGTAGGTCTGCCTAAATGAAAAGCCCACACATTACAGGAAAGGTGCATTTTTAATGGCAGTTTATTTGAAGCTGTTGGAGAAGAATATTTATCGAACGCTCCTTGCAGATACTTCAGTGCTGTACTTCCAGTCAACTTCATAAAGTCACATGAAGGAAAAACAGTGATTGGCACTCAAATATGAGTCAATGCGTCCGGCTTCTGACAGTGTGAGTTCTTTTAAAGAAGATAAATGACAAACATCTATTTCAGTGCACTCAGGCAGAGTCATTGTCTTCTGAAATGTTCAGAATTGTTTTCCTGCGAGGGCTCAAACTCTTAGACGTTCACCAGTTTTATTATTTACAAATGCTATAAAAAAATATAATTAAAAATCCAACACGCGTTGGACCTAATGTGTGCTTCTTTCATATAAGAAACTGATATCTAGAAGCGATGCTAATACTAATTAGATGAGATTTACTGTGAATTATTTTGTTCGCTATATGTACTTTGGTTACCAGGAAGTCGGGTACAGCACTGGACTGAAAACAGGCCCTCATAGGAAGCTGTTGCTTTTAATGTCTAACAAAGAAAACAAAGGCTAAAAATCTTTCCAGTGTAGGAATTTCATGTAAAATTTGCAAAATTAAAAAACACTTTTAGTTCATTTGAAAGTAAACTGTGGTGTATTTACAAACTAGACATGTCTTCTGAGAGGCCACAGGGGTGTATTGACTGAAACAGGACATTAAATGCAAAGTGATTCTAAACAAAAGGAATATATTTGTTCGGATATTTTATTTAACAATTTTCAAATGCTGTTTGAAATGCATATATATTTGTGTTTTTTTTTTTTAGCGGATTCGACTGGGACTCACTCGCTGTACACGTCCTATCAGGGTTACGAGATCATGTTTCACGTCTCGACAATGCTTCCGTACACGCCAAACAACCGTCAGCAGGTACGCACAGGGGAATCTCTTGAGATTGTACACTAAAGCAGCACTGTGTGTCCTGCTTCTGAATCACTAAACTCTCTGAATAGCTCTGGGGCTGTGAACTAGAACCAAATGAATAGGTGCAGTCAGCTAATCAAATATCACACAGGTAACAATCAGTGCATTAGAACACTCTCGATCTTTCAAAAGCAAGAAGCAAATATAATGTACAAAATCCTTCAAATACAACTGAAAGCATGCATGTGCATATTAGTGTACACAGTAATACAGTGTAGGCATTGAAAACTACTAAAAGAAACCTTATTCATTCAATGATAAGTGTTTCTTTCGCAACGTCTTAAGACATATATCATTGCTTCTTTTAGTATTTCTAGTGTTTAATAGGTATGGTTTATATATGCATGGAGAGCATGCAAAAATGTTATGTGAGCCTTTCAATATACAACTGAGAAATGCCTATGCTGGTAAAATAATCCATGTGTGAGGCTTGGGGCACCAGGGCTAGTCATCCAGCTGTCAGTGTGAGGCTCATAAAATAAAAGTCATGGTAATCTGTAATTGATTAATCACTGCACTGTTGTATCTCTAGATGCTGAGCAATATACAATACGATAGTGTAGAGAGCACTCCTGTGTCTAAATCAGTAGCTTCTGGCTAATTTACGCTTGGATTCCTCACTCCCTCACCCATATTAAATAGGAGGTGTTTCCCAGCCGTATTAGCTGTGAACTCATGCCAGTGAGTAATGCTGCAGCATGTCATATTTGATTACCCAAAGTACTGCAAGTATAGTTGAAATGCAACGTTTCAGGGAGCTATGCAAAGAAGTGTGACGTCCAGGGTAAATGTCACACATTTTTTGCTTTGCTTTCATCAGCTTGCAATTGTTTGAATCAGATCGCAGCGTAGTCTTCTTTGTTCATGACTGAATAGATTCAATTCTTTTAGCCTGTCTGCATACGACATGCCTTTTAAACCCAGGATAATCTTGGTTGCTCTTAATGATTCCAGAAGTTAGTTTGAGCCCTCTTGACAAAACTGTTAGGACTGTTTTAAATGATTTTTTTTGTTTATTTAAACCCAGCTTACATTTCACAAAACCATATATATATATATATATATAGCACTTTTCTCAAAGTCACAATTCACAGAATGACAGTCATTGAGCCTTTCATTCGCTTGTATTTTACATCAAGCGAGTGTCACATTGTTACCTGAAGCTTAGCATGACCTTTCCTTATCTGAACTGTAAAAGGAATTGCTGTCTCTGTCTGCAGATCTCCTGCTCAGATGAAAGCCGTGTGCTCTCCTCACAGGCTTGTCGTGTGGATCAGAGTGTTTTATAGACTTCGTGTTTGTCTGTTACTTGTCATGGTGTCCTGCTGGTTTCTCCATCTGAATGTTGTTGCACACTGCTTTGTAACTAAGTGGTCTTATTTTTTCCATGTGTCGGCCCACTTGTGCAATTTTGCACATTTTTCCTACTTTGCATCCATTGTGTTAATGTGAGCGCCATCTTCAAACAAAGAACACTAGTCTTCATTATCATCTTACAGAGCCTTGTCCATTGCGACAGTAATGCAGGACAGTAGAGGTAGCTCCAGCTGTGAGAATGTAACAAATCTACAGTGTTCGATTCCCCAACTTTCACGACTCACGTTAGGCATCTTGACACCGGAGGACCCCCTACCCATTCCCAAACCCAATGTGACATTTTGCTCTCCATGCATCCCTCCCCTTTCCTTCTATAACGGTACACACTGTTAGCATGGGCATTGCAATTGAAGATCGTAGCTGTACGATTCAGCTCATAAGACTAAGGGGTGATATGATCAATCTGTAACTAGCCAGAATTCCCTGGTACTGGGTTCTCGAGTGGCGCATCCGGTAAAGGCACTCTGTGTGAAGTGCAGGATGTGCCCTATAGCCTGGAGATCGCCAGTTCGGGTCCAGGCTATTCCACTGCCGACCGTAGACGGGAGCTCCCAGGGGGCAGCGCACAATTGGCCGAGCGTCGCCCGGGGGGAGGGAGGGTCAGGTCGGCCAGGGTGTCCTCGGCTCACTGCGCACCAGCGACCCCTGTAGACTGGCCGGGCGCCTGCGGGCCTGCCTGTAAGTTACCCAGAGCTGTGTGGTCCTCCGACTATGTACCTCTGAGGTGGCTACATGGCGGGCCTTCAGAGTGAAAAGGAGCTGACGGCTGATGGCACACGTTTCGGAGGATGCGGGTGTCCATCTTCGTCTCTCGCGGGGGGTGGCAGCGGTGAGTCGAGTTGAAATAAAAATAATAAATATAAATAAATAATAAATAATAAAATAAAAACAGGCTTTCCAAATTGGGGAGAAAATGAGAAAAATAATTGCAGATTCCAAATTAAAACAACAAAAAAAAAAGAATTCCCTGGTATTATAAAATGTTAGGGATAAGGTTATCCAATAGTCATGTCTAACACTACTGAGTGCAAAATAATTCAAACTGCGATTTGAAAGTGTATGTTTTTAAGCTGAAATTGGCTCATCATTTAGAAGGCACTCCACTGCAGATGTTGAGTAATGTAACTCCTATACATTCCTGGCTGCATGTGAAGATCTGGTGAGCGTCACAGCTGCAGATTTCAGGAAGACTTTGTCACAGTATGACTTGATCCACTCTGCATACTGTCTGGGGCTAGCTTGCATGCTGTAGGCTTTGGTTGCTAACCTGCTATTAATAGCCGTCTCTTAGTGTCGCCCTGTGCTTGTTTGAGGCTGCTGTGCTAATGAGAGAGGGGATTCAGCTGAGGCACAATGAGAAATGGCATAGCTGTCATCCATCCTCAATCATCAAACATTCATAAACCAGACTGTCAGCTGCACTAATCACTTGTTTTCGTGAACAAAATCATACGTGTCCCTTCTGTTTTCCCTGTAGTCAGTGAAATTGAAACGGAGAGCTCAGCCTCTTATTGCAGTGCTGCAACACCACCAAACAACTTTGACAAGGACAGATCACATGCTGTTTGTATAGTCCATTAGCCTTTACAAATAAGAAGTCATCCTAAATACATATTAGTACAGTAGGTATTCCCATATTAAAAGGGCCAGATAAAACGGATGGGCTAGTACTGTATCACACACTCTTTTAAATATGTAGATCTGGATGATGATAATAGTTCAGCTTCAGTATGTTCTGTTTCCTGAGGATGTTTGTTTCCATAGCTTTGTTCCTTTCTTTTAAAAGGTTATTTAGTAAATGAAAGATACTGTAAATGGCACAGTTGGCTGATGCTCTAACCTTTCACTAATATTGAAATTAGTTTATTGCAAATTTTGGGGTTGATTCAGCTTAGTAACTTATGTTTAGTAAATATTAAGAATATAAGAACAGAAAATGTACGAACAAGAGCAGACCGTTCAGTCCATCTAAGCTCCTCTGGTTCCTAACTGCTGATTTATCTCGAAAGTGGTCAAGTTGGGTTTTAAAAGACCCCAGTGGTTCTGCCTCAACAACATGATGACAGGAGGCAGCCCCTTCCATCCCCTCATCTCTGTGTGAACAAGTGTCTCCTACCCTCTAAGTCTATCTCCACTTCATTTCCAACTGTGTTCTCTGGTAATGGTGTATGTACTGTGCTTACATTTTTGGTTAACTTAACTCCTTTTTAAGATTTAAAAAATACTTCAATCATGTCCCTCCCTAATTTGTTCTTTGATCTAGGCTATACTCTACATAAATAAAGTCCATAGATTTAACAGAACAATCCTAATAAATCTTATCCAATATGTACAGTGCCTTTTATATATGAGGGTGTTCCAAAGAGTGTTTATTTTTCACATTCATTGGCCAGCTTTTTAAGGTGACTTAATAAGCTGGCCAAGATTTTAATTCAGAGCTCGTCACAGCAACACCATGTTTAAGCCATAATATATATATATATATATATATATATATATATATATATATATATATATATATATATATACATGTTAATATTATATAACTAGTCTCACATGACATAGGTAAAACTTTGGGTTCTGAAATTAAACTTCACTTTTTTCAAGTTCAGTTTTTTAGGAAATTAAATGGAGCACCCTTGTTTTGTATTTCAGCTCCTCCGTAAAAGGCACATAGGAAACGACATTGTCACGATCATCTTCCAGGAGCCCGATGCACTGCCTTTCACCCCCCAGAACATCCGCTCCCACTTCCAGCACGTGTTTGTCATCGTCCGAGTGCACAGCCCTTGCACAGAGAACGTCTGCTACAGGTGGGGCCATCTCCAAACTTCTCTAAACTAAATACTCTATGAACGTTCATGGAATTATGTTATGAGGATGGCTGTAAACAACCCACTCTTCCCCAATCGCTGCTCATTATGGAAATAACGACAGTACTGTGTGTCCTCTATTTATCTGATTTAAAAATACTGCACTTTTCCTTTTTTTTTTCCCCGCAGTGTGGCGGTAACAAGATCAAAAGATGTGCCTCCGTTTGGACCCCTGATCCCATGTGGAGTGACGTTCCGCCGTTCCGAGGTATTCCGGGACTTCCTGCTGGCCAAGGTGATTAACGCTGAGAACGCAGCGCACAAGTCGGAGAAGTTCCACACCATGGCGACTCGCACGCGCCAGGAGTACCTCAAAGACCTGGCAGAGAACTGCGTCTCCAACACCCCCATCGACTCAACGGGGAAGTTCAACCTCATCTCTCTGACCTCCAAGAAGAAAGAGAAGACCCGGGCGCGTGAGGGTGCGGAGCTGGGCAGTCTGGCCGCCATCACTTGGCGCGTCTCCTCTCAGGACTTCAGCCGCGCGGAGGAGATCGACTGCACCCTGGGCATCTCCAACGAGTTTGTGGTGCTGATCGACCAGGACACCAAGGAGGTGGTCTTCAACTGCTTCTGCGGAGACGTCATCGGCTGGACCCCTGATCGACTCGCCATCAAGATCTTCTACGGCCGCGGAGACCACATCTTCATCAGGGTGCCCGAAGACAGAGCAGAGGACATCAGGGAGATGGTGCAGAGGCTCAAGGTGAGAAGGCTTTTTCATAACCAAACCAAACTCATGTAAAACCATTTCAGGAACAAGAGAACGTAAGGAAATTCATGAATGTGTGTAACACATTTGGCCCATCTGTTCTTGTTTGGGTTTTTAGTGGTTGGTTTATCTCAAAAACATTGTTAGTTCTTAAAGGATCCCAATGATTCATCATCAGAAACATGGTGAGGTAACCAATTCCATACCCTCACCACTCTCTGTGTGAAGAACCCAAACCAATACTTTAAGTGCAGCACAGAAACCAAGACCAGAGGTCACAGCTGGAGATTAAATGGAGATAGACTTAGAACAGATGAGACACTTCTTCACACAGAACGTCATCAGGATATGGAATAGGTTGCCTAATTGCTATGCTGTTGATGCTGAATCACTTGGATCCTTTAAAAAGTTTTGAGATCAGTGAGCTACTAGGAACCGGACAAGCACTGATGGGCTGAAAGACCTCCTCTAGTTAGTAGACTGTACATTCTCATGTTGCTACAATTGTACATTCTCATGTTGCTGTGATTGTGCGTGCTCATGTTGCTGTGATTGTACGTGCTCATGTTGCTGTGATTGTACGTGCTCATGTTGCTGTGATTGTGCGTGCTCATGTTGCTGTGATTGTACGTGCTCATGTTGCTGTGATTGTACGTGCTCATGTTGCTGTGATTGTACGTTCTCATGTTGCTGTGATTGTACGTTCTCATGTTGCTGTGATTGTGCGTGCTCATGTTGCTGTGATTGTTTGTGTACGTTCTCATGTTGCTGTGATTGTTTGTGTATGTTCTCATGTTGCTGTGATTGTACGTGCTCATGTTGCTGTGATTGTACGTTCTCATGTTGCTGTGATTGTACGTGCTCATGTTGCTGTGATTGTGCGTGCTCATGTTGCTGTGATTGTACATTCTCATGTTGCTGTGATTGTACGTTCTCATGTTGCTGTGATTGTACGTGCTCATGTTGCTGTGATTGTACGTTCTCATGTTGCTGTGATTGTACGTTCTCATGTTGCTGTGATTGTACGTTCTCATGTTGCTGTGATTGTACGTGCTCATGTTGCTGTGATTGTTTGTGTACGTTCTCATGGTGCTGTGATTGTGCGTGCTCATGTTGCTGTGATTGTTTGTGTATGTTCTCATGTTGCTGTGATTGTACGTGCTCATGTTGCTGTGATTGTACGTTCTCATGTTGCTGTGATTGTACGTGCTCATGTTGCTGTGATTGTGCGTGCTCATGTTGCTGTGATTGTGCGTGCTCATGTTGCTGTGATTGTACATTCTCATGTTGCTGTGATTGTGCGTGCTCATGTTGCTGTGATTGTACGTTCTCATGTTGCTGTGATTGTTTGTGTACGTGCTCATGTTGCTGTGATTGTACGTGCTCATGTTGCTGTGATTGTACATTCTCATGTTGCTGTGATTGTACGTTCTCATGTTGCTGTGATTGTACGTGCTCATGTTGCTGTGATTGTGCGTGCTCATGTTGCTGTGATTGTGCGTGCTCATGTTGCTGTGATTGTGCGTGCTCATGTTGCTGTGATTGTGCGTGCTCATGTTGCTGTGATTGTACGTGCTCATGTTGCTGTGATTGTACGTTCTCATGTTGCTGTGATTGTACGTTCTCATGTTGCTGTGATTGTACGTTCTCATGTTGCTGTGATTGTACGTGCTCATGTTGCTGTGATTGTGCGTGCTCATGTTGCTGTGATTGTGCGTGCTCATGTTGCTGTGATTGTACGTTCTCATGTTGCTGTGATTGTACGTGCTCATGTTGCTGTGATTGTGCGTGCTCATGTTGCTGTGATTGTGCGTGCTCATGTTGCTGTGATTGTGCGTGCTCATGTTGCTGTGATTGTGCGTGCTCATGTTGCTGTGATTGTACGTTCTCATGTTGCTGTGATTGTACGTTCTCATGTTGCTGTGATTGTACGTGCTCATGTTGCTGTGATTGTACGTGCTCATGTTGCTGTGATTGTGCGTGCTCATGTTGCTGTGATTGTGCGTGCTCATGTTGCTGTGATTGTACGTTCTCATGTTGCTGTGATTGTTTGTGTACATGCTCATGTTGCTGTGATTGTTTGTGTACGTGCTCATGTTGCTGTGATTGTACGTGCTCATGTTGCTGTGATTGTACATTCTCATGTTGCTGTGATTGTGTGTGCTCATGTTGCTGTGATTGTACGTTCTCATGTTGCTGTGATTGTACGTGCTCATGTTGCTGTGATTGTACGTTCTCATGTTGCTGTGATTGTACGTTCTCATGTTGCTGTGATTGTGCGTGCTCATGTTGCTGTGATTGTACGTTCTCATGTTGCTGTGATTGTTTGTGTACGTGCTCATGTTGCTGTGATTGTACGTGCTCATGTTGCTGTGATTGTACATTCTCATGTTGCTGTGATTGTGTGTGCTCATGTTGCTGTGATTGTACGTGCTCATGTTGCTGTGATTGTACGTTCTCATGTTGCTGTGATTGTACGTTCTCATGTTGCTGTGATTGTACGTGCTCATGTTGCTGTGATTGTACGTTCTCATGTTGCTGTGATTGTACGTGCTCATGTTGCTGTGATTGTACGTTCTCATGTTGCTGTGATTGTTTGTGTACGTTCTCATGTTGCTGTGATTGTACGTGCTCATGTTGCTGTGATTGTACGTTCTCATGTTGCTGTGATTGTACGTTCTCATGTTGCTGTGATTGTACGTTCTCATGTTGCTGTGATAGTACGTGCTCATGTTGCTGTGATTGTGCGTGCTCATGTTGCTGTGATTGTACGTTCTCATGTTGCTGTGATTGTACGTGCTCATGTTGCTGTGATTGTACGTGCTCGTGTTGCTGTGATTGTACGTTCTCATGTTGCTGTGATTGTACGTGCTCGTGTTGCTGTGATTGTACGTGCTCATGTTGCTGTGATTGTACGTTCTCATGTTGCTGTGATTGTACGTGCTCATGTTGCTGTGATTGTTTGTGTACGTTCTCATGTTGCTGTGATTGTTTGTGTACGTTCTCATGTTGCTGTGATTGTGCGTGCTCATGTTGCTGTGATTGTTTGTGTACGTTCTCATGTTGCTGTGATTGTGCGTGCTCATGTTGCTGTGATTGTTTGTGTACGTTCTCATGTTGCTGTGATTGTACATTCTCATGTTGCTGTGATTCCCGCTCCTCACTCTGCTCGGGTTGCGCAGGTCATGACGAGTGGATGCGAGACGGTGGACATGACGCTGCGGCGGAACGGACTGGGCCAGCTGGGCTTCCACGTGAAGTTCGACGGCACGGTGGCCGAGGTGGAGGAGTACGGGTTCGCCTGGCAGGCAGGGCTGAGGCAGGGCAGCCGATTGGTGGAGATCTGCAAGGTCGCCGTGGTGACGCTGACACACGACCAGATGATCGACCTCCTGAGGACCTCCGTCACCGTCAAGGTGGTGATCATCCCGCCCCTTGACGACGGCGCGCCACGCAGGTAGCTTTGGGGTTTACTAGTCAATTACTGATTTGTTCGGGATAACCCTTACAAAAGTTTACCACGATAAATTTCTATGGAAATTCTGTAGTTCTCTCATGCTTGGCCCTTGGTTATACTATGCATACTGTAGTTTATTGTGGTTTGCCTTTTTTATGTGCCTTACACTGCTTATCTGCTTTACAATGCTTGCACTGTGCTTTATTACACTTTGCTATGCTGTTACTAGGGTAAACTTCATAAGGGAAGCCAATTGAAATATTATTATTTATTTCTTAGCAGACGCCCTTATCCAAGACGACTTACAATTGTTACGAGATATCACATTATACATTATTTCACATTATACAGATATCACATTATTTTACATACAATTAACCATTTACACAGTTGGGTTTTTACTGGAGCAATCTTGGTAAAGTACCTTGCTCAAGGGTACAACAGCAGTGTCCCCCACTGGGGATTGAACCCACAACCCTCCGGTCAAGAGTCCAGGGCCCTAACCACCACTCCACACATATATCAAAAATTTAAAACTAGCACACTGTGTTTGCATCTGTGCAGATTCTGTATTATTTATGGTTTCAATGGGAGAAAATTATACCCAGTACAATATTACATAATGTATTGTTATTGTTTTTAGATATTCGTGTTGTATTTATTTTACTGCCATCACATTTCCAAGTGTTAAAAATTTCAATTTTTACCTTATCATTGTGAAATATGTAAATGTCAAATATAGGTCAGCTGTAGTGTTTATACTGTGGGATGTGTGCAGTGTCAGGTTATTTCTCTAATATTTATTCAACATCTTTTCCATACACACATGCATATTGTGCACATGTACTGTTGTCTCCCAAATAAATGTTGGAGCGCAGGTGTGCAGAACTGTCCCCCTGAGGCTTGCTTCCCTCATCCTTGAAAAGCAGGCTCCAGTGTTAGCTCCAGTTAAGTGTACTCAGTGTCAGAAGCCAAACTGGGATTCAAACCCAGACAGTTCCCACTTGACCACACACATCATGACCAGCTAGAGCAGTGACACCTCTTTTCTATTCTTTTTTTAAAAAATCTGTATGATAAATGTGATACTCATACTTGCAAAAGATGAGTAAATTGTTACTGATGAACACGACTTACTGATGGAATCCATTGGTCAAAAACCACCATCCATGTCATTGTTTCCAGGAAGGATACCAGGTCTCTTAGTAGAACTCCAGCAGAGAGTCCATCATACATCAGCTGTTAGAGATACACCCAGGCTACAGGCCCCCTGTGGTACACCCAGGCTACAGGCCCCCTGTGGTACACCCAGGCTACAGGTCCCCTGTGATACACCCAGGCCACAGGTCCCCTGTGATACACCCAGGCCGCAGGCCCCCTGTGATACACCCAGGCCGCAGGCCCCCTGTGATACACCGAGGCCGCAGGCCCCCTGTGATACACCCAGGCCGCAGGCCCCCTGTGATACACCCAGGCCGCAGGCCCCCTGTGATACACCCAGGCCGCAGGCCCCCTGTGATACACCCAGGCCGCAGGCCCCCTGTGATACACCCAGGCCGCAGGCCCCCTGTGATACACCCAGGCCGCAGGCCCCCTGTGATACACCCAGGCCGCAGGCCCCCTGTGATACACCGAGGCCGCAGGCCCCCTGTGATACACCCAGGCCGCAGGCCCCCTGTGATACACCCAGGCCGCAGGCCCCCTGTGATACACCCAGGCCGCAGGCCCCCTGTGATACACCCAGGCCGCAGGCCCCCTGTGATACACCCAGGCCACAGGCCCCCTGTGATACACCCAGGCCGCAGGCCCCCTGTGATACACCCAGGCCGCAGGCCCCCTTTGATACACCCAGGCCGCAGGCCCCCTGTGATACACCCAGGCCGCAGGCCCCCTGTGATACACCCAGGCCACAGGCCCCCGGTGATACACCCAGGCCGCAGGCCCCCTGTGATACACCCAGGCCGCAGGCCCCCTATGATACACCCAGGCCGCAGGCCCCCTGTGATACACCCAGGAAGCAGGCTCTGGGAAGCTCAGGCAGAGCAGTGACCTGTGGTGCCGTTGGAGGGGAATTCAAGCCCTGGTTTGAGTATTCACTCAATGGGCTTGGTGGTACATTGGTGGTTAATAATAGGCAGATACATTTTGTAGTGTTTGACCGGGTTCTTTATTGGAAAACCATGAAACCTGTTAATTATACAACAGCTGTCCAGTGTCAACAATAGGAAAGTGTCCGGTTGATTGACACCCATTTCAGCAGCTCGTCTCAAGCAAAGAACACACTGGAAATAATCGCATTTATTAGCAAAGCCCCTGCAACCCGTCGAGTCAGCTCAGTAATAAATACAATATACTAAAAGGCGAGTGTTTCTAATAAACAAACAGCAGAGCTCAAGAAGATTGGAATGCTATCCGAAATATCCTCGGAGGAAAAGGTTTAGATTCTCACACTTAACGACTGAAGAATGATCACAGCGCTTTGAGCTGAAATGGTTGCAAGCAGCTTAGCTCTTTAGGAGTCTTGCATGTTTTGCAAAATCTGCCGGAACAGATTGAGCCTGAAGAAGTGCTTCTTAAAGATTTCATGTTCTAGGAGTGTTTTGAGGTGGTGAGCTGTTGTTTTGTCATGAACACGCCTTCTTCTTGAATGTAGAGGACATGTTGGAACATTTCTGAGGTGTGAGCTATGAGTGTAAGTAGCAGCAACAAGCGAGAGCGCATTTTATTTCAGAGGTGGATGCAGTAAATATGCTCTGTTTTGCTGTCAGATGCTGTAGCGTGGTTCTGCAAGTGTCTGGCTTTAGTGATACAACAGTGCGATCTCCAGTTATAGTAGCATTAATAATGGATTAGCAGCTGCTTATAAAAGGTTTGTTTGCAATATGCTGCATGCGTACTATATATATATATATATATATATATATATATATATATATATATATATATATATATATATATATATATATATGTGTGTGTGTTTTCGAATGGTATTGCGATTTAGTGTTTTGCAATAACAGCATGTGTTACTGTATCACTGGATGAAGATGGAATTTAAGAGAGCTCTGTTTCTGAAATGTGGCAAAGATTTAATAATAAAACCCAAGTGTTTTTTTTTTTTTCTGTGATTTTCCATTGCCTGGACTGCATGTGCAAGACCTCCTGGTGCGATTGTGCTATTGTCTGTCTTCATTGGCAGTGCAAGCAACGCTAATGTAGTTCAGTGAAGAAGTAGGCCAGTGTTGTAGTGTGTGTTCATACCAGTTTGTCAAGCAAGGTACCAAGATTTAAGAAAATAAAAAGTGTGAAATGTTTCACTAAGCGAGGTGTGAAAAGGCAATGGCTGAAAGCATTCTTATCGGAAGTTGTAGAAAATTGTTATTTAATGGATCTGCTGTCAAGTGAAAGTTACCCTCGATTTAGACCCCAAATAGTTTCTTTATTTTAGATCAACCAGCTGCTAGGAACTGGACGAGCACTGATGGGTTCCTTCTAAATGTACTCCTTCTCTCAGAAAGGATTTCCAGACTCTGGTTGGCTTATGATGTCTACAATGCTGCAGAACCACTCCTCTGAATTTGATGGAGCTTTGCATGGATATTTGTTACAAGGAGTTATTCCACCGCCAGAGAAAGCAGGACATGAGGACCCACACTGCACCTGATCTGCTGTAGGATAAATCTCGGAGACTGCTTGTCCAATTTCATGCTAAGCTAGTCTGCTCCACGTGCTGTTGCTGTAGGTCATTGTGGCTTCCTTTTTCTGACACCTGTCCTGGATCATGTATGACCCTGGAAGTTGTTTTGAAACTCCATTGCGTGCTGCATTATAATCAAGTTACGAGAATATTAGTCTGGTGATGTAGAGCATGACATTTTTGTCTGCACCCTTGGGCTGCATTGTCCAAAACAGTAAAGGGCAGTTTTAATGAAGAATGGTAGAAGAGCTATTTGTTTTTTAAATCACCATTTATTAGATTCAAGGCATGTCTGAAAAAAATGCTTTGAGCTGCAGGTTTTTTTTAACCCAAAACTATGCATAGTGAGCTGTTGTGTATCCTGGTTCAGTGGTAACCTCTGTATGATGATTATAATGATGAGGTGTTCTTTTTGTAACTACAATTATTTTTTGTTTGTATAGTCTTTAAGGTTCAGAAAAAGTTCAATGCAGGATTCTATAACAGTCTAAGACTCACTTGAGATGTAAGGCGGCACAGGGCTGCCTCAGGGTTGCCTTTTATCATATGTGAACGCTCCAAAAAAGATCCAGGATCAGCCTAGATTTAGGTCACCGGCCTTTGCATATCTATATGCATGCAAAGCACTTTTTGTAGCTCAGTAGCAGGGATCATAGGAATCCGTTTGCTGTGGAATAACAAGGAAAAACGCGGATTTTCTATGATGTCAGAGGTTTTTTTGTTTGGGGAGGGGCAAAAAACATGCAAGGCTTTTTTTTTGTTTGTTTGGTAATAACCAAATCAATACACGTATAATATATAAACATTAACACAGGCAACTTGGCTTTAAATTTTCATAAACATACCTGACTAATAAAACTGCTTCCAGTATTCAAGTTCAATGTTGAATGAGGCTTCAGTTTACTTCAGTATCCAGAGCTGTTCAAAGATGCAGAAAACAAGAACAATCACCCCTAAAGATCATGTCTAGGAGTTTGGCAAGGATGAATTTCACGTCGATGGTAATGTGCTGTTTTGTACTTCATGCAGCAAGGCTGTAGATTACACTCGCAGGCACACCATTGTAGAACACATGGGAAGCGCTAAACATACACTGAATGAAAGGAAACCACAGCAAACTTGGAAATCTATGCTGTGTTCAACGCCAGCATCTCACAACAATCTGGGAACTATTTGTAATATTTGAAGTAAAAAACAAAAAACGTAAGTTTGTTTGTTTTATTGATTAATGGCGCTGGTAAGCTTGTAACTTGCTTAGAATTTGAAAGTGTAATAATTAGTATTTTCACTGTAATATTTCAATGCCTTGTATTATTATTGTTAATGTTGTTCTACTGGCGATAGAGCCGTGGTTTGTTATGTATCGTGCATGTTGTTGAGCAAAGTGTATTTGATATATGACGGTGTATTGCTGTATTTAGATGAGGGTGAGGGTTTTGTTATAGCCATATGTTCAGTAATCTTCTAAGAGAAGGGGTGATGCTAATGTTCAGTCTTTACTGGTAATGGTTAGGGACTAGAGAATAGTAAGGACAATGATAATAATAACTAGTAAACGACAGAATGGTTTAACGATCGTGTTTATTCATGCAGGAAATTCGTATAAATGAGAAGAAACATGTAATACATGAATGTTTATTGTAAATGGAATGAATGTTAAATAATTTTTGTATAAAATGATTCCAGGTGTAACCGGTTATTGAATAATGAATTCATTATTATGTTTCCAGTCGTATTAAGTGGTCAGTCGTGAGCTTGTCTTGTGAACGTCAGTCCTTGTACGTACAGCCTGTTAGTCATTTGCAATCTGACTGAAGTACCCGTTTCGAAAATAAATATTCATACCTGTATACATTAGCAAGTTGTTGTTTCCTGCGTACCTCTGTGTTCTTGAGAGAATAATGTGCTTGTGGGTGGGGGTAAGCTCGGGCCGTCACCCCTTTACACACCATATTATTTTATTTCAATATATACCATTGAAAAATATATATATGTTAATAAGAAACATAATCTGCTACAAATCAATGATTACTGTATATCTCGGTAGCTCTTCCATTCTGAGTGCAGGCTATCGTTCCGTTAAAAAAAAAAAAAAAAAAAAAAAAAAAAACATTCACCACATTTTAGGCCTGCTTTTCAGTCACACATGTGAACACGCAAAAACGCCTCAAACTGCGGGGTTGCAGACCTAAATATTCAGCAGGCCCTGAGGCGGCCCTGCGCCAGCACAGTAGTGTAAACGGGGTCTAACTGTTAAAGTGAGCATGGATGGCTGTACAGTCTAGCAGTAAGAATGAACTGGTTTATACATAACTACCTTCAAGCACAGCCTGCTGTAGCAATACGAGTAACCATGGTTACGTGTGCAGCCTTCAAAAATGGCCTAGAATGGAAGCAGGAGAGATCCACATCCTAGCACAGGACAGACACTCCACTTACCAGCCCATAACAAGCATGTGCAATACATATTTACTGTATGCAACTGGCAAACTGGATTTCAGTTAAATTGTACATCTAAAGAATATTTTCCATGTAATCAGTTTCACGACAGCTGTGTGTTCGTGTTCTGTTCCATGCCGTTGATTTCCAGAGAATCTCAATATTCGATAAGAACCACACCAGCTTCACATGCTCTCCACACCCCAGCGTGGTGACACGATACAGCACTGAAGCCTGGACTCCCCTTAATACAATCCGAGTACAGTACGCAGTTTAATTTTCTGACTTGCACATCAAAAAACAGGGACAGTGAATTAATAAAGGGCTCTTATACAGTTAAATATAATGCTTGTATTGTACTATCAACATGGCCTAACTGTGTATTATTGAGTTGTTAAAGCACTGTAGTATGGCATAATAAACTTTACGCTTGTGTACAGTCGTAAGGTATTGTTAGGTAGCCACTGAAGTTCACACAACTGTTAGTGGGGCTCCCGATCTTGATAGCAGTAAGAATCACATTCGGTTCAGTGTAACACTAAGCCCAGGTCTCAGAGATGTCGTGTGTTCCAGGGGCTTCTCTGAAGAGTATGAGATGAAGACAATGGAGCAGAAGCCTGAGCCGGAGAGCGTGCCCGCTGGGTACAGGGTGGCCTACCGAAGCCCTGCCTGGCAGTGGTCAAGCCCCTCCTCCCAGAATGCCTTGCAGCCCCAGAGATGGGCGTCGCCGGGGAGGCCACAGCAGCCCATGGGCCGGCCGCAGAAGCCAGGGGCACCGATTCCATACAGAGAACCACAGCCAGTGCAGAGCAAACGGTAAGCAGTGTGGTGCAGCTGGTTAATGCACCAGCCTTTCACCTCTGTCACAAGTGAAGTAAGGGTTATAATCTCAATTTAGCCCATCCCACACTTCAGCACTACTGGCACAGATCAACTTCATATACCATCTCAAACATTCCAAGGATTGTATGGGCATAGGAACTGAACTGCTCCCTCACCCCCCCTAAGAGAAAGGGTGCTCCCTCCAGTACAGGGCAGGCTTGAGGCATCGAGACTGAACTACTCCCTCCCTCACCCCCTCTTTTTCAGCGCTCTTTTTTTCTTTACTCACTCAGTCTTTTCCAGATCAGTGGGGGGCATGTGGCGCAGTGGGTACCTCAGAACAGCATGGCAGGGAGCAGGGTTATGTATTTTAATGTATTAGCATTGTTTTTTACTGTTTGTATTTAATGTACTATGCCCTGTATCTCACTGTATTTAATGTATTATGCATTGTTCCTCACTGTCTTGTAAAGCGCTTTGTGATGGTGGTCCACTATGAAGGTGCTATATAAAATAAAGAATGATTATTAAGGTCAGGTTTGTTGAGGGGCATTGGAGATTCTACAGTGATAAAGGATGTAGTCATTTCAGCTTTACAATGCTGAAGCATGTTTTTACTTTGAAAAACTGGAAGAATAAATCCTGTTTGTCTGGTTTACCCTTCAGCAGTTCTGGGATTATACTCTTCTTGCAATAACCAAGTTTCATGGGGTTTTGTTGCATACTTTTGTGTAATTCTGCCTCTTGGCTGATGTCTCTTATATTGTGATGCAAAAATACAACTAATTAAATTTTGTAATCCAACATTCTTGCTTTGAATTTTAAAATACTGTTTTGGAACTTCAGAACTCTCAGTCTGCTAAGTGTTGGCAGTGCTTTGTGAAACTGGCCCCAGAGTTATGCTGTGCATTGTATTGTGAATGTATTGTATACCTTTTCTACCTGAAGATATTTGTGTCCAATCTGGTAACTGACTGACTTGTCTTTTCAGGCCTGTGAGTTTCCCTGAAACCCCCTATAGCAACACATCCCCAGGAGGGGGCGACAGAGGGCAGCCCTACAGGAACACCTCGGGTAGCTTCTCGACCCCGGGCTCCAGCGCAGGGGCGGCGCTCACCCGCTACAAACAGTCCTCCGACAGGTGTGCCTTTAGATAGTATCTGCATCGCAAAGAGACTCCATTGTGTTAGGAATGCATTTCCACTGATTCATCAAACCCTATGTCGTTTTTGTTTCAACCAAGTTACAATGGAATGTGTCACAATTGAAGCCATCCATGCATCTTGCAAATAAGAGACTTAAATAACTGTGTCCGAGTATCAGACCATGTTACTGCAACATCGTCCCAGCATTTGCAGTGTCTTGCAAAAACTAGCTGGCGTGACCTACTACTGTTTAATGTATATGCTTGAAAATGAACCATGTTTGTACTTATTGTGTATCTTTTAGAAAATAGACAGTAGGAGGCACTTCTTTACACAGAAGATGCTGAATCACTGAGATCTTTTAAGACCCAACTGAGATCAATCAGCTACTAGGAAGTGGACGAGCATTGATGGGCCACATGGCCTACTCTAGTTTGTAAAGTTTATTCTGATGTTATTAAACAGTGTGCAATTTAATGAACCCCTTTATATTCATATTTATGAGAACTTGGGAAGTGTTACCAATATTTATTACCCCAGCAGTACATGACAGTTTTATATAAGTGATAGAAAAGTTGCAGTAAAGTCTTCATGCCAGGACTATGTATTGTCAGAGCTCCACACTGGTGCACTAGTACAGTATTGGTGCATCGGAGTCCCTTTCAGATGGCATTTTGCAGGCATATCATGGTCTGGTGATGCCTTAGTAGTGCCAGTGCTCCTTGTGGTGAATCCTGATATTTGCATTGCACTGTGTCTCAGTGCCACACAACACATTCACTGTCAACATGCTTGTGAAACTCATACAGAACAGCCACTACAGTACACTTACAACACACTGTATTAAACTTGCTACACTAATTAGAGTAGTATTAATGTAACAGATTGTATTTGCGATGTCCCGGTATTTTACTGTGTGCGTTTGTGTGCATTCCTATTATTTTGCACAAGATTGCTCTGAGCATAATCAGACCGGTTAGTCAATACAGCTTACCCGCCATCAGTGCAAGTTCAGTCTCGCCTCCCCTTTGTGCTCCTACATGTGTATGTAAAAAAAAAAACTTAGTATTGCAATGGCATACTATTTAGCATATACAATTTAAAACAGGTTGCTCTGCTTTTCCACTTATGACCTGTGCTGTTATTGTCTGTAACATAACTAGCGTTGTCTGTCTCAAAAAGAATCTCTACAAGGGAACAGTGATCAGCTATTCTGCTCAGGGGCACTGTCAAGTCCTTTCTATTGATTTTGACCACCCTTTCTCTTAGGGGCGAGGGAGCACTTCACTTCAGTTTCGGTAATTGGCCCAACTGGCTATTTTTCAGCTACCGAAATAATGTTTCATATAACAAGCCCCCCAGAGGTGAAAGGTCAGTGAACAAGGCTGTCCAAGCAATGGCTCTTGAGCTAAAAACAACTCACTCAGCTCCACAGTAGAAAGAATGGCTCTTTGGTAAAGTGCAGTATCAAATTCAAGTGTTTGAAAAGCCTATAAAGGCTTTAAGGGTTGTCTTTGGCAGAAGCCTGTCAAAATGCAGCAGCATGGAAGTGTTTAAACATGGTTAATGGGCACCAATATACATATTTTAAAAATAAATAATTATGGCTGCAACTAAGTCAGCATTTAGGTTTAGTAAACAACCTTATTTTATGTTAGTCTTTCTTTATATATATATATATATAGTTTTATCTCTTTTAACCAAAAAGACTAGTGCATTGACAGAAAGGATGTTAAATATGATTCTAATAACATACTATATATTTTACGAGCCTGCAGATGCATAAAAAATGATTTCATGCCTCAGTTGTTTTGGTTTTGGAGGTCTCCGGGCTTGTTTATATCCAGATCAAATATCCTGTCCTTTAAGCCCATCCTCTTATCTCTGCTCCCCAATGGAAGATCATATTGAATTAGAGAGAGGTTTTTGTAGCTCTTCTGTACGCAAAGAGAATTTTCTCATGAATTTGTTTTTCTCCAGATTTTTTTTGGCTTTTATTTAAATATGTAGTGGAGTAAACACTATTTAATACTTTAATAAAGGCTGCTGTCACTTTCAGTAAACGGTAAAGTCTGCATGGCAATTTGTGAAACCTATTTTTTTCAACATCTTTCCCTTGCATGACTCTTTTGAATGCAGCACTACAGATAGTTCTGAAAGCATATATGGAATCTGTGACCTAAAAAAAAACATTGCTGCAGATTATGTTCTTGCAGATTATTTTCTCAAACACAGAACATGCTTTTCAATGGCATTACATACAAAGACATTTACAAACGAGAAGGAGGCAATTTGAAAGCGTACCCTCTATCTTTAGTAAATCTAATTGAAGCCTAACTCTTTAGGCGATTGCTAATTCATGTTTAAGAAACGCTGTTGATTTGCATATTAATGGTGCACCACTCAACTCATTTATCATATTTGTGAAGCACCTCTGTTTCAAGACAGACTCCAGTCTGAATCTGCATGTATTAAAAATGTAGGCTTCATTCTTAAAGGTGCTTTCAGCTGAGTTTTTAGTACCAGTATTTTCGCTTTCATGTTTTTGATTATTGTGTTTGACTTAATCCAGCTGCTTTCTAGCAATCCCCATCTGAAATGTACCCCCTATAGACAAAACAATATAATGCAAGACAACACAATGCAATATTCACAGGCCTAGTTTGGGGCTGGCTTCTATACAGAGCCAGGGTCCACTCACCCTGTCACAAGCATGTAGTCCTGCAAGGTTAATTCATCTATTACCATTAGGAATGGTGATCGTCTGATATTCTAAACATCGCTGGTGTATTTGACTGAGTGTCTTGTTTTGTGTGTGTCTGCAGGTACGGCACACCGCAGCGACCTCTGATCGGCTACGAGCAGCAAGTCAGCCATGAAGTGATGTCAAGTGGAGACTCGTCATCCGGCTTTACCAGCCAGGAGAGCACCATGGAGAGGACTAAACCAGGTACAGTGCAGGCAGGGCTCCACAGACTCACGAAGAGCACTAAACCAGGCACAGTGCAGGCAGGGCTCCACAGACTCACGAAGAGCACTAAACCAGGCACAGTGCAGGCAGGGCTCCACAGACTCACGAAGAGCACTAAACCAGGCACAGTGCAGGCAGGGCTCCACAGACTCATGAAGAGCACTAAACCAGGTACAGTGCAGGCAGGGCTCCACAGACTCACGAAGAGCACTAAACCAGGTACAGTGCAGGCAGGGCTCCACAGACTCATGAAGAGCACTAAACCAGGCACAGTGCAGGCAGGGCTCCACAGACTCATGAAGAGCACTAAACCAGGTACAGTGCAGGCAGGGCTCCACAGACTCACGAAGAGCACTAAACCAGGTACAGTGCAGGCAGGGCTCCACAGACTCATGAAGAGCACTAAACCAGGCACAGTGCAGGCAGGGCTCCACAGACTCATGAAGAGCACTAAACCAGGTACAGTGCAGGCAGGGCTCCACAGACTCATGAAGAGCACTAAACCAGGTACAGTGCAGGCAGGGCTCAACACACTCATGAAGAGCACTGAACCAGGCACAGTGCAGGCAGGGCTCCACAGACTCATGAAGAGCACTAAACCAGGCACAGTGCAGGCAGGGCTCCACAGACTCATGAAGAGCACTAAACCAGGCACAGTGCAGGCAGGGCTCCACAAACTCATGAAGAGAACTAAACCAGGCACAGTGCAGGCAGGGTTCCACAGACTCATGAAGAGCACTAAACCAGGCGCAGTGCAGGCAGGGCTCCACAGACTCATGAAGAGCACTAAACCGGGCACAGTGCAGGCAGGGCTCCACAGACTCATGAAGAGTACTAAACCAGGCACAGTGCGGGCAGGGCTCCACAGACTCATGAAGAGAACTAAATTATATTTCAGTGCTCATGACTTTACATTCCAGTGGGGAAAAGTGGTTTGCTAACAAGGGACGTGCCTCAATGGGCCAAATGGCCTTTTCTCGTTCTCAAACTTTTCTTATGCTGAGTGGCAATGGGACAGCTGCTGTGCTAGACCGGCATTTATTTTTTAAAAGTAATATAACACAACATTTTAGCAGTGCACGTCCATTTCCTGATCGAACATGGGAAAGGTAGTAATCGATCAATGCATTGAGAACATTTTAGTATTGCAAAAGAACAAGTAAACTTGTTTCAAAAGCCTTCAAATGTTATTAGATTCTATGCTGTTGCAAGAAAAACAGAATACTCTTGTAATCTTCATGCTCATGTGTATGAATGTACACATATATTCTTGAAATACAAGCCTTCCTACTTCATAATTCTTTCCTATCTTCAGCTTTTGTAAAGACACCACTGGCTTTTAAGTTGGTTCAAGGTTCAAACCAATAACAGAAGAATTTTAATTTTTTTTAAAGATCATAAAAATGAAAATACAAGAAAAACAAACCCTTGCTGATATAAACCTCACAAAGTTGTACAATGTTCAGTGGGAGAAACAAGCTGCTTTACCCCAATGATGTAGTCGTCATTGATGTATAGATATGATATATTTAAATCAAACAGTATTATGTGAAATTAAAGGTACTATTGCCAGGCTTTAAAAATATTATTATTATTATTATTATTATTATTATTATTGTTATTATTATTATTATTATTTGTTCATAGTAACTCTGTAAAGCTCTGTGATAGGACCATGACCTGGTAAAGTCACGGCTGTGTGGTGTGCAGGGTCATGCAGTCAGGGGAGTCCAGGTTCACATGCTGGCTGTGCAAAGTCTCGCATTGGTTCTGGTGCTGTAGCTGGTTAGGGAGGCAAAACATCCAGGGACTGTTTCTCCTTATCGGACACTCCCGGGCTGTTGTGGGGGAATTGCTAGGGTGATGGAGCGTAATTAGACATAGATGCACAATAATATGGAACTAAATTATCAAGCCCATTTTATTAGAAACTGATCAGAATAATTTGTGTCACAAGCGCTTTTTATATAGGGTAAAGGGTGTATGCTGTTTTGTTTTTAATAATGTACCTTTTATTTCAAATTAGTATCTAAAAGCACTCGAAAAAGAGAAAATAAGAAAGACACAATAACAGTTATAATAATAATAATAATAATAATAATAATAATAATAATAATAATAATAAAAACAGTAGATAAGAAAAATTAGTAAAATACAATCAAACATCGAAATAAAGTGGTCAAGAAAATAAAGTAAATAAAACAATTATACTTTAAAAATTCATGGGTAAAAAGGCACAACTATAAAAGTATTGTTTTAACCTCTGCCTACTGTAAAACAATTGATTGACTCAGCGTTGCTGAATCTAAAGCTCCTCCCTTGTTATTTTAGCCACAGGGAGGCCAGCATTATTTACAGAGTTTCTATTTGTTTTGCAGTGTTTTTGGAAGCGAAGCACACAGCCACAGACATTAAGAGCTGTGTTCAAGTGGACTGGCTGGTGGTTTTGAGTTTTCTGGTGACTCTGTTTCTTTACCACGTGACGGTTCGATGCTTTCTTTAATTGCAGAGCCTCTGTGGCACGTGCCACCGCCATCACGGGTCCCAGGCATGAACAGTGCCCCGAAACACGCCAACAGACAGGAGATGCCAGCCAAGGACTCTCCCAACAGACATTCCAGAGTGAGTCACCCACCTCGAGCATTCTCCTCTGTATAGACATCATCCCGTACATAGAACATAGTTCAACATGTTTAATAGTAATTCATGAGTACAATCTTCATAATGTGTGATAATGTAATAGTGCAGGGTGACTCTTATTATAACAGAATCATTTCACACAGTTTGAACAGACAGAACTGCCCAAACTGCACCAGATGACACCCCTTGTAATAATAAGACACTCTACACAGCGAATTAACTTAGAGACAGTGTTTTTACAGTCTTTGTGAAATCTTATACTGTAAATTTCATGTAAAATGAAAATTATTTAGCAAAAAATAATATCCAATTCAAAGTAGATTCTTAAATGTAATGGAAGTTGACTAATAAATTGTAATATAAATAAATAATAGATAACCCTAGTTGCTAGGATTTAGCACAGAGGATGAGAGGGCATAAATGGAAAATAAGTTTAGAACAGAAGGTAGGAAGCAATTTTTACACAGTGAGCTATAAATTAATAGCCTAGCAGGTGAAGTAGCAGCATCTAAAACACTAGGAACAATCAACCAAGTCCCCAACGTTCTCTTGAATGCCACAATAATCCCTTTCACATTCATTTTGAATCCAAATTGAATGCAAAAATGAAAAGAATCTTGAATGAATGCTTTTTGATTCCAAGTCATTTTGACGTGCCACCATTTTGCTGTCATTTGAAGATTTAACTTGGAACTGCAATTCTTCTAATCCAAACCCAACAAACACCACCACACACAGTGCAGAAGTTGGGCTTTAAAAAAAAGCCAAAAAGCCAAACAGTCAAAGTCTCTCAGTATTTTGTTTGCTTTTATTTAGCATTAGAAATATGCAACCAAAGAATGTCCTGACCAAGTGTCGTCGTCATTGATTTAACAGTTCCCTAGCAAAGTGTAAAAATGGGTGCCTCCTGTGTGTTCTTGTTGAAGAGGATAATTATGTAGTTTTCTCTAGTTGATAAAATGATATTAGATTTTTTGTACTAGAGGGTTCTCGACTCCAATATGACTCGCTCATTATCTAGTCATCTTTCCTGAAGCAGCTTTTTGCAAACGTTTGTTTTGCGCACATATTTTTGGAATGTGTCGTATATCTTTATTTCCTTTAAACTGACTTTGATTGAGCATATACCGTACATTTAAACCAACAGTTACTGGTACGTTTTCTGTGATTCAGAATGCATCATAGAGGAGGTCAGGCACTTGTTTGATAATTACTATTTTAATCACATAATTAGGTCAATTCTTTTTAGAATATCGCTTCAGGTTATGTTTTGTCAAGTTGCACTTGACATGGGCAAAGCCCTGCCTGTTTCTGCATCATCGTCCACAAATCTAATGTTTCCAAATAATAAAAAAAAAAAACATATAACAAGCTACAGTCTACCCAAGACTCAAACGATGTGCTCTTGTATTTAAAACAAGCCCTGCACTTACCATTGCTGTACATATCCCTGCAATATTGATGAGTATATCATTTTTTTTATATTGTTTATATTTGTATTTGTTCCAGTTAATTAATAACCAATCCATAATTATTTAACACTCTATAGTGTTACATTTAGAAATACCAAAATAAACCTAATAAATTCAATGACAAACTTTTTGACCAGAAGAAAATGCTTGTCATTGAATTTACTACTAGTTTCCCAGTCAGTAGCCCAGTATAAATATATATATTTTCAAACCCCAGCCGTGGTGTCAGTATCTGAGCTTCTTGTTTCTAATTCCCAGGGTGAAGCCCAGTACTCAAGCCCTTCCAGCAGCAACACTCTGTCCAGCAACGCGTCGAGCAGCCACAGTGACGAGCGCTGGTTCGACTCTGGGGACCCCGCGGAGGCTGACCAGGACGCCATGGCCAAGGGGGGCTCCAGCGACAGCGGGATCGATGCCAGCACCCTGTACACACCCAGCCCCAACTCCACGGGGGTGAAGCCGGGCCGCCCCCTGCCCAGCGCACACCAGCGAGACCAACCCCAGAAACCCATCCCAGCCTCGGCCACCTACAGCAGCCTCCAGGAGCACACCATCCGCGCTGTGGAGAGGGACAAGAGGAGAGAGTCGTCCCCAGCTATCGGCATCTCCCCGCAGGTCAAGGGCTACCGGACACAGGCCTACGCCCTGCCAGGAGCCAGCAGCACCCCCGCCCTGACCACCGGCCAAGGGTTTAAACAGGCCAGGTAAAGCAGTCAAGGCCCGGCACTAAAGAGGTTTATTACAGCCTGTGATTGTATTCCTGCTTGTTGATTCATGAGCCATGTAGCCAAGTGAGGTCATGATGAGCTTGTATAGCACACTGGTGAGACCGCATATAGAATACAAGGCTCAATTATTATTATCATTATTTATTTCTTAGCAGACACCCTTATCCAGGGTGACTTACAATCGGCCTGTCAATCCATTACCACTGGATGAAGAGAGACTAGTTAAAGTAATGTGAATCTGAATTTATTTAGCCTAGATCAAAGAAATAGAGGGGGGGGGGGGGGGGGGGACCAGATTGAAGTCTGTAAAATCTTAAAAGGTGTTGGCAAGGTTAACCCTAACCAATACTTTAAGCGCAGCATAGAAATTAAGTGGAGATAGACTTAGGACAGAGGTTAGGAGATGCTTCTTCACACAAAAAAGTCAAGTGGGTGTGGAATGGGTCATGTTGTGGATGCTGCATCATTGGGATCCTAAGACCCAATTTGACAAAGATTTTAAAATGAATGTTCTTACCTCCAGTCAGCATTCACATGTAAAGAAACAAGGAAAAGCCACATGGATGAGTACTGGGGGACCCAGTGGAGGCAGAACAGCAAAACAGAAATGGATTTTTAAACCTTTAAGTCTCCTTTAAAAAGAGATTGTGACCATCTCCAAAGAGCTAGTATCCTGCATATTGAGGGTTTCAAATGGGCAACCTACAGTTCTGGCCAAAAGTTTTGCATCACCTAGAATTTTAGGATTGAGACATTAATTTAAAAAAAACTAAAAAAAACTATATGAACATAATTTAGATATTTTATTTAACATCGTGTAATCAAAGAAATTACAAAATGATATCGCAAAAGTCTACCGGAAGCCATAATAGTAGTACAGTATTTAATGTTAGATTGTTTCAATTTTTGTCAGTTTGTCGTTAAGTATATGGAAAACTTCAAAGCAGTATGCAGTTCAATGTGTTAATGTAACATTATTCAACAGGTTTCGTTCGACTTTATGAAGCAAAATTTGTTAATTCTATGGGGTGATGCAAAACTTTTGGCCAGAGCAGTAGACATATTCTTGAGGCAGAATCACTGGGATCCTTTAAGACCAGACTTGACAAAGTTCTGAGATCAATCAGCTGCTAGGAACCAGACGAGCACTGATGGGCCGAACGGCTTGCTGTCGTTTTGTAAATTCTTATGTTCTTATATTAGCAGTATACCCCTAATCAACCAATATGAGATCATTTGGACCCTGATGTACATATACTACTATAGATCCAGACCATCCAACTGATATATCCTGGACCGTTGCACTTTAAATAAATTCACTGGCCAGTTACCCATAGTGTTATGCAGTACTAAATTATGCAGGCTGTCAATGCCCTAAATCCCTATAAATCCCTATATTTGAAGGATTGACCTATATTTTTCTTGAATGTGCGGTTTTCCCCAATAATCCTATAAACAATTCCTCTGTGCTGTGTCAGGATGGTGGTGAGCAGTGCCTGGAAAGTGACTCCTCTGTCTGACGTTCAGATTGTGTTATTCTGTGTACAGCCTGTGTGTTCTTACAGAGCAGCAGAACTTGCTGCTTTTTGTCAATTTTCCAGGCATGGGGAATGTAAGTGCTGCCAGAAATGTAAATCTAAAATTTTAAAACTGTTATTATGCAGTTTTAAAACAAATACAAAGAAAAGCAGGACCATTTTCTGACACTGTGTTCTCAAACTTTAATTGTTATACCGACCAGCACAGTTTGTATTGCTGGACATTTGACACATTTTCCCCGTTCAAACTTTAAGTGCTGTATTTTCCGTGCATGTTTCAGATTAATCAGCTGTGATGTAGCGTGTTAGTGTACAGTGTGGTGCTGATCTGTACCTCCAGTTCTATTAAGATGTATTGAATGTTTCTGGTGTGGGCACTGCTGCATGGTTTCTGGTATGGGCACTGCTGCATGGTTTCTGGTGTGGGCACTGCTGCGTGGTTTCTGGTATGGGCACTGCTGCATGGTTTCTGGTGTGGGCACTGCTGCTTGGTTTCTGGTGTGGGCACTGCTGCGTGGTTTCTGGTATGGGCACTGCTGCGTGGTTTCTGGTGTGGGCACTGCTGCGTGGTTTCTGGTGTGGGCACTGCTGCATGGTTTCTGGTGTGGGCACTGCTGCGTGGTTTCTGGTGTGGGCACTGCTGCGTGGTTTCTGGTATGGGCACTGCTGCATGGTTTATGGTGTGGGCACTGCTGCATGGTTTCTGGTGTGGGCACTGCTGCGTGGTTTCTGGTATGGGCACTGCTGCGTGGTTTCTGGTGTGGGCACTGCTGCTTGGTTTCTGGTGTGGGCACTGCTGCGTGGTTTCTGGTGTGGGCACTGCTGCGTGGTTTCTGGTGTGGGCACTGCTGCATGGTTTCTGGTGTGGGCACTGCTGCGTGGTTTCTGGTGTGGGCACTGCTGCGTGGTTTCTGGTGTGGGCACTGCTGCATGGTTTCTGGTGTGGGCACTGCTGCATGGTTTCTGGTATGGGTACTGCTGCATGGTTTCTGGTGTGGGCACTGCTGCATGGTTTCTGGTGTGATCACTGCTGCGTGGTTTCTGGTATGGGCACTGCTGCATGGTTTCTGGTGTGGGCACTGCTGCGTGGTTTCTGGTGTGGGCACTGCTGCATGGTTTCTGGTATGGGCACTGCTGAATGGTTTCTGGTGTCATCACTGCTGCATGGTTTCTGGTGTGGGCACTGCTGCGTGGTTTCTTGTGTGGGCACTGCTGCGTGGTTTCTGGTATGGGCACTGCTGCGTGGTTTCTGGGCGAGTCAGTCAGTTAGGGTAACAGAGGTTCATGTCCCGGTTGTGCTAGATGCGTGTAAAATGCTCTGGGTTTATTTAACCTCCCCACACCACACTACAGCAACCCCTGCTGACCAGGTAGCCTGGTCTCACCACCGTCTGACCTCCAGGGTGTAATGCAATGGGATTGGAGGGCACCCTCTGACCTTCACTTCCTCTGAACTCTGTGGGGGGGATGCCGTGGTGAGGGACCATAATTGGACATTCAAAGTTGGGGAGAAAACCCAAGGTGAAATAATGACATTTGAAAAATGGTTAAGAATTGTGTACAAAACAATATGCTTAAAGCCCCCTTTCATATAAATCTCTTAGTAACATTTTACCACACAGAGTGATGAGTCTGTTTGCTTTGTTCCGTGCCTGTGGGTCCTGCTGGCGAGTGACATCAGGAATGGGAATCATCAGACGGCTTTAAAGGCAGATTAAAAGCTTTTCTTTTTAATCAGGCGTCCGGCTGAGATGCTGGATTTCTTTCCCTTCTCACTACGCTCAGTTCTTTAGTCTGCTCCACATGAAAGATGCCTCACCACCTCGTGTGGGGTTGTGCTTAACGGATCCCTGTGTGGCGCTGTTGTGAATTGCAGGGTTGGCTTCACCCCTCAAGGCTACAAGACGCCAGTGCTGGACAAGCCCAAGCCCATGAAGGGATCCCAGTCTGGGTGCCACCAGCTCTCTACCTCGATACCCAAGTCCTTCTACTCCAAGAATAAGCACGTCACAGGCTGGAAGAAAAGCGAGGACGCCCTGGCCCGGCCCAGCACCTTCACCGACCACAAGAAGTAAGAAAGCAACCGAGACACTAGGCTTGAGCAGTCACTGTCACTTATCAGTCTGCAACCCAGACACTAGGCTTGAGCAGTCACTGTCACTTATCAATCTGCAACCGAGACACTAGGCTTGAGCAGTCACTGTCACTTATCAATCTGCAACGGAGGCACTAGGCTTGAGCAGTCACTGTCACTTATCAGTTTGCTGAAAATTATTACATTTTGATTATTACCTAATTTTAATGAGCTGTAAAATTGTCTTGATCTTGTCTTGGGCTTTACTATTTTTAATTGAAAGCAAACTAGAAATATTGATGAATGCACATTTGTCTCACATGTACACCAAGCTTCAAAGGCTTGGGAACTTTCAGAGACATATATATTTTCAATAAGTGTTTCAGAGACGTATATATTTTCAATAAGTGTTTCAGAGACATATATATTTTTAATAAGTGTTTCAGAGACATATATATTTTTAATAACAGTGTTTCATGGCATTTGGTTCTCCAAAGAAATGCATTCTATAATACAGCTATCTGGTAGAGAAACAACGGGTATTAAGAACTTGTCAACAACAAATCATTTCACTTGGGATAAATGTACACCTCTGTGCAGTACTTAAGTAACTATTAGCATCTATCGGTCAGCACAGTCTTTTACAGGTAATAAATAGTTAATACTAAAACTGATCACTAATTCTGTGATCCTCACTCACTAAACTTCCCTAGTAGTGGTGCCCCCTTTCACTGTCTCGGTGAAACAAGTTTCAGGTATGAACATTCAGAGTTTGAAAGTAGAGGATTTTCTCAAACATACATTTACACAGGGCTAGATTCAAAGCGGTTTACTCTAAATTACCATTTTTTTTCAGTAATGTTACCAAACCAGAATGAAACAGTTCAGACGTTTAAGTAGTCTGTAGTTTCATTCTCATTTAAATATGTGAATTGTTGTGCTAATGAGTAAATAGCTTGGATATTCTCAGTAGTCTTGTGTCTTTACTCTGTATACTTGTATGGTTATGTTTCTGTAGAGAACCCTGGTCTGCTCTTTGGAAAGTGTCTTTAGTCTTTGTTTGTGTAGATTTTGAAAGGGATCTCAGTAACGATGGAATGGTTTGAAATACTTGATACAATAGCAGCACTGCTTCCTTACATAAAACAGATTCAGTTCAGTCTTGGAGATCTGCATATATATATATATAGTATATATATCAACGGTATGTATAGTGTTGAGTCCCGAGTCCTTGAAACAAACTCAAATCAGTTTTAAACTAGTGGTATTAGTGTAGGAACATTTTACCTAAAGAATGTTGTCTGATATCCCTCAGGAGAAAAAGCACAAATAATAGTAAATAAAATGATTTTGATTTATTTTTTCTAGCTAGATTATTCTATTCCCCTGCCTTTTTCAACTTGTCTATCACTATCTTCTTTTCTTTTAGTATTGGAATTGGAATTGGAATTGGAATTGGAATTGGAATTGGAATTGGAACTGGAATTGGAATTCTGTTTGAATGTACTTGAAGTTTATAGATAAGCTTCAAGTTCAAGTTTGTGGGCGTTGTTTTGCACTTTCAACTTTGACTTCAATTCGGGTAAAATCTGATTTAGACATTGCTGGAACTGTATATATACTGTGTTTTTAAATAGTACATTTAGTATTATTTATTTTGCAAAACAGAAACGTTATGTTTCACTGTCATTGCATTTCCACTTTTATTAAGTTTGTTATACAGTGATGCATTTGTGAGATTGTGCTTCACTTCATTTGATTTCAGATAACAATGTTTTTTTCTCTTTTACACAAACATTTTATATTGATGTATTTCCCCATTGTGTGGGTTCATAATGGAATAAAAAGTGAAGTTCACACAGACAGAGATTTCGAGGTGGACGTTGCTTTATAATACTGTATAGTTGGTTCCTTATAAAGGAACCACATCCTCCTTGCCTGTGATCCTCCCTGTATAAATACAAAGAAATTCAAGACTGTACGTCAAACAATAAACAAAGGTCTATTATATCAGGAGCCGGGTGATGCAGTGTGTCACAGTGCTTTTCTGCTTGTTTATTTTTTAACTTAGAGTGGGTGTCTCTCAAAAGAGGTTAAAGAGAGTAACTGACCTTTTTTATGATGCTTGTTTTATGAGTGGTTCCAATTTCAATTACTTGGAGTCCTGTGTTTCTAGTCTATGTAAAGGTGCATCCACCTGAGTTGAGGAGCTGCTATACAGTTTGAGTTGTCTGCCATTGGCTTGTGAATCATATTCAAGATCAGACAAAGTCTACAGAAGTAAGAGCCAGTGCCATCTAGTGATCTGCCACTGCAAAGCTTCCTTTAGTTTTGCTGGCAATTCACTGCAATGCATTGATGTTACTAATAGATACGCTGGCTGGTCTAGATGACATTACAGGACTAGAGGAGACAAACATCAGACTGAGGGTACATAAGAACACAAGAGAATTTATGAATGGGAGGGGGCCATTTGGCCAATCTAACCTCTTTCGTTTCCTAGTAGCTGATTATTCTGAAAGGATCCCAATGATTCAGCCTCAACAGCATGACTAGGTAGCCCAATCCATCCCCTCACCACTCTCTGTGTAAAGAATTGTCTCCTACTCTGTGTCCTAAGTTTATCTCCACTTCATTTCCAACGGTCTCCTCTGGTCCTGGTTTTTGTGCTGTGCTTAAAGTATTGGTTAGGGTTTAACTATGTGAATTTTAACTCCTTTTAAGACTTGTCATGTCCCCCTTAATTATTCTTTGTTCAAGGCTGAAGGAGACACTTCTTTACAGATTGGTGAGGCTGTGGAATGGGTTACCTAGCCACACTGTTGATGCTGAATCATTCCTTGGTCATTCCTAAGGCTAGTAGGAACTGGACAAGCTTTCATGGCCTGAATGGCCTCTTGTTCATCACAGTCAACTTGAAAGAGCTTCTCCTGAATTGCCAAAGCACCTTAATAAACAGATCTTATTAAAATTAAAATAAATGCAAACAAGAAGAAAATGTAATTTGAAGATACTCACTCTTTAGATAATAGGGAAGAGTTGCAATAAATACATAATTTAATAAAATACAGATTCTGGTCTGTGTGGGGCAGGGGAATCATACAGTGCGGTGGTCTGGGAATGCTGAGTAATATTACGCACACTTCCTAAGGTTGAGTTAGGCTTTGTCATCCCGTCTCTCAGGAAAACCTGCGAGGAATGTTTTTTGGCCATGAATCTCATCAAGGAAACTGGGCCCAGTCACCCAGGGGAGGCAAGCCAAAGACAGAAAGGGAAAATTATGTACGGTTGTGAAAGCACTCAGTCCCTGGTCTGACACTAATTTGACAATCCATCGAGATAAAATGCCCTCAACTCCTACTAATTCATCCTTGCTGATGCTATCTGCAGAGGAAGCAAAGGGCAATCGCTTCACATTTACCAGTAATTCTTGACATATTTGTGTTTCAACAAAACGTTTTATCATGTAAACGTGGTTAGAATGATTCAGAGGAGTGAAAAACGTGTCAGGAAACTGACTTGTGCGGAATAGTTGGTGTAGTGGATATCCAAGCCCATATTCCATATGAGGGCAGCAGTGTGGAGTAGTGGTTAGGGCTCTGGACTCTTGACCGGAGGGTTGTGGGTTCAATCCCCAGTGGGGGACACTGCTGTTGTACCCTTGAGCAAGGTACTTTACCTAGATTGCTCCAGTAAAAACCCAACTGTTAAATGGGTAATTGTATGTAAAATAATGTGATATCTGTATAATGTGAAATAATGTATAATGTGATATCTTGTAACAATTGTAAGTCGCCCTGGATAAGGGCGTCTGCTAAGAAATAAATAATAATAATAATAATAATAATTCCTGATGCAGTAAGTGAATTATTGCATTAGATTGAAGATTAAGTTAAATCTGTAAAGAATGACTGTTTACAAACGATATCAAATGTAACATGCTTTACCATCCAGCTCTGGTGGTGAGGGAGGACAAAAAAGGTGAAGGGTTTTGTAAAGCTCCACATTTAGTGCTCTTTGTTTTAGATTACTGTATGAAATTTAAAGGACAAGGGTATATAAGATGGGAATTTTGCCTAAAACGGACGGCCAAAAATAAAATATTTGCTGTAGAAGTTGCTTTACCTTTAACCCTGTAAGAACCGGGATGGTGTTAACACGGTCATACTGAAGTGGGCTTCTAGGACCGCGATCGTGTAAACACAATAAAAAAAGCACTTTGTTTTGATGACTTACAGGGACATCCCATAGAAAATGCTTGGTCCATATAGTATATGTGTTTATCAAATCCTATGAAGGCCTGGTTTTCCTACTTTCGTCTCTTGTCTAATGTGAGCGTCTTTATTTTGCAGAAATGAGCAATCGAACAATTCTGCAAATAGACCCTGTGGTAGTTCCATTAGAGGTGAAGCCACTTCTCTCTGATTTAATTGGTTTCAGGGGTCCACCGGCTGTGTAATATTGTATCTCATTACACTACATTGTCGTTGCCTTATTAACATCAAGGCATTATAAATGAACAATGTCAGTGTGTCTAAAGCACCACAGTACGATACTGCACATATGCAAATCAGTGAACATGATTGCAAAACAAAGCACTGTAATTCCTTGCTTGTTTTCTTTTATTGAACGCGGTTAAACTGAGCAGTTACGTGAAGTGACAGCATGTACAAAGTGAATCTGAATTTAGTGTTTTAGACCCATAATAAAATGTGCATTGATCAGTTTCCATCTGTATTGTTCATTGGCATGTGCCAGAGGTCCATCAGTTAATAGAGGGTATGGTATCTTACAGAATTGTATATATGACAGGTTCCACTGGATTTCATTCTTGGCCCTCACCTGTAGACTTATACTCTTGTCCTTTTAAGGACTAATACAACCTCAGAAAGCAACAGAAAACACTTCCCTACCAGTAGGAGCAGTTTAGTCTCCATGCTTCAAACCTGCACTGGACTGGAGAGAGCACCCTTTCTCTTAGGAATGAGAGAGCAGTTCAGTCTCCATGCCTCAAGCCTGCCCTGGACTGGAGGGAGCACCCTTTCTCTTAGGGGGTGAAGGAGCTCTTTCTGAAAGGTGTACATTAGTGCCAATTGTGATGGTTTAGGGAACTGGTATGAGATGAGCAGAACTCTTTTCACACAGATCCCAGTTTTGCATGAGGATGACTGAGTTACAGTAAACACCAGCTCTTCATAAACAGCTTTGAGTCTCGATTGGAGCCATCCATGTCTGTGAATTAGCTCGTCAGTAATTAGTAACAGCTGACATGGACCTGTGGCTTCAGAGTCAGTTCAGGCAATTTGATTGCGGTTTGCAATTTGCTAAATTAAAATCAGTTCCTGAGAGAGGAGTTTGAACCATATCCCTCTTCTCTTTTATGGGTATGAATTCAAATAATTCAAATTGAAACCAGACCGAGGTTTAGCTGCAGGGCATGTTCTTGTCTGAACCTCGGTTTTCTGACTTCAGAAGTCAATGTGAATTTTATATACTGCTGCTTCTTCAAAGGATTTGTCTTTTTAAGGCTTTTTTTTTTTCCTGAAGCAATGAAAAGGTTCGCCTCTTAGTAAGTTCAGGGTCACAGACAAAGGGATGTGTATTTGTGGCCAGACACTGAAAGAAGCTAAGCAACGAGAAACAGCATAGTACTGTAGGTCTAGAAAAAAAAATTAAAAAATCTTTAGAAACTGTAATGAATGCTGAAAATACCTGAAGCTATCAGTGCTGTAGTCTCTGAAGGTCTCTGTTAAATCTGGGTTATTTGACAAGGGCTGGTGCTCTGCAGTTGATTCCATATACCCGTTCCTCTCAGAGAGGCACAGGACTGACTGGCAGAAGTAGTGTGGTCGTCCAGGTCCCCTGTCCCCAAAAACGTCTTCATCTTTTGTATTCTTTTTCCAGGCAAATTGAAGTGAACTCCAAGAACGTTTTTGGCCAGCCAAGGTTGAGAGCTTCTCTGCGGGATTTGAGATCCCCGCGGAAAACCTACAAGTCAACCATCGAAGACGACCTGAAGAAGCTTATCATCATGGACTGTCCAGGATCCGACCAAGACTGGGACGGGGTAAGAATCATGCTCACAGCAAGGCTACAGGACAGGGTAAGAGTCACACTCACAGCAAGGCTACAGGACAGGGTAAGAGTCACACTCACAGCAAGGCTACAGGACAGGGTAAGAGTCACACTCCCAAGGCTACAGGACAGGGTAAGAGTCACAGTCACAGCAAGGCTACAGAACAGGGTAAGAGTCACACTCCCAAGGCTACAGGACAGGGTAAGAGTCACACTCACAGCAAGGCTACAGGACAGGGTAAGAGTCACACTCCCAGCAAGACTACAGGACAGGGTAAGAGTCACACTCCCAAGGCTACAGGACAGGGTAAGAGTCACACTCCCAAGGCTACAGGACAGGGTAAGAGTCACAGTCACAGCAAGGCTACAGAACAGGGTAAGAGTCACACTCACAGCAAGGCTACAGGACAGGGTAAGAGTCACACTCACAGCAAGGCTACAGGACAGGGTAAGAGTCACACTCCCAGCAAGACTACAGGACAGGGTAAGAGTCACACTCACAGCAAGGCTACAGGACAGGGTAAGAGTCACACTCCCAGCAAGACTACAGGACAGGGTAAGAGTCACACTCCCAGCAAGGCTACAGGACAGGGTAAGAGTCACACTCACAGCAAGGCTACAGGACAGGGTAAGAGTCACACTCCCAAGGCTACAGGACAGGGTAAGAGTCACACTCACAGCAAGGCTACAGGACAGGGTAAGAGTCACACTCCCAAGGCTACAGGACAGGGTAAGAGTCACACTCACAGCAAGCCTACAGGACAGGGTAAGAGTCACACTCCCAAGGCTACAGGACAGGGTAAGAGTCACACTCACAGCAAGGCTACAGGACAGGGTAAGAGTCACACTCCCAAGGCTACAGGACAGGGTAAGAGTCACACTCACAGCAAGCCTACAGGACAGGGTAAGAGTCACACTCCCAAGGCTACAGGACAGGGTAAGAGTCACACTCACAGCAAGGCTACAGGACAGGGTAAGAGTCACACTCACAGCAAGGCTACAGGACAGGGTAAGAGTCACACTCACAGCAAGGCTACAGGACAGGGTAAGAGTCACACTCCCAAGGCTGCAGGACAGGGTAAGAGTCACACTCCCAGCAAGACTACAGGACAGGGTAAGAGTCACACTCACTGCAAGGCTACAGAACAGACGCAATGAGTTTCATGAAATATGGGACCCATTTTATCTTACTTGGCTCAGGAGTTATATTGTTGTTGTGTTTTTTTGTTTTTTTATGTATGTATTTATTTGTTTATTTCAATATTGCTTTTTTTCCCATTCTGTATACCAGGCCTGCATTTGCTACTATATTGTGACATGTGTATGTTTGTGTGTATTTATGTATACATACACACACACACACACACACACACACACACACGCATATATAGATATAGATATTGATAGATATATATGTGTGATGGAAACCCTGTTTTTTTTCCCTTTTCCTCATTTTACACAGCTTGTTTAAGTAATAATAATACTATTAGCTGGTATAGTCTATAGCATGTTTCCCTGTGGAGGGATGGGTGTTTTAAGGAAGGGTTTGTTTGTTTGTTTTGTTTTGTTCTGTATTAACACAAAAAAGAACAAACAAAACAGGAACAAAATGAACAGGTTAAACAAAAACAAGTCAAGCACCAGGCATTCGCCTTCACTGACTCTCGCCTAAACTTCAGTTATTGACTCAAGGCCCAAGCCACATTCCCCACGTGGATTCTGGCAGGGATAACATTAACCCCATTCCCTGCCAAGCTTAAATTCAAGATAATAAATCTGTATCTAAACCCAACACCAAAATCACACTATTTACACATGTAGTAGTTAGATAACTCCATAATATTATCTGTGGTGCACTTCCCATTGTAAATGTGTGTGTGGAAATTCAAAATAAACACATGTTATAGCAGACATGCATTATCATTTTAAAAAATTCCCTGCCCTGGTTGGTTAATGACAGGAAAGAAGGTGTTTAAAGGGATGTGGACATGTTCAATCTCCAGATGACCAAGGAATTGCAAGACAGCCTGAAAGTGACAGATGCAGACGGCTTTCTTTAACCAGAAATTCCCAATGAAAATGTGCATGTTTACTGTTTTAAACTGCACATGTGAGACCCATAGAGTGCATGGAAGTTTGCAGATATTATTTTGTGAGCTTTTAAATACTTTAATGGTCGTAAAAGTCATGCCAAACTTCCTGCCAAACAGAACTGCTCAACAATAATCATTTGCATTCTGGTACCATTTTAAAGCCAGTGCACTCTCTGTGCTGTGTTCTGTTTGGAGGGGCTGGCAATGGCTGCTGTGTGTGTGGGGGCCTGGTGATGACTTCTCTGTGTGTGGAGCTCTGATGTTAATGTTTATTTAATGGTTCTCGTGGCTCTCTGATCATGTGCCAGCATGCCTGCCGAGTGCATTCCATGAATGACAGGAGCCAGAAGTTCTGGTTTGTGAGTAAACTCAGGGACAATAACACAATGACACTATTGTATGTTGCTGCCAGTAGAGACAAGAACAGTCTTTTCCCTTGGGGTGAGATACGTAGAAGCTGTGTGGAAGCTGACTCCTATAGTCCGTTTTAATTATTATCATTATTATTATTATTATTATTATTATTATTATTATTATTATTATTATTATTATTATTATTTATTTCTTAGCAGACGCCCTTATCCAGGGCGACTTACAATTGTTACAAGATATCACATTATTTTTACATACAATTACCCATTTATACAGTTGGGTTTTTACTGGAGCAATCTAGGTAAAGTACCTTGCTCAAGGGTACAGCAGCAGTGTCCCCCATCTGGGATTGAACCCACGACCCTCCGGTCAAGAGTCCAGGGCCCTAAACACTACTCAACACTGCTTAAAGTTATATAATGTAGTCTCATACTGAATGCGTTTATGCAGGATTGTCTAAATAATGCAGTAGCATTATTTATTTAAAATGTTCCTTTCTTTTTAAAAATAGTAATTACGGTATGATAGAGTGTGGTTATTGCTTGATAATGGGATCATTTCTGGGGTTTGTATATAAGTGATAAGCAACAATGCATGAAATAATTCACCCTTTCAAGTAGTGCTGGGACAAATATTCAAACAAACAGTGCTTGAAATGTACTGTACAGAAGAGTGTTTCTCTCCTTTCTGTAACAGGTGATTGGGTGCCAAGATTATTTTACTCCAGACAGATTTTTGTACAGCAATAAACTATGAAAACGTTTGTTTTGTAGCTAATTCAAAATGAAATGTTGGAATATGAGTTTAAATTTTGAAACCTATTCAAATCTGAAAACCCTGTGTTCATCCCACGTAAAACATTTCAGCTGATATTCATTCAAGGACTTTCACAGAGACTGTGGTTTCTTATTATGAGTTCACAGTTCTCTGTGTTTTACCACAGCTGAACTGAAAAAGGAATTTAATGAAAAAATCATCACAGAAATAAAGGTTCAGACAATGCTGCCTAAACGCATTCAGTATGAGACTACATTATATAACTTTAAACAGTACTCTGCAGTGGCACCCAGAGGCCCGTGCTGAGGTGTGTGTTGTAGTTCTCATCGCGCTGAGGTGGGTGTTGTAGTTCTCGTCGTGCTGAGGTGTGTGTTGTAGTTCTCGTCGTGCTGAGGTGTGTGTTGTAGTTCTCGTCGTGCTGAGGTGTGTGTTGTAGTTCTCATCGTGCTGAGGTGGGTGTTGTAGTTCTCGTCGTGCTGAGGTGGGTGTTGTAGTTCTCGTCATGCTGACCGTGCTGAGGTGTGTGTTGTAGTTCTCGTCGTGCTGAGGTGTGTGTTGTAGTTCTCGTCGTGCTGAGGTGTGTGTTGTAGTTCTCGTCGTGCTGAGGTGGGTGTTGTAGTTTTCGTCATGCTGACCGTGCTGAGGTGGGTGTTGTAGTTCTCATCGTGCTGAGGTGGGTGTTGTAGTTCTCATCGTGCTGAGGTGGGTGTTGTAGTTCGTCGTGCTGAGGTGGGAGTTGTAGTTCTCGTTGTGCTGAGGTGGGAGTTGTAGTTCTCGTTGTGCTGAGGTGGGTGTTGTAGTTCTCGTTGTGCTGAGGTGTGTGTTGTAGTTCTCGTCGTGCTGAGGTGTGTGTTGTAGTTCTCGTCGTGCTGAGGTGTGTGTTGTAGTTCTCGTCGCGCTGAGGTGTGTGTTGTAGTTCTCGTCGTGCTGAGGTGGGTGTTGTAGTTCTCGTCGTGCTGAGGTGGGTGTTGTAGTTCTCTTCGTGCTGAGGTGGGTGTTGTAGTTCTCGTCGTGCTGAGGTGGGTGTTGTAGTTCTCGTCGTGCTGAGGTGTGTGTTGTAGTTCTCGTCGTGCTGAGGTGTGTGTTGTAGTTCTCGTCGTGCTGAGGTGGGTGTTGTAGTTCTCGTCGTGCTGAGGTGGGTGTTGTAGTTCTCTTCGTGCTGAGGTGTGTGTTGTGGTTCTCGTCATGCTGAGGTGTGTGTTGTAGTTCTCGTCGTGCTGAGGTGGGTGTTGTAGTTTTCGTCATGCTGACCGTGCTGAGGTGTGTGTTGTAGTTCTCGTCGTGCTGAGGTGTGTGTTGTAGCTCTCATCGTGCTGAGGTGGGTGTTGTAGCTCTCATCATGCTGAGGTGGGTGTTGTAGTTCTCATCATGCTGACCGTGTTTTATACTGTTCTGTTTTGTTGTCTGCAGTCCCAGAGAAAGCCTCTGCAGCGCACGTTCTCTGACGAGAGTATCTGCAGCGGCCGCAGGGACCCAAGCTACGCCAGCGCCCAGCTGTTTGACCCGCCGCTGCCCAGCGACTTCCTGTTCACCAGCACTCTGCCCAGCCGCAGGCAGCACCAGCCTCAAGTGGTCACCAGCCTGCCAGAGAAGAAGTGTAAGGACTGCCAGCTGTTTATAAAAGCACTGTGCTTTAGAAATGAGTGCATCACCTGCTATTGTGTGTTCTGTGTTAGGTTATGATTAGGGTTAGGGTTGAGTTAGGGTTAGGGTTGGGGAGGGGGGTTCTGTTCAAGTAGAAACCACATTTTATCACAGTTCTCATGGTCCTTAAATGGTGCTTGGTTAGGACATTCTTGCATACAGTCATACAGCAATTGTTTTAAGCTGAAATCCAAAATTACAATAAGGAAGGTTGCATATTTTAAGTGCTATTGCCCCTATGTTTTCTATGACAATGCGTGATTTTTCTGGGTATATCTTGACCATTGCTAGTTAAGCCTTATACAGCAATATTTTATATTTCACTAACTTGGTTTATTCACGGTTAGACCATGCTGACAGTAAATCGAAATGTACTGTACCATATAAGGGCCCATCACTAGTTCACTGTTTTCAATATTTCAAGTTTTCTGATGCGTAAGTCAGGTAACAGAGTGAGTTTAGATATTTTGCACATGCTGCACTAAGCGTTGCAGGAAGTTTTCTGTTGTTCACCGAGGTGACTGGTGGTTTCCTGCAGCGAATATCTCTGCGTCGGAACTGTCCCTGACGGAGGTGCGAGACAAGACCCCGCTCCGACGCCCCGACCCCGGGATGATGCCCCTCCCGGACACCGCCTCCGGCCTGGAGTGGTCCAGCCTGGTCAACGCTGCCAAAGCATACGAAGGTAGGGAGCAGACACTCAGGACAGGGACAGCTCTGTTTAAAGTGATCGCAGTGAACAAGCAATCCCATCCCGACACCCAGCAACAAATACCATTTATCCAATTGTCATTACATTTTTCATTCCCATTTCTTATTCTTTACTGTTGATATAAGTCATGATCACGTTTTTGTTATAATGCTTTAATTTTGCTTTGGCAGGGGGTGTATGTTACTGACATGCTGTATTAACAGTAACTGCACAGGCTGCAGTGTGCAGATTACCTGCACAGCAGATCTGCTGTACTCATTGTATTCCTCTGCACAGGCTGCAGTGTGCAGATTATCTGCTGTAGTCAGACTGGAGCTGGAAGTGAGATTTGGAAAAAATATGTAAACCAAAAAAAACGTATAAAATTAGACAAACGTCTTTTGTAAAAGTCCTTTCCTGTTTTAAAAGGTGTGTTATAATATAGTTTAATTTCCTAAACTTTTTAAACATGTTTAAATGCTAAAACCTTGACATACCTGGGGTGTTGGTAACCACTCAAATAACCCAGAGCAAGAAGCCCTCCAATACAATTTAAAACAATCGTAATGTGTTCAAGACTGCGTGTGTACAACACTAATGGGCATATGGAATAGACGAGGAATGAATTCTGAATAACATTACATTCTATAAGAAGGTATTGCTGTCTAAAAACTAAGGCCTTAAATCATATTTCTGAAAACATTTAAGCAATGTGCATTTTATCGTTTGGATAACATTTACGTGTTTAAACGTTTATGTAAAAAACAATACAATGTTTTGGTGGGGGCAATCTTTTGATTAAATTGGTATTACCTCTTTGTCCACTCTATTGAAAGACGTTGCTGTTGATTAATGCAGTCAGTGCAGGCAGGGGATTGGGAGGGGTGCTATAAAGCAGCTATTGTCAGGCACACAGAGGCGCCTCTCATCTCAAACACCTGACACTCTTGTCACCTGAACCGCGTCCCTCTCTCCCACACAATGCGGAGTCGCTGGAATCCCAGGAGATGCCCAGGGGTCATGTGATTGTGCTGCACTGACACTCAGTCCGAGCTCTCAGACTGTGAGAGGAACCCTGCTGCCTTATTCACCTTCCACACTCAATCCGAGCTCTTTAAATTCCAGGAGCTTTTAAAATGATGTGAGCCTCGCTATATTATATTCTGAGCCTCAAAGAGGTGAACAATTTCAAAAAGCAGACGTCAGATAACTGAAGGTTTTCCGTCTTATTAACTACAGGGGACCCGTCTTATTATCAGAGAGTAGTGAAGTACAGTACCTACTAAAAGATAATACAACTTTAAAACTTGTGAGTTAATAATAATAATAATAATAATAATAATAATAATAATGATAATAATAATGATGCAACACTAAGGATTGGATATGTAAACAGAGGCCCAGTTCCCAATTGACCCCACCCTCCCTTTGTAAGTAATGGCTCCCTTTGTAAGTAATGGCTATGGAGCACCATTTGTGCCAAAACTATCGGGCCGTTAGTTTGTCAATTTGTTTGTCAATTCTTGAATTTGTCAATTAGTTTGTCAATTTTTTTGTGAATTTGCTTGTCAATTTGAGAATTGGTCAATTTGTCCAGCAATTAGTCCTTAAATTTGTCAATTCATACAGTAATTCATAAACGTATTTGTTAATTCATTTAATAATGAATTAACATTAATTAATTTGTAAATTAATTAATACGAAAGGCTGTACAGACCTGCACATTTCCAATCAACCAGACAAACTTCCCAACGACCAGACAAACTTCCAACTGTCAATCTCGCACTGTGTGAAAAAAATGCGACCTTTCTAGCCAATGGGAGCACACACTAATATTTTAATCAACGAAAATCAAGCCTCACTCAAAACTGCTTCAGCCAATAATAATAACAAGATACTCGCGTCCGCTGATTTTCAATGGAGACTTCCGTCTCACTGCGCGCAAAGCATTGTGGTATATAGAGAGTTAATGCGTACGAGATGTTGCTGGTTTTCGCCATGTTAAAAAAAATGCCGGTAGTTTGTTTACTGTACTACATTGCTGTGTCTTGATAATATTTTATGTTGTTATGTATTTCTAAAGTAACCGGTGTTACCGGACTGTTAAATGATTTAATCAATACGCTTCTTTAGAGCGATGTTTCTGCGCATGCGCCAGCGAACGGGACAGTGCTCAGAAAATAGCATTTTTCATAATAACTACGTATTGTCATAATTTGCTAATGTTGCCATTTTCTTCAAAAGGCCTTGGGCAAATGTGAAATATACTTCCAAAGTTTTATGCATTTTTTTTTAACATGGCAAACCAGCAACATTTTGAACGCCTGCATTGACTCCATAGAATTGTTTAGCCTAACTCTCTATATACCACAATGCTTTGCACGCAGTGAGACGGAAGTCTCCATTGAAAATCAGCGGACGCGAGTATCATTTTCATTGATTAAAATATTAGTGTGTGCTCCCATTGGCTAGAAAGGTCGCATTTTTTTCACACAGTGCGATATTGACAGTTGGAAGTTTGTCTGGTCGTTGGGAAGTTTGTCTGGTTGATTGGAAATGTGCAGGTCTGTACAGCCTTTTGTATTAATGAATTTACAAATTAATTAATGAATTATTAGATGAATTAACAAATACGTTTATGAATTACTGTATGAATTGACAAATTTATGGACTAATTGCTGGACAAATTGACCAATTCACAAATTCACAAATTGACAAACAAATTGACAAACTAACGTCCCGATAGTTTTGGCACAAATGGCACTCCATAAATGGCACCCCCTGTGTTGTCTTGTATGATAATGGCACCCCCTGTGTTGTCTTGTATGATAATGGCACCCCCTGTGTTGTCTTGTATGATAATGACACCCCCTGTGTTGTCTTGAATGATAATGGCACTCCCTGTGTTGTCTTGCAGTTCAGAGGACAGTGTCGCTGTTTTCCCTCAATGATCCCTCCCTGGGATGTGAGGTGAGGTCATCACTCAGCCCAGTGCACACGCTCGCAGCCCCAGAGAGGCTGGCCACTCCCAGGATCACACCTCCCATCAGGTACTGTGGCAGCTATGACAACTACACTACAACAAGCATTTACATTGATATAGTGCCTTTCATCACAAGGATTCCACAACGCTACACACACACGCACGTACGCACACACACACACACACGCACACACACAAAATTAACAATTAAACCATTGCATTAAAAAAATATAGAATTTAATAAAACAGAAATGATGTGATAAAAAATGTGGTTTTCATTGTAACATTTGAAAAACTAAGATAAAAAAGCTGGTTTGTAGAAAAATGTAAATAGTATTAAAAAGAAAAAAAAATATTACACATGATTGAGATGAGAAAAATGCAGCCCTCCCTGTTTATCTGGCTTGCACCTCAAACACCGGTGAAGCACTGAACACAGTGACTTAGTGGCGGGCCCATATACCCCAATGTTGCATTGTTCTGTTGCTGCTGTGGAGATTGGAAGTATTTTAGGAGTGGTGGAGCGAGTGTGTTATACAGCCTCATTATAACCTCGTTTGATTTGCACTCTGGACTATAAGATAGCATTCTGTTTGACCTCCTCACACTGTCTGGTTGCTGACAGCGATGATGAATCGATTTGCTCTTGTTTATTCAACTCATCTTCAAAGTGATTGAAACCGCTGGGCTGTATTTTGATGTTGGATACCAGTTAATAATGGCTGAGAGATGTAAAGCCATGTAATATGTATGGCACACCATGGAATTGGCAGCCCTCCGTGGGCAGAGAGTACAGTACGTGTTAAATGGTCTGTAGCTCAGACATGTTTTTAACAAGCTCTCTGTTCGTTTCACTGTTCCCTGGAGTCTCTGGTCCTGTCTTTGCCTGAAGCGGAGTTGCCATTAGCTCCCCTCAAAGTGCAATGGTTTTCATAATACTGCATCGCCTTACATTGTCCAGCCATTCCCAACTGTCAAACTATTGTTTTTACTAAGATGAACTGAATAAACACTGGGGAGGCGAGCATTTCAATACAGTAGAAAGCATTTACCTTCTGACTAAGGCTGCAAATCTTTAAACCTGTAAACAAAAATACAAACCCTAAACATCTGAGTGTTTTCCAAAACGTTAAACAGAATATCTTTTTATTAACCTTCATCGTTGCTAGTGTCACACTGTACAGTAGTGAGAGGACTCACTGGGTATAATCAGTGTCACAGGGTAAGTGCTGTGCGGCTGTTTTGTTTTGTTTTGGTCTCATGGGCCTCGGTCACCCTTAAGGGAATAAGTAATGGGAGCAAAACATTATTTGCTAAATGCCCAATTTAAAGTTTACCACAGTCATTTTGCAGTTCTCCTATGTTTTAATATAGTATTTTATATTTAGTATAGTATGCCATGCTTATTAACCCTTAGCGGTCCATTTATTCAGCGCGTCTCAGGCGCGTCAGGTCCAGTTTATTTTCACACGCGCAGTTTATTTTAGACGCGCTGTTTAAAACAGGTTTAAAAGGCACCGCATATCAACAGGACACTCAGTACTGCATCTCCAGCCCTGCCCCACCCCTTGTTCGCTGTATTTTTCACATACCTCTTCATAGTCGTGCATACCGATAAATCATCTCCTGATCACTCGTTTTATCACCAAACTCCTCAATAATGCGATCCAAGTCATTATTTTATTACTATAACATTTAAAAAAAGCTCTGCAAATGTCTGTGATATTCTTTGAGCGCTGGATGCAGAAGCAGCTATCTTGTTTGTTTATGTCCATGTTATCTATGTGATGCCGAGGCTCTCTGTATTCATGAGATACGCCTCCTTTTTTTTCGGCTTCTCTCGGCTCCTATCGATCTCACTCAGCCATTGAATGGTTTTCGCAGCTTTTTCTGGAGAAAAAAACGACTAGAGACCTGTTTTTTACGTCTTTTTGATGATGTCGGACAGGGTCCGACATTGGACCGGAAAGGGAAAATTGCGATGTCGGACCAGGTCCGACATAGGACCGCAAAGGGTTATATGCTTTACCATACCTCTCTGGGTATGCTGTCCCTACTGTTAAAACTACCTTTGGGGAACAAAGTGAACTAAGTCTGGTTCTGATAGCTATACAAAACAAATCATTAACAGACACCAGAAAATGTATGTTAAATTGATCGTTTCATGTTTAGATATTGGAGCTGTAAAAATGTCGGACACAATGTAACAAAGATTCCTCACTGCTCAGTTATACGTGAAGCGTGGAACAGTTGGTCAGTCTTTGTAAAAAGTAACATTTGCTATACCAGCTGGGTCCTTTCCAGACAGACACTGCACCTTTCAACAAGGGTAGAGGAGTCTGTAGCTCTGTCAGCAGATGGATCTGGGTGTCGGTGACAGTGATTTGCAGGAATCGGTAAAGGTAGCCTGTGGCAGATATCAGTCCAGTGATGGTGCACTGTAGTCAGCCAGGAGAGCTAACAGCTGTGTGTTTTAATGCATATGCTCTGTATCCTGTGAAAGAATTTGCATAACACTTGTTTGTGTCTTTTGATATGAACGCAATGGCAGTGCCATCTCTAAACAAACTTTGGGTTATGGGTCAGGTGGGCGCTCATGTATCCAGTCCCAGTTAATTCTACTGGGGCAGTAGTAACATCCTGGAGTCTACTAGCCAGCTCCCGGCAAATCGCATATGTTATGCAGGGATGGAAATAAGACTCCCATTGAATAGCAGTTTGATCCTTTCCTGGTTTTACTATGTGTTTTAACAAGACACACCTCAGCTTGCTGCCTATACACTGTGGCTAATCAAGCTGGTAGTAAAACCTGTAATGGGTGAAACTGCTCTGCAACTGGAGTCTGATTTCCATCCCTGCTATGGGTTTCCTCTGTAACAGTTGTGAAGCTTCACAGGGTTGATGTGGAGACTCAACCTGACTATACAAGGGATGTGACAAGAAACTCTGCTATTGTGATAAAGATGAGTTCTCTCCATGGCTAGTAATTGTACCTTTCTGTTTCTTTTAGTGAGGAGATTCCAGGTGACCTGAAGGGGCGGCTGTATCAGTTAGAGGTCATGCTGAAACAGCTCCATAGCGACCTGGAGAAGGTAAGCGACTCTAACTATTGGGATTTGCACATGATAATAAATGCTTTGAGGTCATTAGGGTTCAAATACTGCTGTACTCAATAAACAATTCCAGGACCACTGCTGTGTTCCAATTAAGGCATAATCTACAGTTAACATAAGAAATGTTCTGAATAAGAAGGAATCATTCAGCTCATTCATGCTTCTCCGCTTCTTAGTAGCAGATTTATCCAGCAAGTAGTCATGTCTTTAATCCAGTGATTCAGCAGCAGCAGCAGCAACAGCATGGTCAGGTAACCCTTCTACACCCTCACCACTCTCTGTGTGAAGAAGTGTCTCCTCCCCTCTGTCCTACATGTGTCTCCACTTCAATTTCCTGGTTTCTGTGCTGGAATTAAAGTACTGGCTTTGGTTAACTTTATGAACCCCTATTTTACTGGAGATATTCGCTGTCTAGTGCACAGGGTGGTCCAGACATACTGTGCTCTATACTTATTTTATGAAGCGGATGTTCAAACTGGTTCCTGTCTATAGTCTGTCAGTCATATTTCTTCTTGTTCAAGGCTAAATAGGTTCAGTTCATTCAACCAAATGTGAATGGACAGCCCAGAACAGAGTTGTGTGTCCCGGTCCAGAGGGGGTGCCTACGAAAGCTGTTGGTATCCAGCATGACTCCCTTCTCTTTATTGTGACAAGAAATATGGCTGAGGCTTTTCTTTTACATCAAATACAATCTCTGTTTGTGTTTGTACTTCAGGAGAAGCAAGACAAGGTCATCCTGTTGACAGAAGTGTCGACCCTGAGAGAGAACAACCAACGTCTTCAGAAGGAATCTGTGTCGGCCAACGAGCAGCTGAAAAAGTTCAGCCACATCTACACCAGCTCCGTGGAGAGGAAGTAGCAGCAGCTGCGCAAGCCGGTCCTCTTTACTTCCTGTTTGAAGCCAGTCCGGTTTACTGCTATTGCGGGGCACATGTCTTAATACAGTGTCAAAGCACTTAATGACCAGACAGGTATCACAAATGAAACAATAAATAATAAAAGAGAAACGAAAGCGGTTTAACATTTGAACTTCAGAATTTAAAGTTTAAACCACTTAATGTCTGTGCAGCTCAACATATTTATTAGCAGGAGAGAATAACAGAGGATTTATTTGTGGTTCCGTTCTCTCACCAACCACCAGGATGTTTGTCTGCAGGTACCAAATCATTGCTGGAAAAAAAATCAGAAAAGCAAGAGCAGCTTCAGGAACGGGCATCAGAATTTGAATGGAGTGCAAATCTCCTCAAAAACTTCTCTGATTTCATCTGGAAATCGACAGACATCATCCGGCTTTTTGTGTTTCTTAACAAGCAGCATTTCGAAAGACCAGTTTGACTATTGAGGTAAACGGGTTTCCAGACTGACTCGGAGCAGCGTTGTGTCCTGACATCAAACAATTTGCATCTGGGATTTGAAAAAGCAAGGAAGTAGGAAAAAAAAAACACCAATAAGGAATTCTGGAGGCCTCCACACAGCCAGCCACACAGGTGTGCTTGGAGCAGGTGCTTTTATTTTTATGGGCAGTCTTAAGTCTGTGAAAACAGACGTTTTCTTTTTTTAAACCTTAAATTTGCTTCCAAATGAAGCGTGAGTTTTTTTTGTTGTTGTTTTTTTTGTTCTTGTTTTTGTGCATCATTTCTAAATAGTCCAATATCATAACTGCTTTATATGTTTGCATATTTAATTTCAGTTGTTTTTTTTTTTTTAATGGTACTGTAGTGTAAACCTCACGGTATTGCTCTAACACATTGCATACACACATTGTACACCGATCAGAGCCGGGTAGCCTCCAGATGCCACTGTTGTGCTGCAAGCCTAATTCTGACCCGTTCATGTACCATCTTCTGCTGTGAGAGGGAATAGCAGGACATAGGAATGCACTGTACTCGTAGCCAGCATCCTTACAAAACACTGCAACTTCAATAAGCTATGGCAACTGAATGAGGCTGATTTGCTGAAACAAAACCACACTGTGACTCATTGTGATCGTGACTTTTTCTGGGTACAGCAGGGTCCATTTGAAGTCGCTGATACTTGCTGATTACAACGGCATCCAAAATATTTTGAGTTACAGGAACTGCTTTTGAAATCCATGGAAAAAGAGAAATCAAAAACCTGTATATTCCAGCGCTATAAGGGTCTGCCTGTAAGGGTCGCACAGTCTCGAGGGAGGATCCACTGACTGCTGTACCATTTAAAGCAAAAAAACAGCTACATGCCCAAGTGGAGTGCACTAGGAGACATACATATATATATAGTTTATATGTTGTACTATGGTCTAGACTTGGGATAGAGTATAATAGGGTGGTATGAATAATAATAATACAAATACTAAAGCTTTATATTTCAGATACTTTAAAAATGACTTTGTAATAGTTTTAAAATCTGCACTAAAAGATGTTTATTGCAGAAAGCCAGTTTTTGTATGTTTGATATCAAAATCGTCATGTCATGACTTTGTTAGTCTAATAACTGACCCCTTTTCCCTTCTCTACGATGAGGCTTGAGAGTTTGTGTACAGTAATAATGAGTTCAATTCTAATGTGCTTTTAAAACAAACCAACAAACAGTGAAATCTGCACTTTCTCGTGCATGGTTTAAAATCTTATCAGGATTCAGTGATCGAGAATGGCTCAGGAAGATACAGTATCAATAAGTATATGTTTAATTGTAAATGTTCTTTAGAAAACACTATATTTGTATAAAACGGTTCATTGTTTGTAATTCCTTTTTATGTGAATTTCTGAAGATTTTTTTTTTTTTTTTGAGAAAGTGAAAAAAGAATGCCAGTCAAAATTGACACCACAAACCGTGCTCGTGTTTGACTTAAAAGAGATCAATAATAGACATGTGGCAATCGTCTGAAATGAAATGCAGTATAGTGAATAACAAGCACCTGCACAAGCAAGAGTAAACAAACCAAACAGAAAAGTATATCTGAAATGCAGTTTGGAGTAGACAGACTTGTTTGTTCATAAAGAACTCAAGCAGGATTCTGAACCTCACAGATCCTTATTATCTCACAGTGGATGACCTCTAAAAGCAAGACCTGAAACTCGATATAAATGCCGACATCAATTTCAAGTTACATAAGCGATCAAGTCCAAAATATATCCTTAAAACACAAAGAAAATAAAGCACAGAAACAACTGTATGAGGTTTTGATTTTATACCGACTTTAAAAATGGACTTTGTGGGATTTGAAAAAAAAAAAAAACATTGAATAGAAATGACGGTAACAGTCACAAAACATTTAGGAACGATTTACTGAAAACAAAATCTCATCCTCGGTCTTAACCATATATCTTGCATAAAATCAGTAACTTGGTTAGAAATATTTTGGGATATTTTTACATGTTAAACACAGACTGTACTGCCGATGTTAGAAATATGTACAATAGTCATTACACGGTGGACAAACCTTGATAAACCAGCAGGCCTTTACTGTACCCAGTGCATCACATCTCTGATTGGGACAGGCATGTGAGAGGAGTGCACGTTCCCCTCATGCAGTAAGACGATGTGTGTCGCTCGTGTACCTTGTGGCCACTCTTACAGCTGTTCTCATGATTGTGGTACTTTGCCATTCAGTTAATAGTGTAGCCAATTATTTGAGCTTTTGTTTGAAATCTTTCAATTAAAACCAGTCGAACTCCTTGTGGCTTCCCCCCTGTTCCCATTAACATTGCCTTCTCAGCATCCCTGTGTTGTAAAGCACGCTGTTTAGTTAGTCTAATTGGCCTGCTTGTTGAGTCCTGTGTAAAAAACAAAAGGGAGTAAATATGCTGTCAATGTTTTTTTTAATGAACGAGATAAGGCCATTTGGCTCATCTGGTTTTGTAAAGGCAGGTTCTTAAAGGGGTCCCATGATTTAGTATCCAGATAACAGCAGATATGAATACTTTTGCACCCCTCTTCATAAAACTTTAAGGATCGTTTTAAATGATGATAAACTTCGTACCCGCTCAGAAACAATTGAAAGGGGTTTCATGAACAGCAAACTTTAATCAATAAAAACGGGCTTTAAAACAAATCAGTCCTTCACAAAACATTCCTTAAAATCTCTTTTTCTAGAGGGAGTGTTTCATTGGCTGTGGTACTCCTCCGGGTGAGGGAGGGGAATCATCTGGGCTTGTTACTCCTCACTGCGCCACAGCGGACCCAGTGCGGTCCAGCTCGGGGCTCTTGAGTCGTATACGGGCCATTGACATCCGAAATACAGCTTACGATTTATAGATGTCCCGATGTGTGTTTATTTATTCTTTTATCTACTGTTCTCACCAGCATTTTTAGTTTTAGTAAACTTAAGCCTATTTCCGTTTATAACCTGAAATGTTTATACGTTATTCGGTTTGAGATTTTCAGACTCTTTAGGAGCACAGGCTATGTTAGTTCTAATAGCGTTCAGACAGCTTTAAATTGTGCCTGTGTTTAAATCTGCTGCTATTTAGATAATCTGTATCTTCCAAACAACTTTCCAGTTTTATTTTATTAGAAAAAACTACAACGATAAGCGAGCTTTACAAATTGTGTGTGTGTGTGTGTGTGTGTGTGTGTGTATATATATATATATGTATGTATATTCTTCTGCAGTGTAATATACAGCCTAGGCAGATCTGGGTATCTGTAGGACGATACAGGATCCTGAGGAGTCTCACTGAACAAAGGGAAGGCAGTGCACTTATGTGCGTCTGGGACTGGGTTCATTTTTTCGCCAAAGAATGTGATCCTTCTGTTTTTGTCAACAGCGTTTTATTGTTGCTATTATTATTATTATTATTATTATTATTATTATTATTATTATTATTATTATTATTATTATAATTTATACTGTATTTTAGGACATAAAAATATTGTAACGGTAACAAAAAAAAACTGGAATTTTAAAGAGAATGAGAAATAATTTTTATAGGAAACTTATACAGAACTCAGAAGAACACTTAAACGTCTATACTGTATGTGTTTGTATGTAAATCTGTGACGTGACTATTTTGGCATAAGCTGCACTGTTAATGTCTTTAATATTTTTTTCTTCTTATTGTTTTTTGTTAATGTTATTTAAGCCCAGACTTCCCACTAGCCTGGGTTCGATTCACAAAGCTGGAGCTCATTCATTATTTAAAAACCATTGGGAGTCCAGAACGGTTTCAGGAATATCAAACCTGATTGTATTCATAAAAACAGAATTTGAATCACTCATGACTTAGCTATGTAAATAGAAACCATTGTTTCCAAAAACGATGGCTGGATAGTTTGGTTCTAGTAGAAGTTGCCATACCCCTTTTTTTAAAAATCGTGTTTATTTGGACCTTCTCTTCATGTAACTATTTTACCATTGCTGTCTTATTAAACATTTAAAGACCTCCTGCTGCAACTGCAAAGCTTTTCACTTCTGCTTACAAAAATGTGATGACCTAGTGTCATAGTTTTGAGACCAGCACTCGGCTAATCAATAACCTAGAGCACATGGATATCTGCAAACTGAATTCTGTTGAAAAAAAAAAACCCAGAAACTGCAATCGCAGTACCCAGAAACACTACAGCAAGTAGAGACGATGTTGTAAAGATACATATTTATAAGAGCGACAGTGTTAGGGGTGTAGCCAGCCTTTAACGCAAACACACAAGAGCATGTTCTTAAAGAGCATCTGCTCTGCATGAACAGCTTTTAATCGTTTTCTCTTCTGTATCCACAGTTACCTGCGTACCATACTGTGTGTCAGTGTTTTGTGCACTAAACACTGGGTGTAGGCTTTTAAAAAGCAATCATTCAGCCATGTGTCCCAACAGTGTGCAGCAGATCAGTCCTCTCCTGTGTGGCTCACAGATACCAGAGTCCTGTTTCCTTTGCTAGATCAGTGTCATTCCAGCTGTGCAGGAGACTGGTACTGAACTGCATTCCAACACTGAGGCAATCTCTGCTGTAGTACCTGTGACGAATGAAAAGTTTATCACAGATTTTACATAGGCAGCAGTTTCTGAGTTTATGATATTGCACTAAGTACATATTCATCATGTAATGAACTGTTCAAGTTACTTTCTTAGATGTCTTGAATACAATAGCAAATAGAAACTTAAAAAAAAAATGAATTGCGTTTGCTTTACGATGTTGCACTAAAACATTAAACACTATCCATAAATGTACAGTACCTAACAGACACTTGCACAACACAATTATGATGCATTGCTCCACTACTCCACACTGGGCAGCAGTGTGAAGTAGTGGTTAGGGCTCTTGACCGGAGCGTCGTGGGTTCAATCCCAGGTGGGGGACACTACTGCTGTACCCTTGAGCAAGGCACTTTACCTAGATTGCTCCAGTAAAAACCCAACTGTATAAATGGGTAATTGTATGTAAAAATAATGTGATATCAAAAATAATGTGTAACAATTGTAAGTTGCCCTGGATAAGGGCGTCTGCTAAGAAATAAATAATAATAAAATAATAAATAATTGCTTATTGCTGGCTATATCAGTTCATGATGACATACCTGGTGTCAGTATCGCTGAAGCAGTTCCACCATATTCAGGTGAATGTTTTGTTGACCATGTTTGGAATTACTGGAAACTCTGAGGTGATGCAATAGCTGATGGCCACCAATGAATATTTACACATTTGATATATTTGAGAGAGATGATGTATATATTTTGTAGCAACCCTATACAAATCTGTAACATTTTGCTACAGAGCTCCTTAATAAAAGAGCCCCAGCTGTATAATGTTGGGTAAACAGACCCAGAAATAGTCAGAAGGTTAGGCTACACCCCGGACAGGCTGATCTGTAATAAAGCAGTTTTTTATTTGTAGTAATTTATATGCATTGATTACACTAGTAATTAGGGGTGTGCTGATACTCCTAATTGCCTTTAAGAACTATTAATGAGCAGGTAATAAATAAATCTATTCATTGATGTGTTGATTAAAAAAAAAAAAAACTGTCCTTCCCTCAGTGGGTACCAATCAATGACAATTAAGTTCTGCATTGAGTGTTTTAAAAGTGTGTTAAACAAATCTTACATCTTCACCTTGCAAAGTATGGTTTAAAAGGAATCAATTCAACTCAAGCTGTTGCTGAAAAATGCGTAATATTACAGTTCTTTATTTATTACAAAATGGCAACTTTTACAAAGGGGGCGTGTCATCCTCTTGAAGTTTATTTGTTGTTATTTTAAACCATTGTCCTTGTTGTATAAAATAGTTGTTTTTTATGCATTCTTTGTAGCACAATATGTTTAAGTGTACATGTTTCCTTTTATGTAGATGATAACTTTGCTTTGACATAATTGTGTGTTTGAAATATTGGAGACATATTCTGTTTATTAAGTAGTGTACATTAAATAGTGTAAATGATCTTGTTTTCATTCTTATTTTATAAAAACAAATTCATACAGGTGAGATCTATATTTAATTTTGTGGTTGTTTTGATTCTATCTGTTTGCTGATAAATAAATAAACTTTTTTCACATCTTTAGTTGAATGGGTATGTACAAGAAGGAGGACAATAAAATAAATGTTTCCTACAAACTAGCTTGTCTTGTTTGAAATGGTTTTTAATGCACTGTATTCAGCTGTGCATTGTAACACTGCTCCCCTTTTTCCAGGCTGTAGTTGGGAGCCATAATTAAGAGACTGCTGCAGTATTTTATTCAGCCTTATACAAGAATATAAGTACTACTGGAATGACATTGTGAGGCTAACGGGAGCCATGACTGTACCGCATTATAGCCGGTTCTGCATTAAAAAGGGCCTTGTATTAACAAGAGATCATTGCAGAAGGATTTGACAAGCCCTGCCATAACACTGTCAGTATGCCAGGTACGCTGCAGAGCCCCTCAGTGGATGTATGAACCTCGTGGCACAGGACGCTCTCCTGTGTGTGGGGAAACTCCAATCCAGGCTTGTAGAGTCTGCACAGATTATTCGTGTTGCATGATGGCACCACCGATGCCATGCAGCCGACACCATGCTGGTACTGCAGGTACAGGTCTGCAGCCAGGCGCTAGGGTGCTGTGCCCACATTGCCTCCTTCATGAGGTATTTAGGAGACCAAAGCACCTTCCACTGCTGACAGATTTCCCTCGCCAGGATGAGCAAAGTGGTGACGGGCAAGATTGCTCGTAGTCTCCTCAGGAACGACGGACTGATCGCTTGGCTGCTCTCCCGGGTTCCTTTACAAACCGGGGCTTATCAGAGGTCTTAGTCTCTTTGGTTCAGGATGCTGTTAAACCCTGTCTGTGCATCTCCTCCCGGTTAGAGTGCACTGAGACTAGGAGAGGTGACCCTATCCACCTCCTCATCTCCTCCTGGTTAGAGTGCACTGAGACTAGGAGAGATGACCCTATCCACCTCCTCATCTCCTCCCGGTTAGAGTGCACTGAGACTAGGAGAGATGTCCCTATCCACCTCCTCATCTCCTCCCGGTTAGAGTGCACTGAGACTAGGAGAGGTGACCCTATCCACCTCTTCACCTCCTCCTGGTTAGAGTGCACTGAGACTAGGAGAGGTGACCCTATCCACCTCCTCATCTCCTCCCGGTTAGAGTGCACTGAGACTAGGAGAGATGTCCCTATCCACCTCCTCATCTCCTCCCGGTTAGAGTGCACTGAGACTAGGAGAGGTGACCCTATCCACCTCTTCACCTCCTCCTGGTTAGAGTGCACTGAGACTAGGAGAGGTGACCCTATCCACCACCTCATCTCCTCCTGGTTAGAGTGCACTGAGACTAGGAGAGGTGACCCTATCCACCACCTCATCTCCTCCTAGTTAGAGTGCACTGAGACTAGGAGAGGTGACCCTATCCACCTCCTCATCTCCTCCCGGTTAGAGTGCACTGAGACTAGGAGAGGTGACCCTATCCACCACCTCATCTCCTCCTGGTTAGAGTGCACTGAGACTAGGAGAGGTGACCCTATCCACCTCCTCATCTCCTCCCGGTTAGAGTGCACTGAGACTAGGAGAGGTGACCCTATCCACCACCTCATCTCCTCCCGGTTAGAGTGCACTGAGACTAGGAGAGGTGACCCTATCCACCTCCTCATCTCCTCCCGGTTAGAGTGCACTGAGACTAGGAGAGGTGACCCTATCCACCACCTCATCTCCTCCCGGTTAGAGTGCACTGAGACTAGGAGAGGTGACCCTATCCACCTCCTCATCTCCTCCCGGTTAGAGTGCACTGAGACTAGGAGAGGTGACCCTATCCACCTCCTCATCTCCTCCCGGTTAGAGTGCACTGAGACTAGGAGAGGTGACCCTATCCACCTCCTCATCTCCTCCCGGTTAGAGTGCACTGAGACTAGGAGAGGTGACCCTATCCACCACCTCATCTCCTCCCGGTTAGAGTGCACTGAGACTAGGAGAGGTGACCCTATCCACCACCTCATCTCCTCCCGGTTAGAGTGCACTGAGACTAGGAGAGGTGACCCTATCCACCTCCTCATCTCCTCCCGGTTAGAGTGCACTGAGACTAGGAGAGGTGACCCTATCCACCACCTCATCTCCTCCTGGTTAGAGTGCACTGAGACTAGGAGAGGTGACCCTATCCACCTCCTCATCTCCTCCCGGTTAGAGTGCACTGAGACTAGGAGAGGTGACCCTATCCACCACCTCATCTCCTCCTGGTTAGAGTGCACTGAGACTAGGAGAGGTGACCCTATCCACCTCCTCATCTCCTCCTGGTTAGAGTGCACTGAGACTAGGAGAGGTGACCCTATCCACCTCCTCATCTCCTCCTGGTTAGAGTGCACTGAGACTAGGAGAGGTGACCCTATCCACCTCCTCATCTCCTCCCGGTTAGAGTGCACTGAGACTAGGAGAGGTGACCCTATCCACCTCCTCACCTCCTCCTGGTTAGAGTGCACTGAGACTAGGAGAGGTGACCCTATCCACCTCTTAATCTCCTCCCGGTTAGAGTGCACTGAGACTAGGAGAGGTGACCCTATCCACCTCCTCATCTCCTCCCGGTTAGAGTGCACTGAGACTAGGAGAGGTGACCCTATCCACCACCTCATCTCCTCCCGGTTAGAGTGCACTGAGACTAGGAGAGGTGACCCTATCCACCTCCTCATCTCCTCCCGGTTAGAGTGCACTGAGACTAGGAGAGGTGACCCTATCCACCACCTCATCTCCTCTCGGTTAGAGTGCACTGAGACTAGGAGAGGTGACCCTATCCACCTCCTCACCTCCTCCTGGTTAGAGTGCACTGAGACTAGGAGAGGTGACCCTATCCACCTCTTAATCTCCTCCCGGTTAGAGTGCACTGAGACTAGGAGAGGTGACCCTATCCACCTCCTCATCCCCTCTGGCAGAGTTTGCCCATGTGCTGGTTTCAGCACACTGGACCAGCGTGTCTTTGTGTGTTACTATTGGAGGCCTTCCACAGAGCAGTTAATACGTTCAGGATGATCCACACACAGGTCTGCAGTCACCCATTTATGGACACCAGTGTTTGGTGTAGGGTATCCGAATGAGACAGGGTTTACCCAGGATTCATGTCGGGTAAACTGATTCCTCCAGCGCACACACGGGGGGCCCCAGTTGTGGTCTTAGTATCCCCCTGGAGGACTGCTTGGACTCCAAGGGAGACTGACGTTCTCACTGCCACAAACCACAATCTGCCACAGCCTCTCATGAAGATAGAGGCTTCACTATGAATATTTGCAGTAAATGTGCCTAATAACAGTGACACAGCTAGCAAGCTCACTTTAGTCTTTCTTCAATTAAGAAGCCACTGGTTCTTGATTTTCAACGGTGTTGATTATGTCTGTTGAGCCAGTTACCCCTTCCTGAGCTCCAGACATCTTTAGAGAAATCAGTTTCCTCGATCGATGATCTCAGCGTGAACACTCTTTCTTGCTGGTTCTGTAACATTAGCAGTTTGTTGTTCTTGTTACTAAATGAGGTGCAAACAGCCTGGTGGGGAATGTGCTGTGAGTATGTTCTCACATGTCCAGCATGCATTTATCAGAGAGTAACTCAAACTAAACTCCTGTGTATAGATCCCACACCTTCTTGATTGTCTGGTTAGTTTGACATTGAATTAGTTACTTCTGTTTTAAACAACCAGGATAGACCTCAGAACATACCCAAGGTTTTAAACTCTTCCAAGCAATGGTATCATTGGTCTCCCCTTTCTTATGATGGTGGTTCTTTCCTTGTATTTTTCATACAGATAGAAGACAGCACTGCAGTTGAAACAGGTGCTGCTACTTCTTGAATTAATTGCTCCCTTCGATGTCATTCACATGTTCTAACTGCCAACAGACCATGTGACCTACAGCAAAGGGACCAGAATCGGGTGCAAATTTGGTGCTATGGCGGTTTGTGTCATGTAGGAAGTTTAACTGCAGATTCTGGATGTAAACACTCGTTGAAGAGCAGGTCTTGATAATTTAGCACCATTAGGCTCTCTGGTGCTAAACTTTCAAAACAGTTAAGCACCCATTTTCAAAGCGATTTGCACCCCTGAGTATGCTGCAGTTTATCTATAGGGCTGCATTTAATTTATCAGGAATTAAGTTAAAAATAAGAACCAACTTAAATTATTGTCTTAATTTACTAGTTTAGATTTTTTTTATTTACATGTTATTACATTGACAACAAACATAAGGAAATTTGGTGGATCTCAAGTCAAGTCAGCTTTAAAGGATCCCAATATATCAAAATGACTAGGTAGCCTATTCCATCCCCTCCCCACTCTCTGTGTGAAGAGGTGTCTCCTTCAACAACATGACTAGGCAGCCCATTCCATCCTCTCCCACTCTCTGTGTGAAGAAGTGTCTCCTTCAACAACATGACTAGGCAGCCCATTCCATCCCCTCACCACTCTCTCTGTGAAGAAGAGTCTCCTTCCCTCTGTCCTGTATAAAAAGGAAGCAAAATCCTTTGTTTGTTAGAGGAGAGGAGAGGGTTGTGATTGTTGTATTGTTTTGCAACAGGGTAGTGAAGGCTAATGCCCAGCCTACAAGGGTGTTGTTCTTTTGTTTATATCTTTTGTTTTGGCTCTTCTGCCTGTTTTGGTTGTTCCTTTATTATTATTATTATTTGTTTATTTAGCAGACGCCTTTATCCAAGGCGACTTACAGATACTAGGGTGTGTGAACTATGCATCAGCTGCAGAGTCACTTACAACTACGTCTCACCCGAAAGACGGAGCACAAGGAGGTTAAGTGACTTGCTCAGGGTCACACAATGAGTCAGTGGCTGAGGTGGGATTTGAACCGGAGACCTTCTGGTTACAAGCCCGTTTCTTAAACCACTGGACCATACAGCCTCCAGTTCCTGTTTATTTTTGTTTTTATATAGGCACTTAACCTGCAGCTTTCTGTCTGTGTCTAATTATTATTATTATTATTATTATTTATTTCTTAGCAGACGCCCTTATCCAGGACGACTTACAATCGTAAGCAAATACATTTCAAGTGTTACAGTACAAGTAATACAATAAGAGCAAGATAAATACAATGACTTTGGTTCAAGTAAGTACAAGTGTGACAAAATACAATTCAATAATACAGCAGATAACAGTGACAGTGATAGTTACATCAAGATATGATTAAATACAAAATACTACAGATTAAACACTTGGCAGATTACAGTACTCTGAAGTACAGGATTAAATGCAGTAAAATAGGGAACAGATAAGAGCAA